>NW_028243682.1:600000-992273 GCF_964263255.1 Lissotriton vulgaris
AAAATGGTCAATATGGATGAAATTTTAACATTTAATCTTTTGACTCTAAATGACTGTTGGATGTGAATTATGACTTTGTCAACTAAAATAAGTGTGTTTAAAGTCATTTCTGTGCCTGAAACGGGTCAAAATTGAAGCTTTTGAGTAAGCAAAACTCTGTAAAAGTGGCAATTTTGGTCACTGTGAGGGTTTAAAAAGTGGTTATTCAACATGAGGCACGATCCAATTGACATTTTGAATCATTTTTGGTACAGTCCAAAAAATCAATTTT
This sequence comes from Lissotriton vulgaris, assembly GCF_964263255.1. Lineage (NCBI taxonomy): Eukaryota > Metazoa > Chordata > Amphibia > Caudata > Salamandridae > Lissotriton > Lissotriton vulgaris. Next base: position 600,272 of record NW_028243682.1, read on the forward strand.
CGGATGAAAAACGATGACTCCGGACCTGTCGAACGATCCCAAAATGGTCAATATGGATGAAATTTTAACATTTAATCTTTTGACTCTAAATGACTGTTAGGTGTGAATTATGACTTTGTCAACTAAAAAAAGTGTGTTTAAAGTCATTTCTGTGCCTGAAACGGGTCAAAATTGAAGCTTTTGAGTAAGCAAAACTCTGTAAAAATGGCAATTTTGGTCACTGTGAGGGTTTAAAAAGTGGTTATTCAACATGAGGCACGATCCAATTGACATTTTGAATCATTTTTGGTACAGTCCAAAAAATCAATTTTCGGATGAAAAACGATGACTCCGGACCTGTCGAACGATCCCAAAATGGTCAATATGGATGAAATTTTAACATTTAATCGTTTGACTATAAATGACTGTTGGATGTGAATTATGACTTTGTCAACTAAAATAAGTGTGTTTAAAGTCATTTCTGTGCCTGAAACGGGTCAAAATTGAAGCTTTGAGTAAGCAAAACTCTGTAAAAATGGCAATTTTGGTCACTGTGAGGGTTTAAAAAGTGGTTATTCAACATGAGGCACGATCCAATTGACATTTTGAATCATTTTTGGTACAGTCCAAAAAATCAATTTTCGGATGAAAAACGATGACTCCGGACCTGTCGAACGATCCCAAAATGGTCAATATGGATGAAATTTTAACATTTAATCGTTTGACTCTAAATGACTGTTAGGTGTGAATTATGACTTTGTCAACTAAAAAAAGTGTGTTTAAAGTCATTTCTGTGCCTGAAACGGGTCAAAATTGAAGCTTTTGAGTAAGCAAAACTCTGTAAAAATGGCAATTTTGGTCACTGTGAGGGTTTAAAAAGTGGTTATTCAACATGAGGCACGATCCAATTGACATTTTGAATCATTTTTGGTACAGTCCAAAAAATCAATTTTCGGATGAAAAACGATGACTCCGGACCTGTCGAACAATCCCAAAATGGTCAATATGGATGAAATTTTAACATTTAATCTTTTGACTCTAAATGACTGTTGGATGTGAATTATGACTTTGTCAACTAAAATAAGTGTGTTTAAAGTCATTTCTGTGCCTGAAACGGGTCAAAATTGAAGCTTTTGAGTAAGCAAAACTCTGTAAAAATGGCAATTTTGGTCATTGTGAGGGTTTAAAAAGTGGTTATTCAACATGAGGCACAATCCAATTGACATTTTGAATCATTTTTGGTACAGTCCAAAAAATCAATTTTCGGATGAAAAACGATGACTCCGGACCTGTCGAACAATCCCAAAATGGTCAATATGGATGAAATTTTAACATTTAATCTTTCGACTCTAAATGACTGTTGGATGTGAATTATGACTTTGTCAACTAAAATAAGTGTGTTTAAAGTCTTTTCTGTGCCTGAAACGGGTCAAAATTGAAGTTTTTGAGTAAGCAAAACTCTGTAAAAATGGCAATTTTGGTCACTGTGAGGGTTTAAAAAGTGGTTATTCAACATGAGGCACGATCCAATTGACATTTTGAATCATTTTTGGTACAGTCCAAAAAATCAATTTTCGGATGAAAAACGATGACTCCGGACCTGTCGAACGATCCCAAAATGGTCAATATGGATGAAATTTTAACATTTAATCGTTTGACTCTAAATGACTGTTGGATGTGAATTATGACTTTGTCAACTAAAATAAGTGTGTTTAAAGTCATTTCTGTGCCTGAAACGGGTCAAAATTGAAGCTTTTGAGTAAGCAAAACTCTGTAAAAATGGCAATTTTGGTCACTGTGAGGGTTTAAAAAGTGGTTACTCAACATGAGGCACGATCCAATTGACATTTTGAATCATTTTTGGTACAGTCCAAAAAATCAATTTTCGGATGAAAAACGATGACTCCGGACCTGTCGAACGATCCCAAAATGGTCAATATGGATGAAATTTTAACATTTAATCGTTTGACTCTAAATGACTGTTGGATGTGAATTATGACTTTGTCAACTAAAATAAGTATGTTTAAAGTCATTTCTGTGCCTGAAGCGGGTCAAAATTGAAGCTTTTGAGTAAGCAAAACTCTGTAAAAATGGCAATTTTGGTCACTGTGAGGGTTTAAAAAGTGGTTATTCAACATGAGGCACGATCCAACTGACATTTTGAATCATTTTTGGTACAGTCCAAAAAATCAATTTTCGGATGAAAAACGATGACTCCGGACCTGTCGAACGATCCCAAAATGGTCAATATGGATGAAATTTTAACATTTAATCGTTTGACTCTAAATGACTGTTAGGTGTGAATTATGACTTTGTCAACTAAAAAAAGTGTGTTTAAAGTCATTTCTGTGCCTGAAACGGGTCAAAATTGAAGCTTTTGAGTAAGCAAAACTCTGTAAAAACGGCAATTTTGGTCACTGTGAGGGTTTAAAAAGTGGTTATTCAACATGAGGCACGATCCAATTGACATTTTGAATCATTTTTGGTACAGTCCAAAAAATCAATTTTCGGATGAAAAACGATGACTCCGGACCTGTCGAACAATCCCAAAATGGTCAATATGGATGAAATTTTAACATTTAATCTTTTGACTCTAAATGACTGTTGGATGTGAATTATGACTTTGTCAACTAAAATAAGTGTGTTTAAAGTCATTTCTGTGCCTGAAACGGGTCAAAATTGAAGCTTTTGAGTAAGCAAAACTCTGTAAAAATGGCAATTTTGGTCACTGTGAGGGTTTAAAAAGTGGTTATTCAACATGAGGCACGATCCAATTGACATTTTGAATCATTTTTGGTACAGTCCAAAAAATCAATTTTCGGATGAAAAACGATGACTCAGGACCTGTCGAACGATCCCAAAATGGGCAATATGGATGAAATTTTAACATTTAATCTTTCGACTCTAAATGACTGTTGGATGTGAATTATGACTTTGTCAACTAAAATAAGTGTGTTTAAAGTCATTTCTGTGCCTGAAATGGGTCAAAATTGAAGCTTTTGAGTAAGCAAAACTCTGTAAAAATGGCAATTTTGGTCACTGTGAGGGTTTAAAAAGTGGTTATTCAACATGAGGCACGATCCAATTGACATTTTGAATTATTTTTGGTACAGTCCAAAAAATCAATTTTCGGATGAAAAGCGATGACTCCGGACCTGTCGAACGATCCCAAAATGGTCAATATGGATGAAATTTTAACATTTAATCTTTTGACTCTAAATGACTGTTGGATGTGAATTATGACTTTGTCAACTAAAATAAGTGTGTTTAAAGTCATTTCTGTGCCTGAAACGGGTCAAAATTGAAGCTTTTGAGTAAGCAAAACTCTGTAAAAGTGGCAATTTTGGTCACTGTGAGGGTTTAAAAAGTGGTTATTCAACATGAGGCACGATCCAATTGACATTTTGAATCATTTTTGGTACAGTCCAAAAAATCAATTTTCGGATGAAAAACGATGACTCCGGACCTGTCGAACGATCCCAAAATGGTCAATATGGATGAAATTTTAACATTTAATCTTTTGACTCTAAATGACTGTTAGGTGTGAATTATGACTTTGTCAACTAAAAAAAGTGTGTTTAAAGTCATTTCTGTGCCTGAAACGGGTCAAAATTGAAGCTTTTGAGTAAGCAAAACTCTGTAAAAATGGCAATTTTGGTCACTGTGAGGGTTTAAAAAGTGGTTACTCAACATGAGGCACGATCCAATTGACATTTTGAATCATTTTTGGTACAGTCCAAAAAATCAATTTTCGGATGAAAAACGATGACTCCGGACCTGTCGAACAATCCCAAAATGGTCAATATGGATGAAATTTTAACATTTAATCTTTCGACTCTAAATGACTGTTGGATGTGAATTATGACTTTGTCAACTAAAATAAGTGTGTTTAAAGTCTTTTCTGTGCCTGAAACGGGTCAAAATTGAAGTTTTTGAGTAAGCAAAACTCTGTAAAAATGGCAATTTTGGTCACTGTGAGGGTTTAAAAAGTGGTTATTCAACATGAGGCACGATCCAATTGACATTTTGAATCATTTTTGGTACAGTCCAAAAAATCAATTTTCGGATGAAAAACGATGACTCCGGACCTGTCGAACGATCCCAAAATGGTCAATATGGATGAAATTTTAACATTTAATCGTTTGACTCTAAATGACTGTTGGATGTGAATTATGACTTTGTCAACTAAAATAAGTGTGTTTAAAGTCATTTCTGTGCCTGAAACGGGTCAAAATTGAAGCTTTTGAGTAAGCAAAACTCTGTAAAAATGGCAATTTTGGTCACTGTGAGGGTTTAAAAAGTGGTTACTCAACATGAGGCACGATCCAATTGACATTTTGAATCATTTTTGGTACAGTCCAAAAAATCAATTTTCGGATGAAAAACGATGACTCCGGACCTGTCGAACGATCCCAAAATGGTCAATATGGATGAAATTTTAACATTTAATCGTTTGACTCTAAATGACTGTTGGATGTGAATTATGACTTTGTCAACTAAAATAAGTATGTTTAAAGTCATTTCTGTGCCTGAAGCGGGTCAAAATTGAAGCTTTTGAGTAAGCAAAACTCTGTAAAAATGGCAATTTTGGTCACTGTGAGGGTTTAAAAAGTGGTTATTCAACATGAGGCACGATCCAACTGACATTTTGAATCATTTTTGGTACAGTCCAAAAAATCAATTTTCGGATGAAAAACGATGACTCCGGACCTGTCGAACGATCCCAAAATGGTCAATATGGATGAAATTTTAACATTTAATCGTTTGACTCTAAATGACTGTTAGGTGTGAATTATGACTTTGTCAACTAAAAAAAGTGTGTTTAAAGTCATTTCTGTGCCTGAAACGGGTCAAAATTGAAGCTTTTGAGTAAGCAAAACTCTGTAAAAACGGCAATTTTGGTCACTGTGAGGGTTTAAAAAGTGGTTATTCAACATGAGGCACGATCCAATTGACATTTTGAATCATTTTTGGTACAGTCCAAAAAATCAATTTTCGGATGAAAAACGATGACTCCGGACCTGTCGAACAATCCCAAAATGGTCAATATGGATGAAATTTTAACATTTAATCTTTTGACTCTAAATGACTGTTGGATGTGAATTATGACTTTGTCAACTAAAATAAGTGTGTTTAAAGTCATTTCTGTGCCTGAAACGGGTCAAAATTGAAGCTTTTGAGTAAGCAAAACTCTGTAAAAATGGCAATTTTGGTCACTGTGAGGGTTTAAAAAGTGGTTATTCAACATGAGGCACGATCCAATTGACATTTTGAATCATTTTTGGTACAGTCCAAAAAATCAATTTTCGGATGAAAAACGATGACTCAGGACCTGTCGAACGATCCCAAAATGGGCAATATGGATGAAATTTTAACATTTAATCTTTCGACTCTAAATGACTGTTGGATGTGAATTATGACTTTGTCAACTAAAATAAGTGTGTTTAAAGTCATTTCTGTGCCTGAAATGGGTCAAAATTGAAGCTTTTGAGTAAGCAAAACTCTGTAAAAATGGCAATTTTGGTCACTGTGAGGGTTTAAAAAGTGGTTATTCAACATGAGGCACGATCCAATTGACATTTTGAATTATTTTTGGTACAGTCCAAAAAATCAATTTTCGGATGAAAAGCGATGACTCCGGACCTGTCGAACGATCCCAAAATGGTCAATATGGATGAAATTTTAACATTTAATCTTTTGACTCTAAATGACTGTTGGATGTGAATTATGACTTTGTCAACTAAAATAAGTGTGTTTAAAGTCATTTCTGTGCCTGAAACGGGTCAAAATTGAAGCTTTTGAGTAAGCAAAACTCTGTAAAAGTGGCAATTTTGGTCACTGTGAGGGTTTAAAAAGTGGTTATTCAACATGAGGCACGATCCAATTGACATTTTGAATCATTTTTGGTACAGTCCAAAAAATCAATTTTCGGATGAAAAACGATGACTCCGGACCTGTCGAACGATCCCAAAATGGTCAATATGGATGAAATTTTAACATTTAATCTTTTGACTCTAAATGACTGTTAGGTGTGAATTATGACTTTGTCAACTAAAAAAAGTGTGTTTAAAGTCATTTCTGTGCCTGAAACGGGTCAAAATTGAAGCTTTTGAGTAAGCAAAACTCTGTAAAAATGGCAATTTTGGTCACTGTGAGGGTTTAAAAAGTGGTTATTCAACATGAGGCACGATCCAATTGACATTTTGAATCATTTTTGGTACAGTCCAAAAAATCAATTTTCGGATGAAAAACGATGACTCCGGACCTGTCGAACGATCCCAAAATGGTCAATATGGATGAAATTTTAACATTTAATCGTTTGACTCTAAATGACTGTTGGATGTGAATTATGACTTTGTCAACTAAAATAAGTGTGTTTAAAGTCATTTCTGTGCCTGAAACGGGTCAAAATTGAAGCTTTGAGTAAGCAAAACTCTGTAAAAATGGCAATTTTGGTCACTGTGAGGGTTTAAAAAGTGGTTATTCAACATGAGGCACGATCCAATTGACATTTTGAATCATTTTTGGTACAGTCCAAAAAATCAATTTTCGGATGAAAAACGATGACTCCGGACCTGTCGAACGATCCCAAAATGGTCAATATGGATGAAATTTTAACATTTAATCGTTTGACTCTAAATGACTGTTGGATGTGAATTATGACTTTGTCAACTAAAATAAGTGTGTTTAAAGTCATTTCTGTGCCTGAAACGGGTCAAAATTGAAGCTTTTGAGTAAGCAAAACTCTGTAAAAATGGCAATTTTGGTCACTGTGAGGGTTTAAAAAGTGGTTATTCAACATGAGGCACGATCCAATTGACATTTTGAATCATTTTTGGTACAGTCCAAAAAATCAATTTTCGGATGAAAAACGATGACTCCGGACCTGTCGAACGATCCCAAAATGGGCAATATGGATGAAATTTTAACATTTAATCTTTCGACTCTAAATGACTGTTGGATGTGAATTATGACTTTGTCAACTAAAATAAGTGTGTTTAAAGTCATTTCTGTGCCTGAAACGGGTCAAAATTGAAGCTTTTGAGTAAGCAAAACTCTGTAAAAATGGCAATTTTGGTCATTGTGAGGGTTTAAAAAGTGGTTATTCAACATGAGGCACAATCCAATTGACATTTTGAATCATTTTTGGTACAGTCCAAAAAATCAATTTTCGGATGAAAAACGATGACTCCGGACCTGTCGAACAATCCCAAAATGGTCAATATGGATGAAATTTTAACATTTAATCTTTCGACTCTAAATGACTGTTGGATGTGAATTATGACTTTGTCAACTAAAATAAGTGTGTTTAAAGTCTTTTCTGTGCCTGAAACGGGTCAAAATTGAAGTTTTTGAGTAAGCAAAACTCTGTAAAAATGGCAATTTTGGTCACTGTGAGGGTTTAAAAAGTGGTTATTCAACATGAGGCACGATCCAATTGACATTTTGAATCATTTTTGGTACAGTCCAAAAAATCAATTTTCGGATGAAAAACGATGACTCCGGACCTGTCGAACGATCCCAAAATGGTCAATATGGATGAAATTTTAACATTTAATCGTTTGACTCTAAATGACTGTTGGATGTGAATTATGACTTTGTCAACTAAAATAAGTGTGTTTAAAGTCATTTCTGTGCCTGAAACGGGTCAAAATTGAAGCTTTTGAGTAAGCAAAACTCTGTAAAAATGGCAATTTTGGTCACTGTGAGGGTTTAAAAAGTGGTTATTCAACATGAGGCACGATCCAATTGACATTTTGAATCATTTTTGGTACAGTCCAAAAAATCAATTTTCGGATGAAAAACGATGACTCCGGACCTGTCGAACAATCCCAAAATGGTCAATATGGATGAAATTTTAACATTTAATCTTTCGACTCTAAATGACTGTTGGATGTGAATTATGACTTTGTCAACTAAAATAAGTGTGTTTAAAGTCTTTTCTGTGCCTGAAACGGGTCAAAATTGAAGTTTTTGAGTAAGCAAAACTCTGTAAAAATGGCAATTTTGGTCACTGTGAGGGTTTAAAAAGTGGTTATTCAACATGAGGCACGATCCAATTGACATTTTGAATCATTTTTGGTACAGTCCAAAAAATCAATTTTCGGATGAAAAACGATGACTCCGGATCTGTCGAACGATCCCAAAATGGTCAATATGGATGAAATTTTAACATTTAATCGTTTGACTCTAAATGACTGTTGGATGTGAATTATGACTTTGTCAACTAAAATAAGTGTGTTTAAAGTCATTTCTGTGCCTGAAACGGGTCAAAATTGAAGCTTTTGAGTAAGCAAAACTCTGTAAAAATGGCAATTTTGGTCACTGTGAGGGTTTAAAAAGTGGTTATTCAACATGAGGCACGATCCAATTGACATTTTGAATCATTTTTGGTACAGTCCAAAAAATCAATTTTCGGATGAAAAACGATGACTCCGGACCTGTCGAACGATCCCAAAATGGGCAATATGGATGAAATTTTAACATTTAATCTTTCGACTCTAAATGACTGTTGGATGTGAATTATGACTTTGTCAACTAAAATAAGTGTGTTTAAAGTCATTTCTGTGCCTGAAACGGGTCAAAATTGAAGCTTTTGAGTAAGCAAAACTCTGTAAAAATGGCAATTTTGGTCACTGTGAGGGTTTAAAAAGTGGTTATTCAACATGAGGCACGATCCAATTGACATTTTGAATCATTTTTGGTACAGTCCAAAAAATCAATTTTCGGATGAAAAACGATGACTCCGGACCTGTCGAACGATCCCAAAATGGGCAATATGGATGAAATTTTAACATTTAATCTTTCGACTCTAAATGACTGTTGGATGTGAATTATGACTTTGTCAACTAAAATAAGTGTGTTTAAAGTCATTTCTGTGCCTGAAACGGGTCAAAATTGAAGCTTTTGAGTAAGCAAAACTCTGTAAAAATGGCAATTTTGGTCACTGTGAGGGTTTAAAAAGTGGTTATTCAACATGAGGCACGATCCAATTGACATTTTGAATCATTTTTGGTACAGTCCAAAAAATCAATTTTCAGATGAAAAACGATGACTCCGGACCTGTCGAACAATCCCAAAATGGTCAATATGGATGAAATTTTAACATTTAATCTTTCGACTCTAAATGACTGTTGGATGTGAATTATGACTTTGTCAACTAAAATAAGTGTGTTTAAAGTCATTTCTGTGCCTGAAACGGGTCAAAATTGAAGCTTTTGAGTAAGCAAAACTCTGTAAAAATGGCAATTTTGGTCACTGTGAGGGTTTAAAAAGTGGTTATTCAACATGAGGCACGATCCAATTGACATTTTGAATCATTTTTGGTACAGTCCAAAAAATCAATTTTCGGATGAAAAACGATGACTCCGGACCTGTCGAACGATCCCAAAATGGTCAATATGGATGAAATTTTAACATTTAATCGTTTGACTCTAAATGACTGTTAGGTGTGAATTATGACTTTGTCAACTAAAAAAAGTGTGTTTAAAGTCATTTCTGTGCCTGAAACGGGTCAAAATTGAAGCTTTTGAGTAAGCAAAACTCTGTAAAAATGGCAATTTTGGTCACTGTGAGGGTTTAAAAAGTGGTTATTCAACATGAGGCACGATCCAATTGACATTTTGAATCATTTTTGGTACAGTCCAAAAAATCAATTTTCGGATGAAAAACGATGACTCCGGACCTGTCGAACAATCCCAAAATGGTCAATATGGATGAAATTTTAACATTTAATCTTTTGACTCTAAATGACTGTTGGATGTGAATTATGACTTTGTCAACTAAAATAAGTGTGTTTAAAGTCATTTCTGTGCCTGAAACGGGTCAAAATTGAAGCTTTTGAGTAAGCAAAACTCTGTAAAAATGGCAATTTTGGTCACTGTGAGGGTTTAAAAAGTGGTTATTCAACATGAGGCACGATCCAATTGACATTTTGAATCATTTTTGGTACAGTCCAAAAAATCAATTTTCGGATGAAAAACGATGACTCCGGACCTGTCGAACAATCCCAAAATGGTCAATATGGATGAAATTTTAACATTTAATCTTTCGACTCTAAATGACTGTTGGATGTGAATTATGACTTTGTCAACTAAAATAAGTGTGTTTAAAGTCATTTCTGTGCCTGAAACGGGTCAAAATTAAAGCTTTTGAGTAAGCAAAACTCTGTAAAAATGGCAATTTTGGTCACTGTGAGGGTTTAAAAAGTGGTTATTCAACATGAGGCACGATCCAATTGACATTTTGAATCATTTTTGGTACAGTCCAAAAAATCAATTTTCGGATGAAAAGCGATGACTCCGGACCTGTCGAACGATCCCAAAATGGTCAATATGGATGAAATTTTAACATTTAATCTTTTGACTCTAAATGACTGTTGGATGTGAATTATGACTTTGTCAACTAAAATAAGTGTGTTTAAAGTCATTTCTGTGCCTGAAACGGGTCAAAATTGAAGCTTTTGAGTAAGCAAAACTCTGTAAAAGTGGCAATTTTGGTCACTGTGAGGGTTTAAAAAGTGGTTATTCAACATGAGGCACGATCCAATTGACATTTTGAATCATTTTTGGTACAGTCCAAAAAATCAATTTTCGGATGAAAAACGATGACTCCGGACCTGTCGAACGATCCCAAAATGGTCAATATGGATGAAATTTTAACATTTAATCTTTTGACTCTAAATGACTGTTAGGTGTGAATTATGACTTTGTCAACTAAAAAAAGTGTGTTTAAAGTCATTTCTGTGCCTGAAACGGGTCAAAATTGAAGCTTTTGAGTAAGCAAAACTCTGTAAAAATGGCAATTTTGGTCACTGTGAGGGTTTAAAAAGTGGTTATTCAACATGAGGCACGATCCAATTGACATTTTGAATCATTTTTGGTACAGTCCAAAAAATCAATTTTCGGATGAAAAACGATGACTCCGGACCTGTCGAACAATCCCAAAATGGTCAATATGGATGAAATTTTAACATTTAATCTTTTGACTCTAAATGACTGTTGGATGTGAATTATGACTTTGTCAACTAAAATAAGTGTGTTTAAAGTCATTTCTGTGCCTGAAACGGGTCAAAATTGAAGCTTTTGAGTAAGCAAAACTCTGTAAAAATGGCAATTTTGGTCATTGTGAGGGTTTAAAAAGTGGTTATTCAACATGAGGCACAATCCAATTGACATTTTGAATCATTTTTGGTACAGTCCAAAAAATCAATTTTCGGATGAAAAACGATGACTCCGGACCTGTCGAACAATCCCAAAATGGTCAATATGGATGAAATTTTAACATTTAATCTTTCGACTCTAAATGACTGTTGGATGTGAATTATGACTTTGTCAACTAAAATAAGTGTGTTTAAAGTCTTTTCTGTGCCTGAAACGGGTCAAAATTGAAGTTTTTGAGTAAGCAAAACTCTGTAAAAATGGCAATTTTGGTCACTGTGAGGGTTTAAAAAGTGGTTATTCAACATGAGGCACGATCCAATTGACATTTTGAATCATTTTTGGTACAGTCCAAAAAATCAATTTTCGGATGAAAAACGATGACTCCGGACCTGTCGAACGATCCCAAAATGGTCAATATGGATGAAATTTTAACATTTAATCGTTTGACTCTAAATGACTGTTGGATGTGAATTATGACTTTGTCAACTAAAATAAGTGTGTTTAAAGTCATTTCTGTGCCTGAAACGGGTCAAAATTGAAGCTTTTGAGTAAGCAAAACTCTGTAAAAATGGCAATTTTGGTCACTGTGAGGGTTTAAAAAGTGGTTACTCAACATGAGGCACGATCCAATTGACATTTTGAATCATTTTTGGTACAGTCCAAAAAATCAATTTTCGGATGAAAAACGATGACTCCGGACCTGTCGAACGATCCAAAAATGGTCAATATGGATGAAATTTTAACATTTAATCGTTTGACTCTAAATGACTGTTGGATGTGAATTATGACTTTGTCAACTAAAATAAGTATGTTTAAAGTCATTTCTGTGCCTGAAGCGGGTCAAAATTGAAGCTTTTGAGTAAGCAAAACTCTGTAAAAATGGCAATTTTGGTCACTGTGAGGGTTTAAAAAGTGGTTATTCAACATGAGGCACGATCCAACTGACATTTTGAATCATTTTTGGTACAGTCCAAAAAATCAATTTTCGGATGAAAAACGATGACTCCGGACCTGTCGAACGATCCCAAAATGGTCAATATGGATGAAATTTTAACATTTAATCGTTTGACTCTAAATGACTGTTAGGTGTGAATTATGACTTTGTCAACTAAAAAAAGTGTGTTTAAAGTCATTTCTGTGCCTGAAACGGGTCAAAATTGAAGCTTTTGAGTAAGCAAAACTCTGTAAAAATGGCAATTTTGGTCACTGTGAGGGTTTAAAAAGTGGTTATTCAACATGAGGCACGATCCAATTGACATTTTGAATCATTTTTGGTACAGTCCAAAAAATCAATTTTCGGATGAAAAACGATGACTCCGGACCTGTCGAACAATCCCAAAATGGTCAATATGGATGAAATTTTAACATTTAATCTTTTGACTCTAAATGACTGTTGGATGTGAATTATGACTTTGTCAACTAAAATAAGTGTGTTTAAAGTCATTTCTGTGCCTGAAACGGGTCAAAATTGAAGCTTTTGAGTAAGCAAAACTCTGTAAAAATGGCAATTTTGGTCACTGTGAGGGTTTAAAAAGTGGTTATTCAACATGAGGCACGATCCAATTGACATTTTGAATCATTTTTGGTACAGTCCAAAAAATCAATTTTCGGATGAAAAACGATGACTCAGGACCTGTCGAACGATCCCAAAATGGGCAATATGGATGAAATTTTAACATTTAATCTTTCGACTCTAAATGACTGTTGGATGTGAATTATGACTTTGTCAACTAAAATAAGTGTGTTTAAAGTCATTTCTGTGCCTGAAATGGGTCAAAATTGAAGCTTTTGAGTAAGCAAAACTCTGTAAAAATGGCAATTTTGGTCACTGTGAGGGTTTAAAAAGTGGTTATTCAACATGAGGCACGATCCAATTGACATTTTGAATCATTTTTGGTACAGTCCAAAAAATCAATTTTCGGATGAAAAGCGATGACTCCGGACCTGTCGAACGATCCCAAAATGGTCAATATGGATGAAATTTTAACATTTAATCTTTTGACTCTAAATGACTGTTGGATGTGAATTATGACTTTGTCAACTAAAAAAAGTGTGTTTAAAGTCATTTCTGTGCCTGAAACGGGTCAAAATTGAAGCTTTTGAGTAAGCAAAACTCTGTAAAAGTGGCAATTTTGGTCACTGTGAGGGTTTAAAAAGTGGTTATTCAACATGAGGCACGATCCAATTGACATTTTGAATCATTTTTGGTACAGTCCAAAAAATCAATTTTCGGATGAAAAACGATGACTCCGGACCTGTCGAACGATCCCAAAATGGTCAATATGGATGAAATTTTAACATTTAATCTTTTGACTCTAAATGACTGTTAGGTGTGAATTATGACTTTGTCAACTAAAAAAAGTGTGTTTAAAGTCATTTCTGTGCCTGAAACGGGTCAAAATTGAAGCTTTTGAGTAAGCAAAACTCTGTAAAAATGGCAATTTTGGTCACTGTGAGGGTTTAAAAAGTGGTTATTCAACATGAGGCACGATCCAATTGACATTTTGAATCATTTTTGGTACAGTCCAAAAAATCAATTTTCGGATGAAAAACGATGACTCCGGACCTGTCGAACGATCCCAAAATGGTCAATATGGATGAAATTTTAACATTTAATCGTTTGACTCTAAATGACTGTTGGATGTGAATTATGACTTTGTCAACTAAAATAAGTGTGTTTAAAGTCATTTCTGTGCCTGAAACGGGTCAAAATTGAAGCTTTGAGTAAGCAAAACTCTGTAAAAATGGCAATTTTGGTCACTGTGAGGGTTTAAAAAGTGGTTATTCAACATGAGGCACGATCCAATTGACATTTTGAATCATTTTTGGTACAGTCCAAAAAATCAATTTTCGGATGAAAAACGATGACTCCGGACCTGTCGAACGATCCCAAAATGGTCAATATGGATGAAATTTTAACATTTAATCGTTTGACTCTAAATGACTGTTAGGTGTGAATTATGACTTTGTCAACTAAAAAAAGTGTGTTTAAAGTCATTTCTGTGCCTGAAACGGGTCAAAATTGAAGCTTTTGAGTAAGCAAAACTCTGTAAAAATGGCAATTTTGGTCACTGTGAGGGTTTAAAAAGTGGTTATTCAACATGAGGCACGATCCAATTGACATTTTGAATCATTTTTGGTACAGTCCAAAAAATCAATTTTCGGATGAAAAACGATGACTCCGGACCTGTCGAACAATCCCAAAATGGTCAATATGGATGAAATTTTAACATTTAATCTTTTGACTCTAAATGACTGTTGGATGTGAATTATGACTTTGTCAACTAAAATAAGTGTGTTTAAAGTCATTTCTGTGCCTGAAACGGGTCAAAATTGAAGCTTTTGAGTAAGCAAAACTCTGTAAAAATGGCAATTTTGGTCATTGTGAGGGTTTAAAAAGTGGTTATTCAACATGAGGCACAATCCAATTGACATTTTGAATCATTTTTGGTACAGTCCAAAAAATCAATTTTCGGATGAAAAACGATGACTCCGGACCTGTCGAACAATCCCAAAATGGTCAATATGGATGAAATTTTAACATTTAATCTTTCGACTCTAAATGACTGTTGGATGTGAATTATGACTTTGTCAACTAAAATAAGTGTGTTTAAAGTCTTTTCTGTGCCTGAAACGGGTCAAAATTGAAGTTTTTGAGTAAGCAAAACTCTGTAAAAATGGCAATTTTGGTCACTGTGAGGGTTTAAAAAGTGGTTATTCAACATGAGGCACGATCCAATTGACATTTTGAATAATTTTTGGTACAGTCCAAAAAATCAATTTTCGGATGAAAAACGATGACTCCGGACCTGTCGAACGATCCCAAAATGGTCAATATGGATGAAATTTTAACATTTAATCGTTTGACTCTAAATGACTGTTGGATGTGAATTATGACTTTGTCAACTAAAATAAGTGTGTTTAAAGTCATTTCTGTGCCTGAAACGGGTCAAAATTGAAGCTTTTGAGTAAGCAAAACTCTGTAAAAATGGCAATTTTGGTCACTGTGAGGGTTTAAAAAGTGGTTACTCAACATGAGGCACGATCCAATTGACATTTTGAATCATTTTTGGTACAGTCCAAAAAATCAATTTTCGGATGAAAAACGATGACTCCGGACCTGTCGAACGATCCCAAAATGGTCAATATGGATGAAATTTTAACATTTAATCGTTTGACTCTAAATGACTGTTGGATGTGAATTATGACTTTGTCAACTAAAATAAGTATGTTTAAAGTCATTTCTGTGCCTGAAGCGGGTCAAAATTGAAGCTTTTGAGTAAGCAAAACTCTGTAAAAATGGCAATTTTGGTCACTGTGAGGGTTTAAAAAGTGGTTATTCAACATGAGGCACGATCCAACTGACATTTTGAATCATTTTTGGTACAGTCCAAAAAATCAATTTTCGGATGAAAAACGATGACTCCGGACCTGTCGAACGATCCCAAAATGGTCAATATGGATGAAATTTTAACATTTAATCGTTTGACTCTAAATGACTGTTAGGTGTGAATTATGACTTTGTCAACTAAAAAAAGTGTGTTTAAAGTCATTTCTGTGCCTGAAACGGGTCAAAATTGAAGCTTTTGAGTAAGCAAAACTCTGTAAAAATGGCAATTTTGGTCACTGTGAGGGTTTAAAAAGTGGTTATTCAACATGAGGCACGATCCAATTGACATTTTGAATCATTTTTGGTACAGTCCAAAAAATCAATTTTCGGATGAAAAACGATGACTCCGGACCTGTCGAACAATCCCAAAATGGTCAATATGGATGAAATTTTAACATTTAATCTTTTGACTCTAAATGACTGTTGGATGTGAATTATGACTTTGTCAACTAAAATAAGTGTGTTTAAAGTCATTTCTGTGCCTGAAACGGGTCAAAATTGAAGCTTTTGAGTAAGCAAAACTCTGTAAAAATGGCAATTTTGGTCACTGTGAGGGTTTAAAAAGTGGTTATTCAACATGAGGCACGATCCAATTGACATTTTGAATCATTTTTGGTACAGTCCAAAAAATCAATTTTCGGATGAAAAACGATGACTCAGGACCTGTCGAACGATCCCAAAATGGGCAATATGGATGAAATTTTAACATTTAATCTTTCGACTCTAAATGACTGTTGGATGTGAATTATGACTTTGTCAACTAAAATAAGTGTGTTTAAAGTCATTTCTGTGCCTGAAATGGGTCAAAATTGAAGCTTTTGAGTAAGCAAAACTCTGTAAAAATGGCAATTTTGGTCACTGTGAGGGTTTAAAAAGTGGTTATTCAACATGAGGCACGATCCAATTGACATTTTGAATCATTTTTGGTACAGTCCAAAAAATCAATTTTCGGATGAAAAACGATGACTCCGGACCTGTCGAACGATCCCAAAATGGGCAATATGGATGAAATTTTAACATTTAATCTTTCGACTCTAAATGACTGTTGGATGTGAATTATGACTTTGTCAACTAAAATAAGTGTGTTTAAAGTCATTTCTGTGCCTGAAACGGGTCAAAATTGAAGCTTTTGAGTAAGCAAAACTCTGTAAAAATGGCAATTTTGGTCACTGTGAGGGTTTAAAAAGTGGTTATTCAACATGAGGCACGATCCAATTGACATTTTGAATCATTTTTGGTACAGTCCAAAAAATCAATTTTCGGATGAAAAACGATGACTCCGGACCTGTCGAACAATCCCAAAATGGTCAATATGGATGAAATTTTAACATTTAATATTTCGACTCTAAATGACTGTTGGATGTGAATTATGACTTTGTCAACTAAAATAGGTGTGTTTAAAGTCATTTCTGTGCCTGAAACGGGTCAAAATTGAAGCTTTTGAGTAAGCAAAACTCTGTAAAAATGGCAATTTTGGTCACTGTGAGGGTTTAAAAAGTGGTTATTCAACATGAGGCACGATCCAATTGACATTTTGAATCATTTTTGGTACAGTCCAAAAAATCAATTTTCGGATGAAAAACGATGACTCCGGACCTGTCGAACGATCCCAAAATGGTCAATATGGATGAAATTTTAACATTTAATCGTTTGACTCTAAATGACTGTTAGGTGTGAATTATGACTTTGTCAACTAAAAAAAGTGTGTTTAAAGTCATTTCTGTGCCTGAAACGGGTCAAAATTGAAGCTTTTGAGTAAGCAAAACTCTGTAAAAATGGCAATTTTGGTCACTGTGAGGGTTTAAAAAGTGGTTATTCAACATGAGGCACGATCCAATTGACATTTTGAATCATTTTTGGTACAGTCCAAAAAATCAATTTTCGGATGAAAAGCAATGACTCCGGACCTGTCGAACGATCCCAAAATGGTCAATATGGATGAAATTTTAACATTTAATCTTTTGACTCTAAATGACTGTTGGATGTGAATTATGACTTTGTCAACTAAAATAAGTGTGTTTAAAGTCATTTCTGTGCCTGAAACGGGTAAAAATTGAAGCTTTTGAGTAAGCAAAACTCTGTAAAAGTGGCAATTTTGGTCACTGTGAGGGTTTAAAAAGTGGTTATTCAACATGAGGCACGATCCAATTGACATTTTGAATCATTTTTGGTACAGTCCAAAAAATCCATTTTCGGATGAAAAACGATGACTCCGGACCTGTCGAACGATCCCAAAATGGTCAATATGGATGAAATTTTAACATTTAATCGTTTGACTCTAAATGACTGTTAGGTGTGAATTATGACTTTGTCAACTAAAAAAAGTGTGTTTAAAGTCATTTCTGTGCCTGAAACGGGTCAAAATTGAAGCTTTTGAGTAAGCAAAACTCTGTAAAAATGGCAATTTTGGTCACTGTGAGGGTTTAAAAAGTGGTTATTCAACATGAGGCACGATCCAATTGACATTTTGAATCATTTTTGGTACAGTCCAAAAAATCAATTTTCGGATGAAAAACGATGACTCCGGACCTGTCGAACAATCCCAAAATGGTCAATATGGATGAAATTTTAACATTTAATCTTTTGACTCTAAATGACTGTTGGATGTGAATTATGACTTTGTCAACTAAAATAAGTGTGTTTAAAGTCATTTCTGTGCCTGAAACGGGTCAAAATTGAAGCTTTTGAGTAAGCAAAACTCTGTAAAAATGGCAATTTTGGTCACTGTGAGGGTTTAAAAAGTGGTTATTCAACATGAGGCACGATCCAATTGACATTTTGAATCATTTTTGGTACAGTCCAAAAAATCAATTTTCGGATGAAAAACGATGACTCCGGACCTGTCGAACAATCCCAAAATGGTCAATATGGATGAAATTTTAACATTTAATCTTTCGACTCTAAATGACTGTTGGATGTGAATTATGACTTTGTCAACTAAAATAAGTGTGTTTAAAGTCATTTCTGTGCCTGAAACGGGTCAAAATTAAAGCTTTTGAGTAAGCAAAACTCTGTAAAAATGGCAATTTTGGTCACTGGGAGGGTTTAAAAAGTGGTTATTCAACATGAGGCACGATCCAATTGACATTTTGAATCATTTTTGGTACAGTCCAAAAAATCAATTTTCGGATGAAAAGCGATGACTCCGGACCTGTCGAACGATCCCAAAATGGTCAATATGGATGAAATTTTAACATTTAATCTTTTGACTCTAAATGACTGTTGGATGTGAATTATGACTTTGTCAACTAAAATAAGTGTGTTTAAAGTCATTTCTGTGCCTGAAACGGGTCAAAATTGAAGCTTTTGAGTAAGCAAAACTCTGTAAAAGTGGCAATTTTGGTCACTGTGAGGGTTTAAAAAGTGGTTATTCAACATGAGGCACGATCCAATTGACATTTTGAATCATTTTTGGTACAGTCCAAAAAATCAATTTTCGGATGAAAAACGATGACTCCGGACCTGTCGAACAATCCCAAAATGGTCAATATGGATGAAATTTTAACATTTAATCTTTCGACTCTAAATGACTGTTGGATGTGAATTATGACTTTGTCAACTAAAATAAGTGTGTTTAAAGTCATTTCTGTGCCTGAAACGGGTCAAAATTGAAGCTTTTGAGTAAGCAAAACTCTGTAAAAGTGGCAATTTTGGTCACTGTGAGGGTTTAAAAAGTGGTTATTCAACATGAGGCACGATCCAATTGACATTTTGAATCATTTTTGGTACAGTCCAAAAAATCAATTTTCGGATGAAAAACGATGACTCCGGACCTGTCGAACGATCCCAAAATGGTCAATATGGATGAAATTTTAACATTTAATCGTTTGACTCTAAATGACTGTTAGGTGTGAATTATGACTTTGTCAACTAAAAAAAGTGTGTTTAAAGTCATTTCTGTGCCTGAAACGGGTCAAAATTGAAGCTTTTGAGTAAGCAAAACTCTGTAAAAATGGCAATTTTGGTCACTGTGAGGGTTTAAAAAGTGGTTATTCAACATGAGGCATGATCCAATTGACATTTTGAATCATTTTTGGTACAGTCCAAAAAATCAATTTTCGGATGAAAAGCGATGACTCCGGACCTGTCGAACGATCCCAAAATGGTCAATATGGATGAAATTTTAACATTTAATCTTTTGACTCTAAATGACTGTTGGATGTGAATTATGACTTTGTCAACTAAAATAAGTGTGTTTAAAGTCATTTCTGTGCCTGAAACGGGTCAAAATTGAAGCTTTTGAGTAAGCAAAACTCTGTAAAAGTGGCAATTTTGGTCACTGTGAGGGTTTAAAAAGTGGTTATTCAACATGAGGCACGATCCAATTGACATTTTGAATCATTTTTGGTACAGTCCAAAAAATCAATTTTCGGATGAAAAACGATGACTCCGGACCTGTCGAACGATCCCAAAATGGTCAATATGGATGAAATTTTAACATTTAATCGTTTGACTCTAAATGACTGTCAGGTGTGAATTATGACTTTGTCAACTAAAAAAAGTGTGTTTAAAGTCATTTCTGTGCCTGAAACGGGTCAAAATTGAAGCTTTTGAGTAAGCAAAACTCTGTAAAAATGGCAATTTTGGTCACTGTGAGGGTTTAAAAAGTGGTTATTCAACATGAGGCACGATCCAATTGACATTTTGAATCATTTTTGGTACAGTCCAAAAAATCAATTTTCGGATGAAAAACGATGACTCCGGACCTGTCGAACAATCCCAAAATGGTCAATATGGATGAAATTTTAACATTTAATCTTTCGACTCTAAATGACTGTTGGATGTGAATTATGACTTTGTCAACTAAAATAGGTGTGTTTAAAGTCATTTCTGTGCCTGAAACGGGTCAAAATTGAAGCTTTTGAGTAAGCAAAACTCTGTAAAAATGGCAATTTTGGTCACTGTGAGGGTTTAAAAAGTGGTTATTCAACATGAGGCACGATCCAATTGACATTTTGAATCATTTTTGGTACAGTCCAAAAAATCAATTTTCGGATGAAAAACGATGACTCCGGACCTGTCGAACAATCCCAAAATGGTCAATATGGATGAAATTTTAACATTTAATATTTCGACTCTAAATGACTGTTGGATGTGAATTATGACTTTGTCAACTAAAATAGGTGTGTTTAAAGTCATTTCTGTGCCTGAAACGGGTCAAAATTGAAGCTTTTGAGTAAGCAAAACTCTGTAAAAATGGCAATTTTGGTCACTGTGAGGGTTTAAAAAGTGGTTATTCAACATGAGGCACGATCCAATTGACATTTTGAATCATTTTTGGTACAGTCCAAAAAATCAATTTTCGGATGAAAAACGATGACTCCGGACCTGTCGAACGATCCCAAAATGGTCAATATGGATGAAATTTTAACATTTAATCGTTTGACTCTAAATGACTGTTAGGTGTGAATTATGACTTTGTCAACTAAAAAAAGTGTGTTTAAAGTCATTTCTGTGCCTGAAACGGGTCAAAATTGAAGCTTTTGAGTAAGCAAAACTCTGTAAAAATGGCAATTTTGGTCACTGTGAGGGTTTAAAAAGTGGTTATTCAACATGAGGCACGATCCAATTGACATTTTGAATCATTTTTGGTACAGTCCAAAAAATCAATTTTCGGATGAAAAGCAATGACTCCGGACCTGTCGAACGATCCCAAAATGGTCAATATGGATGAAATTTTAACATTTAATCTTTTGACTCTAAATGACTGTTGGATGTGAATTATGACTTTGTCAACTAAAATAAGTGTGTTTAAAGTCATTTCTGTGCCTGAAACGGGTAAAAATTGAAGCTTTTGAGTAAGCAAAACTCTGTAAAAGTGGCAATTTTGGTCACTGTGAGGGTTTAAAAAGTGGTTATTCAACATGAGGCACGATCCAATTGACATTTTGAATCATTTTTGGTACAGTCCAAAAAATCCATTTTCGGATGAAAAACGATGACTCCGGACCTGTCGAACGATCCCAAAATGGTCAATATGGATGAAATTTTAACATTTAATCGTTTGACTCTAAATGACTGTTAGGTGTGAATTATGACTTTGTCAACTAAAAAAAGTGTGTTTAAAGTCATTTCTGTGCCTGAAACGGGTCAAAATTGAAGCTTTTGAGTAAGCAAAACTCTGTAAAAATGGCAATTTTGGTCACTGTGAGGGTTTAAAAAGTGGTTATTCAACATGAGGCACGATCCAATTGACATTTTGAATCATTTTTGGTACAGTCCAAAAAATCAATTTTCGGATGAAAAACGATGACTCCGGACCTGTCGAACAATCCCAAAATGGTCAATATGGATGAAATTTTAACATTTAATCTTTTGACTCTAAATGACTGTTGGATGTGAATTATGACTTTGTCAACTAAAATAAGTGTGTTTAAAGTCATTTCTGTGCCTGAAACGGGTCAAAATTGAAGCTTTTGAGTAAGCAAAACTCTGTAAAAATGGCAATTTTGGTCACTGTGAGGGTTTAAAAAGTGGTTATTCAACATGAGGCACGATCCAATTGACATTTTGAATCATTTTTGGTACAGTCCAAAAAATCAATTTTCGGATGAAAAACGATGACTCCGGACCTGTCGAACAATCCCAAAATGGTCAATATGGATGAAATTTTAACATTTAATCTTTCGACTCTAAATGACTGTTGGATGTGAATTATGACTTTGTCAACTAAAATAAGTGTGTTTAAAGTCATTTCTGTGCCTGAAACGGGTCAAAATTAAAGCTTTTGAGTAAGCAAAACTCTGTAAAAATGGCAATTTTGGTCACTGGGAGGGTTTAAAAAGTGGTTATTCAACATGAGGCACGATCCAATTGACATTTTGAATCATTTTTGGTACAGTCCAAAAAATCAATTTTCGGATGAAAAGCGATGACTCCGGACCTGTCGAACGATCCCAAAATGGTCAATATGGATGAAATTTTAACATTTAATCTTTTGACTCTAAATGACTGTTGGATGTGAATTATGACTTTGTCAACTAAAATAAGTGTGTTTAAAGTCATTTCTGTGCCTGAAACGGGTCAAAATTGAAGCTTTTGAGTAAGCAAAACTCTGTAAAAGTGGCAATTTTGGTCACTGTGAGGGTTTAAAAAGTGGTTATTCAACATGAGGCACGATCCAATTGACATTTTGAATCATTTTTGGTACAGTCCAAAAAATCAATTTTCGGATGAAAAACGATGACTCCGGACCTGTCGAACAATCCCAAAATGGTCAATATGGATGAAATTTTAACATTTAATCTTTCGACTCTAAATGACTGTTGGATGTGAATTATGACTTTGTCAACTAAAATAAGTGTGTTTAAAGTCATTTCTGTGCCTGAAACGGGTCAAAATTGAAGCTTTTGAGTAAGCAAAACTCTGTAAAAGTGGCAATTTTGGTCACTGTGAGGGTTTAAAAAGTGGTTATTCAACATGAGGCACGATCCAATTGACATTTTGAATCATTTTTGGTACAGTCCAAAAAATCAATTTTCGGATGAAAAACGATGACTCCGGACCTGTCGAACGATCCCAAAATGGTCAATATGGATGAAATTTTAACATTTAATCGTTTGACTCTAAATGACTGTTAGGTGTGAATTATGACTTTGTCAACTAAAAAAAGTGTGTTTAAAGTCATTTCTGTGCCTGAAACGGGTCAAAATTGAAGCTTTTGAGTAAGCAAAACTCTGTAAAAATGGCAATTTTGGTCACTGTGAGGGTTTAAAAAGTGGTTATTCAACATGAGGCATGATCCAATTGACATTTTGAATCATTTTTGGTACAGTCCAAAAAATCAATTTTCGGATGAAAAGCGATGACTCCGGACCTGTCGAACGATCCCAAAATGGTCAATATGGATGAAATTTTAACATTTAATCTTTTGACTCTAAATGACTGTTGGATGTGAATTATGACTTTGTCAACTAAAATAAGTGTGTTTAAAGTCATTTCTGTGCCTGAAACGGGTCAAAATTGAAGCTTTTGAGTAAGCAAAACTCTGTAAAAGTGGCAATTTTGGTCACTGTGAGGGTTTAAAAAGTGGTTATTCAACATGAGGCACGATCCAATTGACATTTTGAATCATTTTTGGTACAGTCCAAAAAATCAATTTTCGGATGAAAAACGATGACTCCGGACCTGTCGAACGATCCCAAAATGGTCAATATGGATGAAATTTTAACATTTAATCGTTTGACTCTAAATGACTGTCAGGTGTGAATTATGACTTTGTCAACTAAAAAAAGTGTGTTTAAAGTCATTTCTGTGCCTGAAACGGGTCAAAATTGAAGCTTTTGAGTAAGCAAAACTCTGTAAAAATGGCAATTTTGGTCACTGTGAGGGTTTAAAAAGTGGTTATTCAACATGAGGCACGATCCAATTGACATTTTGAATCATTTTTGGTACAGTCCAAAAAATCAATTTTCGGATGAAAAACGATGACTCCGGACCTGTCGAACAATCCCAAAATGGTCAATATGGATGAAATTTTAACATTTAATCGTTTGACTCTAAATGACTGTTGGATGTGAATTATGACTTTGTCAACTAAAATAAGTGTGTTTAAAGTCATTTCTGTGCCTGAAATGGGTCAAAATTGAAGCTTTTGAGTAAGCAAAACTCTGTAAAAATGGCAATTTTGGTCACTGTGAGGGTTTAAAAAGTGGTTATTCAACATGAGGCACGATCCAATTGACATTTTGAATCATTTTTGGTACAGTCCAAAAAATCAATTTTCGGATGAAAAACGATGACTCCGGACCTGTCGAACAATCCCAAAATGGTCAATATGGATGAAATTTTAACATTTAATCTTTCGACTCTAAATGACTGTTGGATGTGAATTATGACTTTGTCAACTAAAATAGGTGTGTTTAAAGTCATTTCTGTGCCTGAAACGGGTCAAAATTGAAGCTTTTGAGTAAGCAAAACTCTGTAAAAATGGCAATTTTGGTCACTGTGAGGGTTTAAAAAGTGGTTATTCAACATGAGGCACGATCCAATTGACATTTTGAATCATTTTTGGTACAGTCCAAAAAATCAATTTTCGGATGAAAAACGATGACTCCGGACCTGTCGAACGATCCCAAAATGGTCAATATGGATGAAATTTTAACATTTAATCGTTTGACTCTAAATGACTGTTAGGTGTGAATTATGACTTTGTCAACTAAAAAAAGTGTGTTTAAAGTCATTTCTGTGCCTGAAACGGGTCAAAATTGAAGCTTTTGAGTAAGCAAAACTCTGTAAAAATGGCAATTTTGGTCACTGTGAGGGTTTAAAAAGTGGTTATTCAACATGAGGCACGATCCAATTGACATTTTGAATCATTTTTGGTACAGTCCAAAAAATCAATTTTCGGATGAAAAGCAATGACTCCGGACCTGTCGAACGATCCCAAAATGGTCAATATGGATGAAATTTTAACATTTAATCTTTTGACTCTAAATGACTGTTGGATGTGAATTATGACTTTGTCAACTAAAATAAGTGTGTTTAAAGTCATTTCTGTGCCTGAAACGGGTAAAAATTGAAGCTTTTGAGTAAGCAAAACTCTGTAAAAGTGGCAATTTTGGTCACTGTGAGGGTTTAAAAAGTGGTTATTCAACATGAGGCACGATCCAATTGACATTTTGAATCATTTTTGGTACAGTCCAAAAAATCAATTTTCGGATGAAAAACGATGACTCCGGACCTGTCGAACGATCCCAAAATGGTCAATATGGATGAAATTTTAACATTTAATCGTTTGACTCTAAATGACTGTTAGGTGTGAATTATGACTTTGTCAACTAAAAAAAGTGTGTTTAAAGTCATTTCTGTGCCTGAAACGGGTCAAAATTGAAGCTTTTGAGTAAGCAAAACTCTGTAAAAATGGCAATTTTGGTCACTGTGAGGGTTTAAAAAGTGGTTATTCAACATGAGGCACGATCCAATTGACATTTTGAATCATTTTTGGTACAGTCCAAAAAATCAATTTTCGGATGAAAAACGATGACTCCGGACCTGTCGAACAATCCCAAAATGGTCAATATGGATGAAATTTTAACATTTAATCTTTTGACTCTAAATGACTGTTGGATGTGAATTATGACTTTGTCAACTAAAATAAGTGTGTTTAAAGTCATTTCTGTGCCTGAAACGGGTCAAAATTGAAGCTTTTGAGTAAGCAAAACTCTGTAAAAATGGCAATTTTGGTCACTGTGAGGGTTTAAAAAGTGGTTATTCAACATGAGGCACGATCCAATTGACATTTTGAATCATTTTTGGTACAGTCCAAAAAATCAATTTTCGGATGAAAAACGATGACTCCGGACCTGTCGAACAATCCCAAAATGGTCAATATGGATGAAATTTTAACATTTAATCTTTCGACTCTAAATGACTGTTGGATGTGAATTATGACTTTGTCAACTAAAATAAGTGTGTTTAAAGTCATTTCTGTGCCTGAAACGGGTCAAAATTAAAGCTTTTGAGTAAGCAAAACTCTGTAAAAATGGCAATTTTGGTCACTGGGAGGGTTTAAAAAGTGGTTATTCAACATGAGGCACGATCCAATTGACATTTTGAATCATTTTTGGTACAGTCCAAAAAATCAATTTTCGGATGAAAAGCGATGACTCCGGACCTGTCGAACGATCCCAAAATGGTCAATATGGATGAAATTTTAACATTTAATCTTTTGACTCTAAATGACTGTTGGATGTGAATTATGACTTTGTCAACTAAAATAAGTGTGTTTAAAGTCATTTCTGTGCCTGAAACGGGTCAAAATTGAAGCTTTTGAGTAAGCAAAACTCTGTAAAAGTGGCAATTTTGGTCACTGTGAGGGTTTAAAAAGTGGTTATTCAACATGAGGCACGATCCAATTGACATTTTGAATCATTTTTGGTACAGTCCAAAAAATCAATTTTCGGATGAAAAACGATGACTCCGGACCTGTCGAACGATCCCAAAATGGTCAATATGGATGAAATTTTAACATTTAATCGTTTGACTCTAAATGACTGTTAGGTGTGAATTATGACTTTGTCAACTAAAAAAAGTGTGTTTAAAGTCATTTCTGTGCCTGAAACGGGTCAAAATTGAAGCTTTTGAGTAAGCAAAACTCTGTAAAAATGGCAATTTTGGTCACTGTGAGGGTTTAAAAAGTGGTTATTCAACATGAGGCATGATCCAATTGACATTTTGAATCATTTTTGGTACAGTCCAAAAAATCAATTTTCGGATGAAAAGCGATGACTCCGGACCTGTCGAACGATCCCAAAATGGTCAATATGGATGAAATTTTAACATTTAATCTTTTGACTCTAAATGACTGTTGGATGTGAATTATGACTTTGTCAACTAAAATAAGTGTGTTTAAAGTCATTTCTGTGCCTGAAACGGGTCAAAATTGAAGCTTTTGAGTAAGCAAAACTCTGTAAAAGTGGCAATTTTGGTCACTGTGAGGGTTTAAAAAGTGGTTATTCAACATGAGGCACGATCCAATTGACATTTTGAATCATTTTTGGTACAGTCCAAAAAATCAATTTTCGGATGAAAAACGATGACTCCGGACCTGTCGAACGATCCCAAAATGGTCAATATGGATGAAATTTTAACATTTAATCGTTTGACTCTAAATGACTGTCAGGTGTGAATTATGACTTTGTCAACTAAAAAAAGTGTGTTTAAAGTCATTTCTGTGCCTGAAACGGGTCAAAATTGAAGCTTTTGAGTAAGCAAAACTCTGTAAAAATGGCAATTTTGGTCACTGTGAGGGTTTAAAAAGTGGTTATTCAACATGAGGCACGATCCAATTGACATTTTGAATCATTTTTGGTACAGTCCAAAAAATCAATTTTCGGATGAAAAACGATGACTCCGGACCTGTCGAACAATCCCAAAATGGTCAATATGGATGAAATTTTAACATTTAATCGTTTGACTCTAAATGACTGTTGGATGTGAATTATGACTTTGTCAACTAAAATAAGTGTGTTTAAAGTCATTTCTGTGCCTGAAACGGGTCAAAATTGAAGCTTTTGAGTAAGCAAAACTCTGTAAAAATGGCAATTTTGGTCACTGTGAGGGTTTAAAAAGTGGTTATTCAACATGAGGCACGATCCAATTGACATTTTGAATCATTTTTGGTACAGTCCAAAAAATCAATTTTCGGATGAAAAACGATGACTCCGGACCTGTCGAACAATCCCAAAATGGTCAATATGGATGAAATTTTAACATTTAATCTTTCGACTCTAAATGACTGTTGGATGTGAATTATGACTTTGTCAACTAAAATAAGTGTGTTTAAAGTCATTTCTGTGCCTGAAACGGGTCAAAATTGAAGCTTTTGAGTAAGCAAAACTCTGTAAAAATGGCAATTTTGGTCACTGTGAGGGTTTAAAAAGTGGTTATTCAACATGAGGCACGATCCAATTGACATTTTGAATCATTTTTGGTACAGTCCAAAAAATCAATTTTCGGATGAAAAACGATGACTCCGGACCTGTCGAACGATCCCAAAATGGTCAATATGGATGAAATTTTAACATTTAATCGTTTGACTCTAAATGACTGTTAGGTGTGAATTATGACTTTGTCAACTAAAAAAAGTGTGTTTAAAGTCATTTCTGTGCCTGAAACGGGTCAAAATTGAAGCTTTTGAGTAAGCAAAACTCTGTAAAAATGGCAATTTTGGTCACTGTGAGGGTTTAAAAAGTGGTTATTCAACATGAGGCACGATCCAATTGACATTTTGAATCATTTTTGGTACAGTCCAAAAAATCAATTTTCGGATGAAAAACGATGACTCCGGACCTGTCGAACGATCCCAAAATGGTCAATATGGATGAAATTTTAACATTTAATCGTTTGACTCTAAATGACTGTTAGGTGTGAATTATGACTTTGTCAACTAAAAAAAGTGTGTTTAAAGTCATTTCTGTGCCTGAAACGGGTCAAAATTGAAGCTTTTGAGTAAGCAAAACTCTGTAAAAATGGCAATTTTGGTCACTGTGAGGGTTTAAAAAGTGGTTATTCAACATGAGGCACGATCCAATTGACATTTTGAATCATTTTTGGTACAGTCCAAAAAATCAATTTTCGGATGAAAAACGATGACTCCGGACCTGTCGAACAATCCCAAAATGGTCAATATGGATGAAATTTTAACATTTAATCTTTCGACTCTAAATGACTGTTGGATGTGAATTATGACTTTGTCAACTAAAATAAGTGTGTTTAAAGTCATTTCTGTGCCTGAAACGGGTCAAAATTAAAGCTTTTGAGTAAGCAAAACTCTGTAAAAATGGCAATTTTGGTCACTGGGAGGGTTTAAAAAGTGGTTATTCAACATGAGGCACGATCCAATTGACATTTTGAATCATTTTTGGTACAGTCCAAAAAATCAATTTTCGGATGAAAAGCGATGACTCCGGACCTGTCGAACGATCCCAAAATGGTCAATATGGATGAAATTTTAACATTTAATCTTTTGACTCTAAATGACTGTTGGATGTGAATTATGACTTTGTCAACTAAAATAAGTGTGTTTAAAGTCATTTCTGTGCCTGAAACGGGTCAAAATTGAAGCTTTTGAGTAAGCAAAACTCTGTAAAAGTGGCAATTTTGGTCACTGTGAGGGTTTAAAAAGTGGTTATTCAACATGAGGCACGATCCAATTGACATTTTGAATCATTTTTGGTACAGTCCAAAAAATCAATTTTCGGATGAAAAACGATGACTCCGGACCTGTCGAACGATCCCAAAATGGTCAATATGGATGAAATTTTAACATTTAATCGTTTGACTCTAAATGACTGTTAGGTGTGAATTATGACTTTGTCAACTAAAAAAAGTGTGTTTAAAGTCATTTCTGTGCCTGAAACGGGTCAAAATTGAAGCTTTTGAGTAAGCAAAACTCTGTAAAAATGGCAATTTTGGTCACTGTGAGGGTTTAAAAAGTGGTTATTCAACATGAGGCATGATCCAATTGACATTTTGAATCATTTTTGGTACAGTCCAAAAAATCAATTTTCGGATGAAAAGCGATGACTCCGGACCTGTCGAACGATCCCAAAATGGTCAATATGGATGAAATTTTAACATTTAATCTTTTGACTCTAAATGACTGTTGGATGTGAATTATGACTTTGTCAACTAAAATAAGTGTGTTTAAAGTCATTTCTGTGCCTGAAACGGGTCAAAATTGAAGCTTTTGAGTAAGCAAAACTCTGTAAAAGTGGCAATTTTGGTCACTGTGAGGGTTTAAAAAGTGGTTATTCAACATGAGGCACGATCCAATTGACATTTTGAATCATTTTTGGTACAGTCCAAAAAATCAATTTTCGGATGAAAAACGATGACTCCGGACCTGTCGAACGATCCCAAAATGGTCAATATGGATGAAATTTTAACATTTAATCGTTTGACTCTAAATGACTGTCAGGTGTGAATTATGACTTTGTCAACTAAAAAAAGTGTGTTTAAAGTCATTTCTGTGCCTGAAACGGGTCAAAATTGAAGCTTTTGAGTAAGCAAAACTCTGTAAAAATGGCAATTTTGGTCACTGTGAGGGTTTAAAAAGTGGTTATTCAACATGAGGCACGATCCAATTGACATTTTGAATCATTTTTGGTACAGTCCAAAAAATCAATTTTCGGATGAAAAACGATGACTCCGGACCTGTCGAACAATCCCAAAATGGTCAATATGGATGAAATTTTAACATTTAATCGTTTGACTCTAAATGACTGTTGGATGTGAATTATGACTTTGTCAACTAAAATAAGTGTGTTTAAAGTCATTTCTGTGCCTGAAACGGGTCAAAATTGAAGCTTTTGAGTAAGCAAAACTGTGTAAAAATGGCAATTTTGGTCACTGTGAGGGTTTAAAAAGTGGTTATTCAACATGAGGCACGATCCAATTGACATTTTGAATCATTTTTGGTACAGTCCAAAAAATCAATTTTCGGATGAAAAACGATGACTCCGGACCTGTCGAACAATCCCAAAATGGTCAATATGGATGAAATTTTAACATTTAATCTTTCGACTCTAAATGACTGTTGGATGTGAATTATGACTTTGTCAACTAAAATAAGTGTGTTTAAAGTCATTTCTGTGCCTGAAACGGGTCAAAATTGAAGCTTTTGAGTAAGCAAAACTCTGTAAAAATGGCAATTTTGGTCACTGTGAGGGTTTAAAAAGTGGTTATTCAACATGAGGCACGATCCAATTGACATTTTGAATCATTTTTGGTACAGTCCAAAAAATCAATTTTCGGATGAAAAACGATGACTCCGGACCTGTCGAACGATCCCAAAATGGTCAATATGGATGAAATTTTAACATTTAATCGTTTGACTCTAAATGACTGTTAGGTGTGAATTATGACTTTGTCAACTAAAAAAAGTGTGTTTAAAGTCATTTCTGTGCCTGAAACGGGTCAAAATTGAAGCTTTTGAGTAAGCAAAACTCTGTAAAAATGGCAATTTTGGTCACTGTGAGGGTTTAAAAAGTGGTTATTCAACATGAGGCACGATCCAATTGACATTTTGAATCATTTTTGGTACAGTCCAAAAAATCAATTTTCGGATGAAAAACGATGACTCCGGACCTGTCGAACGATCCCAAAATGGTCAATATGGATGAAATTTTAACATTTAATCGTTTGACTCTAAATGACTGTTAGGTGTGAATTATGACTTTGTCAACTAAAAAAAGTGTGTTTAAAGTCATTTCTGTGCCTGAAACGGGTCAAAATTGAAGCTTTTGAGTAAGCAAAACTCTGTAAAAATGGCAATTTTGGTCACTGTGAGGGTTTAAAAAGTGGTTATTCAACATGAGGCACGATCCAATTGACATTTTGAATCATTTTTGGTACAGTCCAAAAAATCAATTTTCGGATGAAAAACGATGACTCCGGACCTGTCGAACAATCCCAAAATGGTCAATATGGATGAAATTTTAACATTTAATCTTTCGACTCTAAATGACTGTTGGATGTGAATTATGACTTTGTCAACTAAAATAAGTGTGTTTAAAGTCATTTCTGTGCCTGAAACTGGTCAAAATTAAAGCTTTTGAGTAAGCAAAACTCTGTAAAAATGGCAATTTTGGTCACTGGGAGGGTTTAAAAAGTGGTTATTCAACATGAGGCACGATCCAATTGACATTTTGAATCATTTTTGGTACAGTCCAAAAAATCAATTTTCGGATGAAAAGCGATGACTCCGGACCTGTCGAACGATCCCAAAATGGTCAATATGGATGAAATTTTAACATTTAATCTTTTGACTCTAAATGACTGTTGGATGTGAATTATGACTTTGTCAACTAAAATAAGTGTGTTTAAAGTCATTTCTGTGCCTGAAACGGGTCAAAATTGAAGCTTTTGAGTAAGCAAAACTCTGTAAAAGTGGCAATTTTGGTCACTGTGAGGGTTTAAAAAGTGGTTATTCAACATGAGGCACGATCCAATTGACATTTTGAATCATTTTTGGTACAGTCCAAAAAATCAATTTTCGGATGAAAAACGATGACTCCGGACCTGTCGAACAATCCCAAAATGGTCAATATGGATGAAATTTTAACATTTAATCTTTCGACTCTAAATGACTGTTGGATGTGAATTATGACTTTGTCAACTAAAATAAGTGTGTTTAAAGTCATTTCTGTGCCTGAAACGGGTCAAAATTGAAGCTTTTGAGTAAGCAAAACTCTGTAAAAGTGGCAATTTTGGTCACTGTGAGGGTTTAAAAAGTGGTTATTCAACATGAGGCACGATCCAATTGACATTTTGAATCATTTTTGGTACAGTCCAAAAAATCAATTTTCGGATGAAAAACGATGACTCCGGACCTGTCGAACGATCCCAAAATGGTCAATATGGATGAAATTTTAACATTTAATCGTTTGACTCTAAATGACTGTTAGGTGTGAATTATGACTTTGTCAACTAAAAAAAGTGTGTTTAAAGTCATTTCTGTGCCTGAAACGGGTCAAAATTGAAGCTTTTGAGTAAGCAAAACTCTGTAAAAATGGCAATTTTGGTCACTGTGAGGGTTTAAAAAGTGGTTATTCAACATGAGGCATGATCCAATTGACATTTTGAATCATTTTTGGTACAGTCCAAAAAATCAATTTTCGGATGAAAAGCGATGACTCCGGACCTGTCGAACGATCCCAAAATGGTCAATATGGATGAAATTTTAACATTTAATCTTTTGACTCTAAATGACTGTTGGATGTGAATTATGACTTTGTCAACTAAAATAAGTGTGTTTAAAGTCATTTCTGTGCCTGAAACGGGTCAAAATTGAAGCTTTTGAGTAAGCAAAACTCTGTAAAAGTGGCAATTTTGGTCACTGTGAGGGTTTAAAAAGTGGTTATTCAACATGAGGCACGATCCAATTGACATTTTGAATCATTTTTGGTACAGTCCAAAAAATCAATTTTCGGATGAAAAACGATGACTCCGGACCTGTCGAACGATCCCAAAATGGTCAATATGGATGAAATTTTAACATTTAATCGTTTGACTCTAAATGACTGTCAGGTGTGAATTATGACTTTGTCAACTAAAAAAAGTGTGTTTAAAGTCATTTCTGTGCCTGAAACGGGTCAAAATTGAAGCTTTTGAGTAAGCAAAACTCTGTAAAAATGGCAATTTTGGTCACTGTGAGGGTTTAAAAAGTGGTTATTCAACATGAGGCACGATCCAATTGACATTTTGAATCATTTTTGGTACAGTCCAAAAAATCAATTTTCGGATGAAAAACGATGACTCCGGACCTGTCGAACAATCCCAAAATGGTCAATATGGATGAAATTTTAACATTTAATCTTTTGACTCTAAATGACTGTTGGATGTGAATTATGACTTTGTCAACTAAAATAAGTGTGTTTAAAGTCATTTCTGTGCCTGAAACGGGTCAAAATTGAAGCTTTTGAGTAAGCAAAACTCTGTAAAAATGGCAATTTTGGTCACTGTGAGGGTTTAAAAAGTGGTTATTCAACATGAGGCACGATCCAATTGACATTTTGAATCATTTTTGGTACAGTCCAAAAAATCAATTTTCGGATGAAAAACGATGACTCCGGACCTGTCGAACAATCCCAAAATGGTCAATATGGATGAAATTTTAACATTTAATCTTTCGACTCTAAATGACTGTTGGATGTGAATTATGACTTTGTCAACTAAAATAAGTGTGTTTAAAGTCATTTCTGTGCCTGAAACGGGTCAAAATTAAAGCTTTTGAGTAAGTAAAACTCTGTAAAAATGGCAATTTTGGTCACTGTGAGGGTTTAAAAAGTAGTTATTCAACATGAGGCACGATCCAATTGACATTTTGAATCATTTTTGGTACAGTCCAAAAAATCAATTTTCGGATGAAAAGCGATGACTCCGGACCTGTCGAACGATCCCAAAATGGTCAATATGGATGAAATTTTAACATTTAATCTTTTGACTCTAAATGACTGTTGGATGTGAATTATGACTTTGTCAACTAAAATAAGTGTGTTTAAAGTCATTTCTGTGCCTGAAACGGGTCAAAATTGAAGCTTTTGAGTAAGCAAAACTCTGTAAAAATGGCAATTTTGGTCACTGTGAGGGTTTAAAAAGTGGTTATTCAACATGAGGCACGATCCAATTGACATTTTGAATCATTTTTGGTACAGTCCAAAAAATCAATTTTCGGATGAAAAACGATGACTCCGGACCTATCGAACGATCCCAAAATGGTCAATATGGATGAAATTTTAACATTTAATCGTTTGACTCTAAATGACTGTTAGGTGTGAATTATGACTTTGTCAACTAAAAAAAGTGTGTTTAAAGTCATTTCTGTGCCTGAAACGGGTCAAAATTGAAGCTTTTGAGTAAGCAAAACTCTGTAAAAATGGCAATTTTGGTCACTGTGAGGGTTTAAAAAGTGGTTATTCAACATGAGGCACGATCCAATTGACATTTTGAATCATTTTTGGTACAGTCCAAAAAATCAATTTTCGGATGAAAAACGATGACTCCGGACCTGTCGAACAATCCCAAAATGGTCAATATGGATGAAATTTTAACATTTAATCTTTTGACTCTAAATGACTGTTGGATGTGAATTATGACTTTGTCAACTAAAATAAGTGTGTTTAAAGTCATTTCTGTGCCTAAAACGGGTCAAAATTGAAGCTTTTGAGTAAGCAAAACTCTGTAAAAATGGCAATTTTGGTCACTGTGAGGGTTTAAAAAGTGGTTATTCAACATGAGGCACGATCCAATTGACATTTTGAATCATTTTTGGTACAGTCCAAAAAATCAATTTTCGGATGAAAAACGATGACTCAGGACCTGTCGAACGATCCCAAAATGGGCAATATGGATGAAATTTTAACATTTAATCTTTCGACTCTAAATGACTGTTGGATGTGAATTATGACTTTGTCAACTAAAATAAGTGTGTTTAAAGTCATTTCTGTGCCTGAAACGGGTCAAAATTGAAGCTTTTGAGTAAGCAAAACTCTGTAAAAATGGCAATTTTGGTCACTGTGAGGGTTTAAAAAGTGGTTATTCAACATGAGGCACGATCCAATTGACATTTTGAATCATTTTTGGTACAGTCCAAAAAATCAATTTTCGGATGAAAAACGATGACTCCGGACCTGTCGAACGATCCCAAAATGGGCAATATGGATGAAATTTTAACATTTAATCTTTCGACTCTAAATGACTGTTGGATGTGAATTATGACTTTGTCAACTAAAATAAGTGTGTTTAAAGTCATTTCTGTGCATGAAACGGGTCAAAATTGAAGCTTTTGAGTAAGCAAAACTCTGTAAAAATGGCAATTTTGGTCACTGTGAGGGTTTAAAAAGTGGTTATTCAACATGAGGCACGATCCAATTGACATTTTGAATCATTTTTGGTACAGTCCAAAAAATCAATTTTCGGATGAAAAACGATGACTCCGGACCTGTCGAACGATCCCAAAATGGTCAATATGGATGAAATTTTAACATTTAATCGTTTGACTCTAAATGACTGTTGGATGTGAATTATGACTTTGTCAACTAAAATAAGTGTGTTTAAAGTCATTTCTGTGCCTGAAACGGGTCAAAATTGAAGCTTTTGAGTAAGCAAAACTCTGTAAAAATGGCAATTTTGGTCACTGTGAGGGTTTAAAAAGTGGTTACTCAACATGAGGCACGATCCAATTGACATTTTGAATCATTTTTGGTACAGTCCAAAAAATCAATTTTCGGATGAAAAACGATGACTCCGGACCTGTCGAACGATCCCAAAATGGTCAATATGGATGAAATTTTAACATTTAATCGTTTGACTCTAAATGACTGTTGGATGTGAATTATGACTTTGTCAACTAAAATAAGTATGTTTAAAGTCATTTCTGTGCCTGAAGCGGGTCAAAATTGAAGCTTTTGAGTAAGCAAAACTCTGTAAAAATGGCAATTTTGGTCACTGTGAGGGTTTAAAAAGTGGTTATTCAACATGAGGCACGATCCAACTGACATTTTGAATCATTTTTGGTACAGTCCAAAAAATCAATTTTCGGATGAAAAACGATGACTCCGGACCTGTCGAACGATCCCAAAATGGTCAATATGGATGAAATTTTAACATTTAATCGTTTGACTCTAAATGACTGTTAGGTGTGAATTATGACTTTGTCAACTAAAAAAAGTGTGTTTAAAGTCATTTCTGTGCCTGAAACGGGTCAAAATTGAAGCTTTTGAGTAAGCAAAACTCTGTAAAAATGGCAATTTTGGTCACTGTGAGGGTTTAAAAAGTGGTTATTCAACATGAGGCACGATCCAATTGACATTTTGAATCATTTTTGGTATAGTCCAAAAAATCAATTTTCGGATGAAAAACGATGACTCCGGACCTGTCGAACAATCCCAAAATGGTCAATATGGATGAAATTTTAACATTTAATCTTTTGACTCTAAATGACTGTTGGATGTGAATTATGACTTTGTCAACTAAAATAAGTGTGTTTAAAGTCATTTCTGTGCCTGAAACGGGTCAAAATTGAAGCTTTTGAGTAAGCAAAACTCTGTAAAAATGGCAATTTTGGTCACTGTGAGGGTTTAAAAAGTGGTTACTCAACATGAGGCACGATCCAATTGACATTTTGAATCATTTTTGGTACAGTCCAAAAAATCAATTTTCGGATGAAAAACGATGACTCCGGACCTGTCGAACGATCCCAAAATGGTCAATATGGATGAAATTTTAACATTTAATCGTTTGACTCTAAATGACTGTTGGATGTGAATTATGACTTTGTCAACTAAAATAAGTATGTTTAAAGTCATTTCTGTGCCTGAAGCGGGTCAAAATTGAAGCTTTTGAGTAAGCAAAACTCTGTAAAAATGGCAATTTTGGTCACTGTGAGGGTTTAAAAAGTGGTTATTCAACATGAGGCACGATCCAACTGACATTTTGAATCATTTTTGGTACAGTCCAAAAAATCAATTTTCGGATGAAAAACGATGACTCCGGACCTGTCGAACGATCCCAAAATGGTCAATATGGATGAAATTTTAACATTTAATCGTTTGACTCTAAATGACTGTTAGGTGTGAATTATGACTTTGTCAACTAAAAAAAGTGTGTTTAAAGTCATTTCTGTGCCTGAAACGGGTCAAAATTGAAGCTTTTGAGTAAGCAAAACTCTGTAAAAATGGCAATTTTGGTCACTGTGAGGGTTTAAAAAGTGGTTATTCAACATGAGGCACGATCCAATTGACATTTTGAATCATTTTTGGTATAGTCCAAAAAATCAATTTTCGGATGAAAAACGATGACTCCGGACCTGTCGAACAATCCCAAAATGGTCAATATGGATGAAATTTTAACATTTAATCTTTTGACTCTAAATGACTGTTGGATGTGAATTATGACTTTGTCAACTAAAATAAGTGTGTTTAAAGTCATTTCTGTGCCTGAAACGGGTCAAAATTGAAGCTTTTGAGTAAGCAAAACTCTGTAAAAATGGCAATTTTGGTCACTGTGAGGGTTTAAAAAGTGGTTATTCAACATGAGGCACGATCCAATTGACATTTTGAATCATTTTTGGTACAGTCCAAAAAATCAATTTTCGGATGAAAAACGATGACTCAGGACCTGTCGAACGATCCCAAAATGGGCAATATGGATGAAATTTTAACATTTAATCTTTCGACTCTAAATGACTGTTGGATGTGAATTATGACTTTGTCAACTAAAATAAGTGTGTTTAAAGTCATTTCTGTGCCTGAAATGGGTCAAAATTGAAGCTTTTGAGTAAGCAAAACTCTGTAAAAATGGCAATTTTGGTCACTGTGAGGGTTTAAAAAGTGGTTATTCAACATGAGGCACGATCCAATTGACATTTTGAATCATTTTTGGTACAGTCCAAAAAATCAATTTTCGGATGAAAAACGATGACTCCGGACCTGTCGAACGATCCCAAAATGGGCAATATGGATGAAATTTTAACATTTAATCTTTCGACTCTAAATGACTGTTGGATGTGAATTATGACTTTGTCAACTAAAATAAGTGTGTTTAAAGTCATTTCTGTGCCTGAAACGGGTCAAAATTGAAGCTTTTGAGTAAGCAAAACTCTGTAAAAATGGCAATTTTGGTCACTGTGAGGGTTTAAAAAGTGGTTATTCAACATGAGGCACGATCCAATTGACATTTTGAATCATTTTTGGTACAGTCCAAAAAATCAATTTTCGGATGAAAAACGATGACTCCGGACCTGTCGAACAATCCCAAAATGGTCAATATGGATGAAATTTTAACATTTAATCTTTCGACTCTAAATGACTGTTGGATGTGAATTATGACTTTGTCAACTAAAATAAGTGTGTTTAAAGTCATTTCTGTGCCTGAAACGGGTCAAAATTGAAGCTTTTGAGTAAGCAAAACTCTGTAAAAATGGCAATTTTGGTCACTGTGAGGGTTTAAAAAGTGGTTATTCAACACGAGGCACGATCCAATTGACATTTTGAATCATTTTTGGTACAGTCCAAAAAATCAATTTTCGGATGAAAAACGATGACTCCGGACCTGTCGAACGATCCCAAAATGGTCAATATGGATGAAATTTTAACATTTAATCGTTTGACTCTAAATGACTGTTAGGTGTGAATTATGACTTTGTCAACTAAAAAAAGTGTGTTTAAAGTCATTTCTGTGACTGAAACGGGTCAAAATTGAAGCTTTTGAGTAAGCAAAACTCTGTAAAAATGGCAATTTTGGTCACTGTGAGGGTTTAAAAAGTGGTTATTCAACATGAGGCACGATCCAATTGACATTTTGAATCATTTTTGGTACAGTCCAAAAAATCAATTTTCGGATGAAAAGCAATGACTCCGGACCTGTCGAACAATCCCAAAATGGTCAATATGGATGAAATTTTAACATTTAATCTTTTGACTCTAAATGACTGTTGGATGTGAATTATGACTTTGTCAACTAAAATAAGTGTGTTTAAAGTCATTTCTGTGCCTAAAACGGGTCAAAATTGAAGCTTTTGAGTAAGCAAAACTCTGTAAAAATGGCAATTTTGGTCACTGTGAGGGTTTAAAAAGTGGTTATTCAACATGAGGCACGATCCAATTGACATTTTGAATCATTTTTGGTACAGTCCAAAAAATCAATTTTCGGATGAAAAACGATGACTCAGGACCTGTCGAACGATCCCAAAATGGGCAATATGGATGAAATTTTAACATTTAATCTTTCGACTCTAAATGACTGTTGGATGTGAATTATGACTTTGTCAACTAAAATAAGTGTGTTTAAAGTCATTTCTGTGCCTGAAACGGGTCAAAATTGAAGCTTTTGAGTAAGCAAAACTCTGTAAAAATGGCAATTTTGGTCACTGTGAGGGTTTAAAAAGTGGTTATTCAACATGAGGCACGATCCAATTGACATTTTGAATCATTTTTGGTACAGTCCAAAAAATCAATTTTCGGATGAAAAACGATGACTCCGGACCTGTCGAACGATCCCAAAATGGGCAATATGGATGAAATTTTAACATTTAATCTTTCGACTCTAAATGACTGTTGGATGTGAATTATGACTTTGTCAACTAAAATAAGTGTGTTTAAAGTCATTTCTGTGCATGAAACGGGTCAAAATTGAAGCTTTTGAGTAAGCAAAACTCTGTAAAAATGGCAATTTTGGTCACTGTGAGGGTTTAAAAAGTGGTTATTCAACATGAGGCACGATCCAATTGACATTTTGAATCATTTTTGGTACAGTCCAAAAAATCAATTTTCGGATGAAAAACGATGACTCCGGACCTGTCGAACGATCCCAAAATGGTCAATATGGATGAAATTGTAACATTTAATCGTTTGACTCTAAATGACTGTTGGATGTGAATTATGACTTTGTCAACTAAAATAAGTGTGTTTAAAGTCATTTCTGTGCCTGAAACGGGTCAAAATTGAAGCTTTTGAGTAAGCAAAACTCTGTAAAAATGGCAATTTTGGTCACTGTGAGGGTTTAAAAAGTGGTTACTCAACATGAGGCACGATCCAATTGACATTTTGAATCATTTTTGGTACAGTCCAAAAAATCAATTTTCGGATGAAAAACGATGACTCCGGACCTGTCGAACGATCCCAAAATGGTCAATATGGATGAAATTTTAACATTTAATCGTTTGACTCTAAATGACTGTTGGATGTGAATTATGACTTTGTCAACTAAAATAAGTATGTTTAAAGTCATTTCTGTGCCTGAAGCGGGTCAAAATTGAAGCTTTTGAGTAAGCAAAACTCTGTAAAAATGGCAATTTTGGTCACTGTGAGGGTTTAAAAAGTGGTTATTCAACATGAGGCACGATCCAACTGACATTTTGAATCATTTTTGGTACAGTCCAAAAAATCAATTTTCGGATGAAAAACGATGACTCCGGACCTGTCGAACGATCCCAAAATGGTCAATATGGATGAAATTTTAACATTTAATCGTTTGACTCTAAATGACTGTTAGGTGTGAATTATGACTTTGTCAACTAAAAAAAGTGTGTTTAAAGTCATTTCTGTGCCTGAAACGGGTCAAAATTGAAGCTTTTGAGTAAGCAAAACTCTGTAAAAATGGCAATTTTGGTCACTGTGAGGGTTTAAAAAGTGGTTATTCAACATGAGGCACGATCCAATTGACATTTTGAATCATTTTTGGTATAGTCCAAAAAATCAATTTTCGGATGAAAAACGATGACTCCGGACCTGTCGAACAATCCCAAAATGGTCAATATGGATGAAATTTTAACATTTAATCTTTTGACTCTAAATGACTGTTGGATGTGAATTATGACTTTGTCAACTAAAATAAGTGTGTTTAAAGTCATTTCTGTGCCTGAAACGGGTCAAAATTGAAGCTTTTGAGTAAGCAAAACTCTGTAAAAATGGCAATTTTGGTCACTGTGAGGGTTTAAAAAGTGGTTACTCAACATGAGGCACGATCCAATTGACATTTTGAATCATTTTTGGTACAGTCCAAAAAATCAATTTTCGGATGAAAAACGATGACTCCGGACCTGTCGAACGATCCCAAAATGGTCAATATGGATGAAATTTTAACATTTAATCGTTTGAC
This sequence comes from Lissotriton vulgaris, assembly GCF_964263255.1. Taxonomy (NCBI): domain Eukaryota; kingdom Metazoa; phylum Chordata; class Amphibia; order Caudata; family Salamandridae; genus Lissotriton; species Lissotriton vulgaris. The sequence goes on from NW_028243682.1 coordinate 641,405, forward strand.
TCTAAATGACTGTTGGATGTGAATTATGACTTTGTCAACTAAAATAAGTATGTTTAAAGTCATTTCTGTGCCTGAAGCGGGTCAAAATTGAAGCTTTTGAGTAAGCAAAACTCTGTAAAAATGGCAATTTTGGTCACTGTGAGGGTTTAAAAAGTGGTTATTCAACATGAGGCACGATCCAACTGACATTTTGAATCATTTTTGGTACAGTCCAAAAAATCAATTTTCGGATGAAAAACGATGACTCCGGACCTGTCGAACGATCCCAAAATGGTCAATATGGATGAAATTTTAACATTTAATCGTTTGACTCTAAATGACTGTTAGGTGTGAATTATGACTTTGTCAACTAAAAAAAGTGTGTTTAAAGTCATTTCTGTGCCTGAAACGGGTCAAAATTGAAGCTTTTGAGTAAGCAAAACTCTGTAAAAATGGCAATTTTGGTCACTGTGAGGGTTTAAAAAGTGGTTATTCAACATGAGGCACGATCCAATTGACATTTTGAATCATTTTTGGTATAGTCCAAAAAATCAATTTTCGGATGAAAAACGATGACTCCGGACCTGTCGAACAATCCCAAAATGGTCAATATGGATGAAATTTTAACATTTAATCTTTTGACTCTAAATGACTGTTGGATGTGAATTATGACTTTGTCAACTAAAATAAGTGTGTTTAAAGTCATTTCTGTGCCTGAAACGGGTCAAAATTGAAGCTTTTGAGTAAGCAAAACTCTGTAAAAATGGCAATTTTGGTCACTGTGAGGGTTTAAAAAGTGGTTATTCAACATGAGGCACGATCCAATTGACATTTTGAATCATTTTTGGTACAGTCCAAAAAATCAATTTTCGGATGAAAAACGATGACTCAGGACCTGTCGAACGATCCCAAAATGGGCAATATGGATGAAATTTTAACATTTAATCTTTCGACTCTAAATGACTGTTGGATGTGAATTATGACTTTGTCAACTAAAATAAGTGTGTTTAAAGTCATTTCTGTGCCTGAAATGGGTCAAAATTGAAGCTTTTGAGTAAGCAAAACTCTGTAAAAATGGCAATTTTGGTCACTGTGAGGGTTTAAAAAGTGGTTATTCAACATGAGGCACGATCCAATTGACATTTTGAATCATTTTTGGTACAGTCCAAAAAATCAATTTTCGGATGAAAAACGATGACTCCGGACCTGTCGAACGATCCCAAAATGGGCAATATGGATGAAATTTTAACATTTAATCTTTCGACTCTAAATGACTGTTGGATGTGAATTATGACTTTGTCAACTAAAATAAGTGTGTTTAAAGTCATTTCTGTGCCTGAAACGGGTCAAAATTGAAGCTTTTGAGTAAGCAAAACTCTGTAAAAATGGCAATTTTGGTCACTGTGAGGGTTTAAAAAGTGGTTATTCAACATGAGGCACGATCCAATTGACATTTTGAATCATTTTTGGTACAGTCCAAAAAATCAATTTTCGGATGAAAAACGATGACTCCGGACCTGTCGAACAATCCCAAAATGGTCAATATGGATGAAATTTTAACATTTAATCTTTCGACTCTAAATGACTGTTGGATGTGAATTATGACTTTGTCAACTAAAATAAGTGTGTTTAAAGTCATTTCTGTGCCTGAAACGGGTCAAAATTGAAGCTTTTGAGTAAGCAAAACTCTGTAAAAATGGCAATTTTGGTCACTGTGAGGGTTTAAAAAGTGGTTATTCAACACGAGGCACGATCCAATTGACATTTTGAATCATTTTTGGTACAGTCCAAAAAATCAATTTTCGGATGAAAAACGATGACTCCGGACCTGTCGAACGATCCCAAAATGGTCAATATGGATGAAATTTTAACATTTAATCGTTTGACTCTAAATGACTGTTAGGTGTGAATTATGACTTTGTCAACTAAAAAAAGTGTGTTTAAAGTCATTTCTGTGCCTGAAACGGGTCAAAATTGAAGCTTTTGAGTAAGCAAAACTCTGTAAAAATGGCAATTTTGGTCACTGTGAGGGTTTAAAAAGTGGTTATTCAACATGAGGCACGATCCAATTGACATTTTGAATCATTTTTGGTACAGTCCAAAAAATCAATTTTCGGATGAAAAGCAATGACTCCGGACCTGTCGAACGATCCCAAAATGGTCAATATGGATGAAATTTTAACATTTAATCTTTTGACTCTAAATGACTGTTGGATGTGAATTATGACTTTGTCAACTAAAATAAGTGTGTTTAAAGTCATTTCTGTGCCTGAAACGGGTCAAAATTGAAGCTTTTGAGTAAGCAAAACTCTGTAAAAGTGGCAATTTTGGTCACTGTGAGGGTTTAAAAAGTGGTTATTCAACATGAGGCACGATCCAATTGACATTTTGAATCATTTTTGGTACAGTCCAAAAAATCAATTTTCGGATGAAAAACGATGACTCCGGACCTGTCGAACGATCCCAAAATGGTCAATATGGATGAAATTTTAACATTTAATCGTTTGACTCTAAATGACTGTTAGGTGTGAATTATGACTTTGTCAACTAAAAAAAGTGTGTTTAAAGTCATTTCTGTGCCTGAAACGGGTCAAAATTGAAGCTTTTGAGTAAGCAAAACTCTGTAAAAATGGCAATTTTGGTCACTGTGAGGGTTTAAAAAGTGGTTATTCAACATGAGGCACGATCCAATTGACATTTTGAATCATTTTTGGTACAGTCCAAAAAATCAATTTTCGGATGAAAAGCGATGACTCCGGACCTGTCGAACGATCCCAAAATGGTCAATATGGATGAAATTTTAACATTTAATCTTTTGACTCTAAATGACTGTTGGATGTGAATTATGACTTTGTCAACTAAAATAAGTGTGTTTAAAGTCATTTCTGTGCCTGAAACGGGTCAAAATTGAAGCTTTTGAGTAAGCAAAACTCTGTAAAAGTGGCAATTTTGGTCACTGTGAGGGTTTAAAAAGTGGTTATTCAACATGAGGCACGATCCAATTGACATTTTGAATCATTTTTGGTACAGTCCAAAAAATCAATTTTCGGATGAAAAACGATGACTCCGGACCTGTCTAACAATCCCAAAATGGTCAATATGGATGAAATTTTAACATTTAATCTTTCGACTCTAAATGACTGTTGGATGTGAATTATGACTTTGTCAACTAAAATAAGTGTGTTTAAAGTCATTTCTGTGCCTGAAACGGGTCAAAATTAAAGCTTTTGAGTAAGCAAAACTCTGTAAAAGTGGCAATTTTGGTCACTGTGAGGGTTTAAAAAGTGGTTATTCAACATGAGGCACGATCCAATTGACATTTTGAATCATTTTTGGTACAGTCCAAAAAATCAATTTTCGGATGAAAAACGATGACTCCGGACCTGTCGAACGATCCCAAAATGGTCAATATGGATGAAATTTTAACATTTAATCGTTTGACTCTAAATGACTGTTAGGTGTGAATTATGACTTTGTCAACTAAAAAAAGTGTGTTTAAAGTCATTTCTGTGCCTGAAACGGGTCAAAATTGAAGCTTTTGAGTAAGCAAAACTCTGTAAAAATGGCAATTTTGGTCACTGTGAGGGTTTAAAAAGTGGTTATTCAACATGAGGCACGATCCAATTGACATTTTGAATCATTTTTGGTACAGTCCAAAAAATCAATTTTCGGATGAAAAACGATGACTCCGGACCTGTCGAACAATCCCAAAATGGTCAATATGGATGAAATTTTAACATTTAATCGTTTGACTCTAAATGACTGTTGGATGTGAATTATGACTTTGTCAACTAAAATAAGTGTGTTTAAAGTCATTTCTGTGCCTGAAATGGGTCAAAATTGAAGCTTTTGAGTAAGCAAAACTCTGTAAAAATGGCAATTTTGGTCACTGTGAGGGTTTAAAAAGTGGTTATTCAACATGAGGCACGATCCAATTGACATTTTGAATCATTTTTGGTACAGTCCAAAAAATCAATTTTCGGATGAAAAACGATGACTCCGGACCTGTCGAACGATCCCAAAATGGGCAATATGGATGAAATTTTAACATTTAATCTTTCGACTCTAAATGACTGTTGGATGTGAATTATGACTTTGTCAACTAAAATAAGTGTGTTTAAAGTCATTTCTGTGCCTGAAACGGGTCAAAATTGAAGCTTTTGAGTAAGCAAAACTCTGTAAAAATGGCAATTTTGGTCACTGTGAGGGTTTAAAAAGTGGTTATTCAACATGAGGCACGATCCAATTGACATTTTGAATCATTTTTGGTACAGTCCAAAAAATCAATTTTCGGATGAAAAACGATGACTCCGGACCTGTCGAACAATCCCAAAATGGTCAATATGGATGAAATTTTAACATTTAATCTTTCGACTCTAAATGACTGTTGGATGTGAATTATGACTTTGTCAACTAAAATAAGTGTGTTTAAAGTCATTTCTGTGCCTGAAACGGGTCAAAATTGAAGCTTTTGAGTAAGCAAAACTCTGTAAAAATGGCAATTTTGGTCACTGTGAGGGTTTAAAAAGTGGTTTTTCAACATGAGGCACGATCCAATTGACATTTTGAATCATTTTTGGTACAGTCCAAAAAATCAATTTTCGGATGAAAAACGATGACTCCGGACCTGTCGAACGATCCCAAAATGGTCAATATGGATGAAATTTTAACATTTAATCGTTTGACTCTAAATGACTGTTAGGTGTGAATTATGACTTTGTCAACTAAAAAAAGTGTGTTTAAAGTCATTTCTGTGCCTGAAACGGGTCAAAATTGAAGCTTTTGAGTAAGCAAAACTCTGTAAAAATGGCAATTTTGGTCACTGTGAGGGTTTAAAAAGTGGTTATTCAACATGAGGCACGATCCAATTGACATTTTGAATCATTTTTGGTACAGTCCAAAAAATCAATTTTCGGATGAAAAGCAATGACTCCGGACCTGTCGAACGATCCCAAAATGGTCAATATGGATGAAATTTTAACATTTAATCTTTTGACTCTAAATGACTGTTGGATGTGAATTATGACTTTGTCAACTAAAATAAGTGTGTTTAAAGTCATTTCTGTGCCTGAAACGGGTCAAAATTGAAGCTTTTGAGTAAGCAAAACTCTGTAAAAGTGGCAATTTTGGTCACTGTGAGGGTTTAAAAAGTGGTTATTCAACATGAGGCACGATCCAATTGACATTTTGAATCATTTTTGGTACAGTCCAAAAAATCAATTTTCGGATGAAAAACGATGACTCCGGACCTGTCGAACGATCCCAAAATGGTCAATATGGATGAAATTTTAACATTTAATCGTTTGACTCTAAATGACTGTTAGGTGTGAATTATGACTTTGTCAACTAAAAAAAGTGTGTTTAAAGTCATTTCTGTGCCTGAAACGGGTCAAAATTGAAGCTTTTGAGTAAGCAAAACTCTGTAAAAATGGCAATTTTGGTCACTGTGAGGGTTTAAAAAGTGGTTATTCAACATGAGGCATGATCCAATTGACATTTTGAATCATTTTTGGTACAGTCCAAAAAATCAATTTTCGGATGAAAAGCGATGACTCCGGACCTGTCGAACGATCCCAAAATGGTCAATATGGATGAAATTTTAACATTTAATCTTTTGACTCTAAATGACTGTTGGATGTGAATTATGACTTTGTCAACTAAAATAAGTGTGTTTAAAGTCATTTCTGTGCCTGAAACGGGTCAAAATTGAAGCTTTTGAGTAAGCAAAACTCTGTAAAAGTGCCAATTTTGGTCACTGTGAGGGTTTAAAAAGTGGTTATTCAACATGAGGCACGATCCAATTGACATTTTGAATCATTTTTGGTACAGTCCAAAAAATCAATTTTCGGATGAAAAACGATGACTCCGGACCTGTCGAACGATCCCAAAATGGTCAATATGGATGAAATTTTAACATTTAATCGTTTGACTCTAAATGACTGTCAGGTGTGAATTATGACTTTGTCAACTAAAAAAAGTGTGTTTAAAGTCATTTCTGTGCCTGAAACGGGTCAAAATTGAAGCTTTTGAGTAAGCAAAACTCTGTAAAAATGGCAATTTTGGTCACTGTGAGGGTTTAAAAAGTGGTTATTCAACATGAGGCACGATCCAATTGACATTTTGAATCATTTTTGGTACAGTCCAAAAAATCAATTTTCGGATGAAAAACGATGACTCCGGACCTGTCGAACAATCCCAAAATGGTCAATATGGATGAAATTTTAACATTTAATCTTTCGACTCTAAATGACTGTTGGATGTGAATTATGACTTTGTCAACTAAAATAAGTGTGTTTAAAGTCATTTCTGTGCCTGAAACGGGTCAAAATTAAAGCTTTTGAGTAAGCAAAACTCTGTAAAAATGGCAATTTTGGTCACTGTGAGGGTTTAAAAAGTAGTTATTCAACATGAGGCACGATCCAATTGACATTTTGAATCATTTTTGGTACAGTCCAAAAAATCAATTTTCGGATGAAAAGCGATGACTCCGGACCTGTCGAACGATCCCAAAATGGTCAATATGGATGAAATTTTAACATTTAATCTTTTGACTCTAAATGACTGTTGGATGTGAATTATGACTTTGTCAACTAAAATAAGTGTGTTTAAAGTCATTTCTGTGCCTGAAACGGGTCAAAATTGAAGCTTTTGAGTAAGCAAAACTCTGTAAAAATGGCAATTTTGGTCACTGTGAGGGTTTAAAAAGTGGTTATTCAACATGAGGCACGATCCAATTGACATTTTGAATCATTTTTGGTACAGTCCAAAAAATCAATTTTCGGATGAAAAACAGTGACTCCGGACCTGTCGAACGATCCCAAAATGGTCAATATGGATGAAATTTTAACATTTAATCGTTTGACTCTAAATGACTGTTAGGTGTGAATTATGACTTTGTCAACTAAAAAAAGTGTGTTTAAAGTCATTTCTGTGCCTGAAACGGGTCAAAATTGAAGCTTTTGAGTAAGCAAAACTCTGTAAAAATGGCAATTTTGGTCACTGTGAGGGTTTAAAAAGTGGTTATTCAACATGAGGCACGATCCAATTGACATTTTGAATCATTTTTGGTACAGTCCAAAAAATCAATTTTCGGATGAAAAACGATGACTCCGGACCTGTCGAACAATCCCAAAATGGTCAATATGGATGAAATTTTAACATTTAATCTTTTGACTCTAAATGACTGTTGGATGTGAATTATGACTTTGTCAACTAAAATAAGTGTGTTTAAAGTCATTTCTGTGCCTGAAACGGGTCAAAATTGAAGCTTTTGAGTAAGCAAAACTCTGTAAAAATGGCAATTTTGGTCACTGTGAGGGTTTAAAAAGTGGTTATTCAACATGAGGCACGATCCAATTGACATTTTGAATCATTTTTGGTACAGTCCAAAAAATCAATTTTCGGATGAAAAACGATGACTCAGGACCTGTCGAACGATCCCAAAATGGGCAATATGGATGAAATTTTAACATTTAATCTTTCGACTCTAAATGACTGTTGGATGTGAATTATGACTTTGTCAACTAAAATAAGTGTGTTTAAAGTCATTTCTGTGCCTGAAACGGGTCAAAATTGAAGCTTTTGAGTAAGCAAAACTCTGTAAAAATGGCAATTTTGGTCACTGTGAGGGTTTAAAAAGTGGTTATTCAACATGAGGCACGATCCAATTGACATTTTGAATCATTTTTGGTACAGTCCAAAAAATCAATTTTCGGATGAAAAACGATGACTCCGGACCTGTCGAACGATCCCAAAATGGGCAATATGGATGAAATTTTAACATTTAATCTTTCGACTCTAAATGACTGTTGGATGTGAATTATGACTTTGTCAACTAAAATAAGTGTGTTTAAAGTCATTTCTGTGCATGAAACGGGTCAAAATTGAAGCTTTTGAGTAAGCAAAACTCTGTAAAAATGGCAATTTTGGTCACTGTGAGGGTTTAAAAAGTGGTTATTCAACATGAGGCACGATCCAATTGACATTTTGAATCATTTTTGGTACAGTCCAAAAAATCAATTTTCGGATGAAAAACGATGACTCCGGACCTGTCGAACAATCCCAAAATGGTCAATATGGATGAAATTTTAACATTTAATCTTTCGACTCTAAATGACTGTTGGATGTGAATTATGACTTTGTCAACTAAAATAAGTGTGTTTAAAGTCATTTCTGTGCCTGAAACGGGTCAAAATTGAAGCTTTTGAGTAAGCAAAACTCTGTAAAAATGGCAATTTTGGTCACTGTGAGGGTTTAAAAAGTGGTTATTCAACATGAGGCACGATCCAATTGACATTTTGAATCATTTTTGGTACAGTCCAAAAAATCAATTTTCGGATGAAAAACGATGACTCCGGACCTGTCGAACGATCCCAAAATGGTCAATATGGATGAAATTTTAACATTTAATCGTTTGACTCTAAATGACTGTTGGATGTGAATTATGACTTTGTCAACTAAAATAAGTATGTTTAAAGTCATTTCTGTGCCTGAAACGGGTCAAAATTGAAGCTTTTGAGTAAGCAAAACTCTGTAAAAATGGCAATTTTGGTCACTGTGAGGGTTTAAAAAGTGGTTATTCAACATGAGGCACGATCCAATTGACATTTTGAATCATTTTTGGTACAGTCCAAAAAATCAATTTTCGGATGAAAAACGATGACTCCGGACCTGTCGAACGATCCCAAAATGGTCAATATGGATGAAATTTTAACATTTAATCTTTTGACTCTAAATGACTGTTGGATGTGAATTATGACTTTGTCAACTAAAATAAGTGTGTTTAAAGTCATTTCTGTGCCTGAAACGGGTCAAAATTGAAGCTTTTGAGTAAGTAAAACTCTGTAAAAATGGCAATTTTGGTCACTGTGAGGGTTTAAAAAGTGGTTATTCAACATGAGGCACGATCCAATTGACATTTTGAATCATTTTTGGTACAGTCCAAAAAATCAATTTTCGGATGAAAAACGATGACTCCGGACCTGTCGAACAATCCCAAAATGGTCAATATGGATGAAATTTTAACATTTAATCTTTTGACTCTAAATGACTGTTGGATGTGAATTATGACTTTGTCAACTAAAATAAGTGTGTTTAAAGTCATTTCTGTGCCTGAAACGAGTCAAAATTAAAGCTTTTGAGTAAGCAAAACTCTGTAAAAATGGCAATTTTGGTCACTGTGAGGGTTTAAAAAGTGGTTATTCAACATGAGGCACGATCCAATTGACATTTTGAATCATTTTTGGTACAGTCCAAAAAATCAATTTTCGGATGAAAAGCGATGACTCCGGACCTGTCGAACGATCCCAAAATGGTCAATATGGATGAAATTTTAACATTTAATCTTTTGACTCTAAATGACTGTTGGATGTGAATTATGACTTTGTCAACTAAAATAAGTGTGTTTAAAGTCATTTCTGTGCCTGAAACGGGTCAAAATTGAAGCTTTTGAGTAAGCAAAACTCTGTAAAAGTGGCAATTTTGGTCACTGTGAGGGTTTAAAAAGTGGTTATTCAACATGAGGCACGATCCAATTGACATTTTGAATCATTTTTGGTACAGTCCAAAAAATCAATTTTCGGATGAAAAACGATGACTCCGGACCTGTCGAACGATCCCAAAATGGTCAATATGGATGAAATTTTAACATTTAATCGTTTGACTCTAAATGACTGTTAGGTGTGAATTATGACTTTGTCAACTAAAAAAAGTGTGTTTAAAGTCATTTCTGTGCCTGAAACGGGTCAAAATTGAAGCTTTTGAGTAAGCAAAACTCTGTAAAAATGGCAATTTTGGTCACTGTGAGGGTTTAAAAAGTGGTTATTCAACATGAGGCACGATCCAATTGACATTTTGAATCATTTTTGGTACAGTCCAAAAAATCAATTTTCGGATGAAAAACGATGACTCCGGACCTGTCGAACAATCCCAAAATGGTCAATATGGATGAAATTTTAACATTTAATCTTTTGACTCTAAATGACTGTTAATTGTGAATTATGACTTTGTCAACTAAAATAAGTGTGTTTAAAGTCATTTCTGTGCCTGAAACGGGTCAAAATTGAAGCTTTTGAGTAAGCAAAACTCTGTAAAAATGGCAATTTTGGTCACTGTGAGGGTTTAAAAAGTGGTTATTCAACATGAGGCACGATCCAATTGACATTTTGAATCATTTTTGGTACAGTCCAAAAAATCAATTTTCGGATGAAAAACGATGACTCCGGACCTGTCGAACGATCCCAAAATGGGCAATATGGATGAAATTTTAACATTTAATCTTTCGACTCTAAATGACTGTTGGATGTGAATTATGACTTTGTCAACTAAAATAAGTGTGTTTAAAGTCATTTCTGTGCCTGAAACGGGTCAAAATTGAAGCTTTTGAGTAAGCAAAACTCTGTAAAAATGGCAATTTTGGTCACTGTGAGGGTTTAAAAAGTGGTTATTCAACATGAGGCACGATCCAATTGACATTTTGAATCATTTTTGGTACAGTCCAAAAAAATCAATTTTCGGATGAAAAACGATGACTCCGGACCTGTCGAACAATCCCAAAATGGTCAATATGGATGAAATTTTAACATTTAATCTTTCGACTCTAAATGACTGTTGGATGTGAATTATGACTTTGTCAACTAAAATAAGTGTGTTTAAAGTCATTTCTGTGCCTGAAACGGGTCAAAATTGAAGCTTTTGAGTAAGCAAAACTCTGTAAAAATGGCAATTTTGGTCACTGTGAGGGTTTAAAAAGTGGTTATTCAACATGAGGCACTATCCAATTGACATTTTGAATCATTTTTGGTACAGTCCAAAAAATCAATTTTCGGATGAAAAACGATGACTCCGGACCTGTCGAACGATCCCAAAATGGTCAATTTGGATGAAATTTTAACATTTAATTGTTTGACTCTAAATGACTGTTGGATGTGAATTATGACTTTGTCAACTAAAATAAGTGTGTTTAAAGTCATTTCTGTGCCTGAAACGGGTCAAAATTGAAGCTTTTGAGTAAGCAAAACTCTGTAAAAATGGCAATTTTGGTCACTGTGAGGGTTTAAAAAGTGGTTATTCAACATGAGGCACGATCCAATTGACATTTTGAATCATTTTTGGTACAGTCCAAAAAATCAATTTTCGGATGAAAAACGATGACTCCGGACCTGTCGAACGATCCCAAAATGGTCAATATGGATGAAATTTTAACATTTAATCGTTTGACTCTAAATGACTGTTGGATGTGAATTATGACTTTGTCAACTAAAATAAGTATGTTTAAAGTCATTTCTGTGCCTGAAACGGGTCAAAATTGAAGCTTTTGAGTAAGCAAAACTCTGTAAAAATGGCAATTTTGGTCACTGTGAGGGTTTAAAAAGTGGTTATTCAACATGAGGCACGATCCAATTGACATTTTGAATCATTTTTGGTACAGTCCAAAAAATCAATTTTCGGATGAAAAACGATGACTCCGGACCTGTCGAACGATCCCAAAATGGTCAATATGGATGAAATTTTAACATTTAATCGTTTGACTCTAAATGACTGTTAGGTGTGAATTATGACTTTGTCAACTAAAAAAAGTGTGTTTAAAGTCATTTCTGTGCCTGAAACGGGTCAAAATTGAAGCTTTTGAGTAAGCAAAACTCTGTAAAAATGGCAATTTTGGTCACTGTGAGGGTTTAAAAAGTGGTTATTCAACATGAGGCACGATCCAATTGACATTTTGAATCATTTTTGGTACAGTCCAAAAAATCAATTTTCGGATGAAAAGCGATGACTCCGGACCTGTCGAACGATCCCAAAATGGTCAATATGGATGAAATTTTAACATTTAATCTTTTGACTCTAAATGACTGTTGGATGTGAATTATGACTTTGTCAACTAAAATAAGTGTGTTTAAAGTCATTTCTGTGCCTGAAACGGGTCAAAATTGAAGCTTTTGAGTAAGCAAAACTCTGTAAAAATGGCAATTTTGGTCACTGTGAGGGTTTAAAAAGTGGTTATTCAACATGAGGCACGATCCAATTGACATTTTGAATCATTTTTGGTACAGTCCAAAAAATCAATTTTCGGATGAAAAACGATGACTCCGGACCTGTCGAACGATCCCAAAATGGTCAATATGGATGAAATTTTAACATTTAATCGTTTGACTCTAAATGACTGTTAGGTGTGAATTATGACTTTGTCAACTAAAAAAAGTGTGTTTAAAGTCATTTCTGTGCCTGAAACGGGTCAAAATTGAAGCTTTTGAGTAAGCAAAACTCTGTAAAAATGGCAATTTTGGTCACTGTGAGGGTTTAAAAAGTGGTTATTCAACATGAGGCACGATCCAATTGACATTTTGAATCATTTTTGGTACAGTCCAAAAAATCAATTTTCGGATGAAAAGCAATGACTCCGGACCTGTCGAACGATCCCAAAATGGTCAATATGGATGAAATTTTAACATTTAATCTTTTGACTCTAAATGACTGTTGGATGTGAATTATGACTTTGTCAACTAAAATAAGTGTGTTTAAAGTCATTTCTGTGCCTGAAACGGGTCAAAATTGAAGCTTTTGAGTAAGCAAAACTCTGTAAAAGTGGCAATTTTGGTCACTGTGAGGGTTTAAAAAGTGGTTATTCAACATGAGGCACGATCCAATTGACATTTTGAATCATTTTTGGTACAGTCCAAAAAATCAATTTTCGGATGAAAAACGATGACTCCGGACCTGTCGAACGATCCCAAAATGGTCAATATGGATGAAATTTTAACATTTAATCGTTTGACTCTAAATGACTGTTAGGTGTGAATTATGACTTTGTCAACTAAAAAAAGTGTGTTTAAAGTCATTTCTGTGCCTGAAACGGGTCAAAATTGAAGCTTTTGAGTAAGCAAAACTCTGTAAAAATGGCAATTTTGGTCACTGTGAGGGTTTAAAAAGTGGTTATTCAACATGAGGCACGATCCAATTGACATTTTGAATCATTTTTGGTACAGTCCAAAAAATCAATTTTCGGATGAAAAACGATGACTCCGGACCTGTCGAACAATCCCAAAATGGTCAATATGGATGAAATTTTAACATTTAATCTTTCGACTCTAAATGACTGTTGGATGTGAATTATGACTTTGTCAACTAAAATAAGTGTGTTTAAAGTCATTTCTGTGCCTGAAACGGGTCAAAATTAAAGCTTTTGAGTAAGCAAAACTCTGTAAAAATGGCAATTTTGGTCACTGGGAGGGTTTAAAAAGTGGTTATTCAACATGAGGCACGATCCAATTGACATTTTGAATCATTTTTGGTACAGTCCAAAAAATCAATTTTCGGATGAAAAGCGATGACTCCGGACCTGTCGAACGATCCCAAAATGGTCAATATGGATGAAATTTTAACATTTAATCTTTTGACTCTAAATGACTGTTGGATGTGAATTATGACTTTGTCAACTAAAATAAGTGTGTTTAAAGTCATTTCTGTGCCTGAAACGGGTCAAAATTGAAGCTTTTGAGTAAGCAAAACTCTGTAAAAGTGGCAATTTTGGTCACTGTGAGGGTTTAAAAAGTGGTTATTCAACATGAGGCACGATCCAATTGACATTTTGAATCATTTTTGGTACAGTCCAAAAAATCAATTTTCGGATGAAAAACGATGACTCCGGACCTGTCGAACAATCCCAAAATGGTCAATATGGATGAAATTTTAACATTTAATCTTTCGACTCTAAATGACTGTTGGATGTGAATTATGACTTTGTCAACTAAAATAAGTGTGTTTAAAGTCATTTCTGTGCCTGAAACGGGTCAAAATTGAAGCTTTTGAGTAAGCAAAACTCTGTAAAAGTGGCAATTTTGGTCACTGTGAGGGTTTAAAAAGTGGTTATTCAACATGAGGCACGATCCAATTGACATTTTGAATCATTTTTGGTACAGTCCAAAAAATCAATTTTCGGATGAAAAACGATGACTCCGGACCTGTCGAACGATCCCAAAATGGTCAATATGGATGAAATTTTAACATTTAATCGTTTGACTCTAAATGACTGTTAGGTGTGAATTATGACTTTGTCAACTAAAAAAAGTGTGTTTAAAGTCATTTCTGTGCCTGAAACGGGTCAAAATTGAAGCTTTTGAGTAAGCAAAACTCTGTAAAAATGGCAATTTTGGTCACTGTGAGGGTTTAAAAAGTGGTTATTCAACATGAGGCATGATCCAATTGACATTTTGAATCATTTTTGGTACAGTCCAAAAAATCAATTTTCGGATGAAAAGCGATGACTCCGGACCTGTCGAACGATCCCAAAATGGTCAATATGGATGAAATTTTAACATTTAATCTTTTGACTCTAAATGACTGTTGGATGTGAATTATGACTTTGTCAACTAAAATAAGTGTGTTTAAAGTCATTTCTGTGCCTGAAACGGGTCAAAATTGAAGCTTTTGAGTAAGCAAAACTCTGTAAAAGTGGCAATTTTGGTCACTGTGAGGGTTTAAAAAGTGGTTATTCAACATGAGGCACGATCCAATTGACATTTTGAATCATTTTTGGTACAGTCCAAAAAATCAATTTTCGGATGAAAAACGATGACTCCGGACCTGTCGAACGATCCCAAAATGGTCAATATGGATGAAATTTTAACATTTAATCGTTTGACTCTAAATGACTGTCAGGTGTGAATTATGACTTTGTCAACTAAAAAAAGTGTGTTTAAAGTCATTTCTGTGCCTGAAACGGGTCAAAATTGAAGCTTTTGAGTAAGCAAAACTCTGTAAAAATGGCAATTTTGGTCACTGTGAGGGTTTAAAAAGTGGTTATTCAACATGAGGCACGATCCAATTGACATTTTGAATCATTTTTGGTACAGTCCAAAAAATCAATTTTCGGATGAAAAACGATGACTCCGGACCTGTCGAACAATCCCAAAATGGTCAATATGGATGAAATTTTAACATTTAATCTTTTGACTCTAAATGACTGTTGGATGTGAATTATGACTTTGTCAACTAAAATAAGTGTGTTTAAAGTCATTTCTGTGCCTGAAACGGGTCAAAATTGAAGCTTTTGAGTAAGCAAAACTCTGTAAAAATGGCAATTTTGGTCACTGTGAGGGTTTAAAAAGTAGTTATTCAACATGAGGCACGATCCAATTGACATTTTGAATCATTTTTGGTACAGTCCAAAAAATCAATTTTCGGATGAAAAGCGATGACTCCGGACCTGTCGAACGATCCCAAAATGGTCAATATGGATGAAATTTTAACATTTAATCGTTTGACTCTAAATGACTGTTAGGTGTGAATTATGACTTTGTCAACTAAAAAAAGTGTGTTTAAAGTCATTTCTGTGCCTGAAACGGGTCAAAATTGAAGCTTTTGAGTAAGCAAAACTCTGTAAAAATGGCAATTTTGGTCACTGTGAGGGTTTAAAAAGTGGTTATTCAACATGAGGCACGATCCAATTGACATTTTGAATCATTTTTGGTACAGTCCAAAAAATCAATTTTCGGATGAAAAACGATGACTCCGGACCTGTCGAACAATCCCAAAATGGTCAATATGGATGAAATTTTAACATTTAATCTTTTGACTCTAAATGACTGTTGGATGTGAATTATGACTTTGTCAACTAAAATAAGTGTGTTTAAAGTCATTTCTGTGCCTGAAACGGGTCAAAATTGAAGCTTTTGAGTAAGCAAAACTCTGTAAAAATGGCAATTTTGGTCACTGTGAGGGTTTAAAAAGTGGTTATTCAACATGAGGCACGATCCAATTGACATTTTGAATCATTTTTGGTACAGTCCAAAAAATCAATTTTCGGATGAAAAACGATGACTCAGGACCTGTCGAACGATCCCAAAATGGGCAATATGGATGAAATTTTAACATTTAATCTTTCGACTCTAAAAGACTGTTGGATGTGAATTATGACTTTGTCAACTAAAATAAGTGTGTTTAAAGTCATTTCTGTGCCTGAAACGGGTCAAAATTGAAGCTTTTGAGTAAGCAAAACTCTGTAAAAATGGCAATTTTGGTCACTGTGAGGGTTTAAAAAGTGGTTATTCAACATGAGGCACGATCCAATTGACATTTTGAATCATTTTTGGTACAGTCCAAAAAATCAATTTTCGGATGAAAAACGATGACTCCGGACCTGTCGAACGATCCCAAAATGGGCAATATGGATGAAATTTTAACATTTAATCTTTCGACTCTAAATGACTGTTGGATGTGAATTATGACTTTGTCAACTAAAATAAGTGTGTTTAAAGTCATTTCTGTGCATGAAACGGGTCAAAATTGAAGCTTTTGAGTAAGCAAAACTCTGTAAAAATGGCAATTTTGGTCACTGTGAGGGTTTAAAAAGTGGTTATTCAACATGAGGCACGATCCAATTGACATTTTGAATCATTTTTGGTACAGTCCAAAAAATCAATTTTCGGATGAAAAACGATGACTCCGGACCTGTCGAACAATCCCAAAATGGTCAATATGGATGAAATTTTAACATTTAATCTTTCGACTCTAAATGACTGTTGGATGTGAATTATGACTTTGTCAACTAAAATAAGTGTGTTTAAAGTCATTTCTGTGCCTGAAACGGGTCAAAATTGAAGCTTTTGAGTAAGCAAAACTCTGTAAAAATGGCAATTTTGGTCACTGTGAGGGTTTAAAAAGTGGTTATTCAACACGAGGCACGATCCAATTGACATTTTGAATCATTTTTGGTACAGTCCAAAAAATCAATTTTCGGATGAAAAACGATGACTCCGGACCTGTCGAACGATCCCAAAATGGTCAATATGGATGAAATTTTAACATTTAATCGTTTGACTCTAAATGACTGTTGGATGTGAATTATGACTTTGTCAACTAAAATAAGTATGTTTAAAGTCATTTCTGTGCCTGAAACGGGTCAAAATTGAAGCTTTTGAGTAAGCAAAACTCTGTAAAAATGGCAATTTTGGTCACTGTGAGGGTTTAAAAAGTGGTTATTCAACATGAGGCACGATCCAATTGACATTTTGAATCATTTTTGGTACAGTCCAAAAAATCAATTTTCGGATGAAAAACGATGACTCCGGACCTGTCGAACGATCCCAAAATGGTCAATATGGATGAAATTTTAACATTTAATCGTTTGACTCTAAATGACTGTTAGGTGTGAATTATGACTTTGTCAACTAAAAAAAGTGTGTTTAAAGTCATTTCTGTGCCTGAAACGGGTCAAAATTGAAGCTTTTGAGTAAGCAAAACTCTGTAAAAATGGCAATTTTGGTCACTGTGAGGGTTTAAAAAGTGGTTATTCAACATGAGGCACGATCCAATTGACATTTTGAATCATTTTTGGTACAGTCCAAAAAATCAATTTTCGGATGAAAAGCGATGACTCCGGACCTGTCGAACGATCCCAAAATGGTCAATATGGATGAAATTTTAACATTTAATCTTTTGACTCTAAATGACTGTTGGATGTGAATTATGACTTTGTCAACTAAAATAAGTGTGTTTAAAGTCATTTCTGTGCCTGAAACGGGTCAAAATTGAAGCTTTTGAGTAAGCAAAACTCTGTAAAAGTGGCAATTTTGGTCACTGTGAGGGTTTAAAAAGTGGTTATTCAACATGAGGCACGATCCAATTGACATTTTGAATCATTTTTGGTACAGTCCAAAAAATCAATTTTCGGATGAAAAACGATGACTCCGGACCTGTCGAACGATCCCAAAATGGTCAATATGGATGAAATTTTAACATTTAATCGTTTGACTCTAAATGACTGTTAGGTGTGAATTATGACTTTGTCAACTAAAAAAAGTGTGTTTAAAGTCATTTCTGTGCCTGAAACGGGTCAAAATTGAAGCTTTTGAGTAAGCAAAACTCTGTAAAAATGGCAATTTTGGTCACTGTGAGGGTTTAAAAAGTGGTTATTCAACATGAGGCACGATCCAATTGACATTTTGAATCATTTTTGGTACAGTCCAAAAAATCAATTTTCGGATGAAAAACGATGACTCCGGACCTGTCGAACAATCCCAAAATGGTCAATATGGATGAAATTTTAACATTTAATCTTTTGACTCTAAATGACTGTTGGATGTGAATTATGACTTTGTCAACTAAAATAAGTGTGTTTAAAGTCATTTCTGTGCCTGAAACGGGTCAAAATTGAAGCTTTTGAGTAAGTAAAACTCTGTAAAAATGGCAATTTTGGTCACTGTGAGGGTTTAAAAAGTGGTTATTCAACATGAGGCACGATCCAATTGACATTTTGAATCATTTTTGGTACAGTCCAAAAAATCAATTTTCGGATGAAAAACGATGACTCCGGACCTGTCGAACAATCCCAAAATGGTCAATATGGATGAAATTTTAACATTTAATCTTTCGACTCTAAATGACTGTTGGATGTGAATTATGACTTTGTCAACTAAAATAAGTGTGTTTAAAGTCATTTCTGTGCCTGAAACGAGTCAAAATTAAAGCTTTTGAGTAAGCAAAACTCTGTAAAAATGGCAATTTTGGTCACTGTGAGGGTTTAAAAAGTGGTTATTCAACATGAGGCACGATCCAATTGACATTTTGAATCATTTTTGGTACAGTCCAAAAAATCAATTTTCGGATGAAAAGCGATGACTCCGGACCTGTCGAACGATCCCAAAATGGTCAATATGGATGAAATTTTAACATTTAATCTTTTGACTCTAAATGACTGTTGGATGTGAATTATGACTTTGTCAACTAAAATAAGTGTGTTTAAAGTCATTTCTGTGCCTGAAACGGGTCAAAATTGAAGCTTTTGAGTAAGCAAAACTCTGTAAAAGTGGCAATTTTGGTCACTGTGAGGGTTTAAAAAGTGGTTATTCAACATGAGGCACGATCCAATTGACATTTTGAATCATTTTTGGTACAGTCCAAAAAATCAATTTTCGGATGAAAAACGATGACTCCGGACCTGTCGAACGATCCCAAAATGGTCAATATGGATGAAATTTTAACATTTAATCGTTTGACTCTAAATGACTGTTAGGTGTGAATTATGACTTTGTCAACTAAAAAAAGTGTGTTTAAAGTCATTTCTGTGCCTGAAACGGGTCAAAATTGAAGCTTTTGAGTAAGCAAAACTCTGTAAAAATGGCAATTTTGGTCACTGTGAGGGTTTAAAAAGTGGTTATTCAACATGAGGCACGATCCAATTGACATTTTGAATCATTTTTGGTACAGTCCAAAAAATCAATTTTCGGATGAAAAACGATGACTCCGGACCTGTCGAACAATCCCAAAATGGTCAATATGGATGAAATTTTAACATTTAATCTTTTGACTCTAAATGACTGTTAATTGTGAATTATGACTTTGTCAACTAAAATAAGTGTGTTTAAAGTCATTTCTGTGCCTGAAACGGGTCAAAATTGAAGCTTTTGAGTAAGCAAAACTCTGTAAAAATGGCAATTTTGGTCACTGTGAGGGTTTAAAAAGTGGTTATTCAACATGAGGCACGATCCAATTGACATTTTGAATCATTTTTGGTACAGTCCAAAAAATCAATTTTCGGATGAAAAACGATGACTCCGGACCTGTCGAACGATCCCAAAATGGGCAATATGGATGAAATTTTAACATTTAATCTTTCGACTCTAAATGACTGTTGGATGTGAATTATGACTTTGTCAACTAAAATAAGTGTGTTTAAAGTCATTTCTGTGCCTGAAACGGGTCAAAATTGAAGCTTTTGAGTAAGCAAAACTCTGTAAAAATGGCAATTTTGGTCACTGTGAGGGTTTAAAAAGTGGTTATTCAACATGAGGCACGATCCAATTGACATTTTGAATCATTTTTGGTACAGTCCAAAAAAATCAATTTTCGGATGAAAAACGATGACTCCGGACCTGTCGAACAATCCCAAAATGGTCAATATGGATAAATTTTAACATTTAATCTTTCGACTCTAAATGACTGTTGGATGTGAATTATGACTTTGTCAACTAAAATAAGTGTGTTTAAAGTCATTTCTGTGCCTGAAACGGGTCAAAATTGAAGCTTTTGAGTAAGCAAAACTCTGTAAAAATGGCAATTTTGGTCACTGTGAGGGTTTAAAAAGTGGTTATTCAACATGAGGCACTATCCAATTGACATTTTGAATCATTTTTGGTACAGTCCAAAAAATCAATTTTCGGATGAAAAACGATGACTCCGGACCTGTCGAACGATCCCAAAATGGTCAATTTGGATGAAATTTTAACATTTAATTGTTTGACTCTAAATGACTGTTGGATGTGAATTATGACTTTGTCAACTAAAATAAGTGTGTTTAAAGTCATTTCTGTGCCTGAAACGGGTCAAAATTGAAGCTTTTGAGTAAGCAAAACTCTGTAAAAATGGCAATTTTGGTCACTGTGAGGGTTTAAAAAGTGGTTATTCAACATGAGGCACGATCCAATTGACATTTTGAATCATTTTTGGTACAGTCCAAAAAATCAATTTTCGGATGAAAAACGATGACTCAGGACCTGTCGAACGATCCCAAAATGGTCAATATGGATGAAATTTTAACATTTAATCGTTTGACTCTAAATGACTGTTGGATGTGAATTATGACTTTGTCAACTAAAATAAGTATGTTTAAAGTCATTTCTGTGCCTGAAACGGGTCAAAATTGAAGCTTTTGAGTAAGCAAAACTCTGTAAAAATGGCAATTTTGGTCACTGTGAGGGTTTAAAAAGTGGTTATTCAACATGAGGCACGATCCAATTGACATTTTGAATCATTTTTGGTACAGTCCAAAAAATCAATTTTCGGATGAAAAACGATGACTCCGGACCTGTCGAACGATCCCAAAATGGTCAATATGGATGAAATTTTAACATTTAATCGTTTGACTCTAAATGACTGTTAGGTGTGAATTATGACTTTGTCAACTAAAAAAAGTGTGTTTAAAGTCATTTCTGTGCCTGAAACGGGTCAAAATTGAAGCTTTTGAGTAAGCAAAACTCTGTAAAAATGGCAATTTTGGTCACTGTGAGGGTTTAAAAAGTGGTTATTCAACATGAGGCACGATCCAATTGACATTTTGAATCATTTTTGGTACAGTCCAAAAAATCAATTTTCGGATGAAAAGCGATGACTCCGGACCTGTCGAACGATCCCAAAATGGTCAATATGGATGAAATTTTAACATTTAATCTTTTGACTCTAAATGACTGTTGGATGTGAATTATGACTTTGTCAACTAAAATAAGTGTGTTTAAAGTCATTTCTGTGCCTGAAACGGGTCAAAATTGAAGCTTTTGAGTAAGCAAAACTCTGTAAAAGTGGCAATTTTGGTCACTGTGAGGGTTTAAAAAGTGGTTATTCAACATGAGGCACGATCCAATTGACATTTTGAATCATTTTTGGTACAGTCCAAAAAATCAATTTTCGGATGAAAAACGATGACTCCGGACCTGTCGAACGATCCCAAAATGGTCAATATGGATGAAATTTTAACATTTAATCGTTTGACTCTAAATGACTGTTAGGTGTGAATTATGACTTTGTCAACTAAAAAAAGTGTGTTTAAAGTCATTTCTGTGCCTGAAACGGGTCAAAATTGAAGCTTTTGAGTAAGCAAAACTCTGTAAAAATGGCAATTTTGGTCACTGTGAGGGTTTAAAAAGTGGTTATTCAACATGAGGCACGATCCAATTGACATTTTGAATCATTTTTGGTACAGTCCAAAAAATCAATTTTCGGATGAAAAACGATGACTCCGGACCTGTCGAACAATCCCAAAATGGTCAATATGGATGAAATTTTAACATTTAATCTTTTGACTCTAAATGACTGTTGGATGTGAATTATGACTTTGTCAACTAAAATAAGTGTGTTTAAAGTCATTTCTGTGCCTGAAACGGGTCAAAATTGAAGCTTTTGAGTAAGTAAAACTCTGTAAAAATGGCAATTTTGGTCACTGTGAGGGTTTAAAAAGTGGTTATTCAACATGAGGCACGATCCAATTGACATTTTGAATCATTTTTGGTACAGTCCAAAAAATCAATTTTCGGATGAAAAACGATGACTCCGGACCTGTCGAACAATCCCAAAATGGTCAATATGGATGAAATTTTAACATTTAATCTTTCGACTCTAAATGACTGTTGGATGTGAATTATGACTTTGTCAACTAAAATAAGTGTGTTTAAAGTCATTTCTGTGCCTGAAACGAGTCAAAATTAAAGCTTTTGAGTAAGCAAAACTCTGTAAAAATGGCAATTTTGGTCACTGTGAGGGTTTAAAAAGTGGTTATTCAACATGAGGCACGATCCAATTGACATTTTGAATCATTTTTGGTACAGTCCAAAAAATCAATTTTCGGATGAAAAGCGATGACTCCGGACCTGTCGAACGATCCCAAAATGGTCAATATGGATGAAATTTTAACATTTAATCTTTTGACTCTAAATGACTGTTGGATGTGAATTATGACTTTGTCAACTAAAATAAGTGTGTTTAAAGTCATTTCTGTGCCTGAAACGGGTCAAAATTGAAGCTTTTGAGTAAGCAAAACTCTGTAAAAATGGCAATTTTGGTCACTGTGAGGGTTTAAAAAGAGGTTACTCAACATGAGGCACGATCCAATTGACATTTTGAATCATTTTTGGTACAGTCCAAAAAATCAATTTTCGGATGAAAAACGATGACTCCGGACCTGTCGAACGATCCCAAAATGGTCAATATGGATGAAATTTTAACATTTAATCGTTTGACTCTAAATGACTGTTGGATGTGAATTATGACTTTGTCAACTAAAATAAGTATGTTTAAAGTCATTTCTGTGCCTGAAACGGGTCAAAATTGAAGCTTTTGAGTAAGCAAAACTCTGTAAAAATGGCAATTTTGGTCACTGTGAGGGTTTAAAAAGTGGTTATTCAACATGAGGCACGATCCAATTGACATTTTGAATCATTTTTGGTACAGTCCAAAAAATCAATTTTCGGATGAAAAACGATGACTCCGGACCTGTCGAACGATCCCAAAATGGTCAATATGGATGAAATTTTAACATTTAATCGTTTGACTCTAAATGACTGTTAGGTGTGAATTATGACTTTGTCAACTAAAAAAAGTGTGTTTAAAGTCATTTCTGTGCCTGAAACGGGTCAAAATTGAAGCTTTTGAGTAAGCAAAACTCTGTAAAAATGGCAATTTTGGTCACTGTGAGGGTTTAAAAAGTGGTTATTCAACATGAGGCACGATCCAATTGACATTTTGAATCATTTTTGGTACAGTCCAAAAAATCAATTTTCGGATGAAAAGCGATGACTCCGGACCTGTCGAACGATCCCAAAATGGTCAATATGGATGAAATTTTAACATTTAATCTTTTGACTCTAAATGACTGTTGGATGTGAATTATGACTTTGTCAACTAAAATAAGTGTGTTTAAAGTCATTTCTGTGCCTGAAACGGGTCAAAATTGAAGCTTTTGAGTAAGCAAAACTCTGTAAAAGTGGCAATTTTGGTCACTGTGAGGGTTTAAAAAGTGGTTATTCAACATGAGGCACGATCCAATTGACATTTTGAATCATTTTTGGTACAGTCCAAAAAATCAATTTTCGGATGAAAAACGATGACTCCGGACCTGTCGAACGATCCCAAAATGGTCAATATGGATGAAATTTTAACATTTAATCGTTTGACTCTAAATGACTGTTAGGTGTGAATTATGACTTTGTCAACTAAAAAAAGTGTGTTTAAAGTCATTTCTGTGCCTGAAACGGGTCAAAATTGAAGCTTTTGAGTAAGCAAAACTCTGTAAAAATGGCAATTTTGGTCACTGTGAGGGTTTAAAAAGTGGTTATTCAACATGAGGCACGATCCAATTGACATTTTGAATCATTTTTGGTACAGTCCAAAAAATCAATTTTCGGATGAAAAACGATGACTCCGGACCTGTCGAACAATCCCAAAATGGTCAATATGGATGAAATTTTAACATTTAATCTTTTGACTCTAAATGACTGTTGGATGTGAATTATGACTTTGTCAACTAAAATAAGTGTGTTTAAAGTCATTTCTGTGCCTGAAACGGGTCAAAATTGAAGCTTTTGAGTAAGTAAAACTCTGTAAA
This sequence comes from Lissotriton vulgaris, assembly GCF_964263255.1. NCBI lineage: Eukaryota > Metazoa > Chordata > Amphibia > Caudata > Salamandridae > Lissotriton > Lissotriton vulgaris. The sequence continues at coordinate 665,472 of NW_028243682.1, forward strand.
AATGGCAATTTTGGTCACTGTGAGGGTTTAAAAAGTGGTTATTCAACATGAGGCACGATCCAATTGACATTTTGAATCATTTTTGGTACAGTCCAAAAAATCAATTTTCGGATGAAAAACGATGACTCCGGACCTGTCGAACAATCCCAAAATGGTCAATATGGATGAAATTTTAACATTTAATCTTTCGACTCTAAATGACTGTTGGATGTGAATTATGACTTTGTCAACTAAAATAAGTGTGTTTAAAGTCATTTCTGTGCCTGAAACGAGTCAAAATTAAAGCTTTTGAGTAAGCAAAACTCTGTAAAAATGGCAATTTTGGTCACTGTGAGGGTTTAAAAAGTGGTTATTCAACATGAGGCACGATCCAATTGACATTTTGAATCATTTTTGGTACAGTCCAAAAAATCAATTTTCGGATGAAAAGCGATGACTCCGGACCTGTCGAACGATCCCAAAATGGTCAATATGGATGAAATTTTAACATTTAATCTTTTGACTCTAAATGACTGTTGGATGTGAATTATGACTTTGTCAACTAAAATAAGTGTGTTTAAAGTCATTTCTGTGCCTGAAACGGGTCAAAATTGAAGCTTTTGAGTAAGCAAAACTCTGTAAAAATGGCAATTTTGGTCACTGTGAGGGTTTAAAAAGTGGTTATTCAACATGAGGCACGATCCAATTGACATTTTGAATCATTTTTGGTACAGTCCAAAAAATCAATTTTCGGATGAAAAGCGATGACTCCGGACCTGTCGAACGATCCCAAAATGGTCAATATGGATGAAATTTTAACATTTAATCTTTTGACTCTAAATGACTGTTGGATGTGAATTATGACTTTGTCAACTAAAATAAGTGTGTTTAAAGTCATTTCTGTGCCTGAAACGGGTCAAAATTGAAGCTTTTGAGTAAGCAAAACTCTGTAAAAGTGGCAATTTTGGTCACTGTGAGGGTTTAAAAAGTGGTTATTCAACATGAGGCACGATCCAATTGACATTTTGAATCATTTTTGGTACAGTCCAAAAAATCAATTTTCGGATGAAAAACGATGACTCCGGACCTGTCGAACGATCCCAAAATGGTCAATATGGATGAAATTTTAACATTTAATCGTTTGACTCTAAATGACTGTTAGGTGTGAATTATGACTTTGTCAACTAAAAAAAGTGTGTTTAAAGTCATTTCTGTGCCTGAAACGGGTCAAAATTGAAGCTTTTGAGTAAGCAAAACTCTGTAAAAATGGCAATTTTGGTCACTGTGAGGGTTTAAAAAGTGGTTATTCAACATGAGGCACGATCCAATTGACATTTTGAATCATTTTTGGTACAGTCCAAAAAATCAATTTTCGGATGAAAAACGATGACTCCGGACCTGTCGAACAATCCCAAAATGGTCAATATGGATGAAATTTTAACATTTAATCTTTTGACTCTAAATGACTGTTAATTGTGAATTATGACTTTGTCAACTAAAATAAGTGTGTTTAAAGTCATTTCTGTGCCTGAAACGGGTCAAAATTGAAGCTTTTGAGTAAGCAAAACTCTGTAAAAATGGCAATTTTGGTCACTGTGAGGGTTTAAAAAGTGGTTATTCAACATGAGGCACGATCCAATTGACATTTTGAATCATTTTTGGTACAGTCCAAAAAATCAATTTTCGGATGAAAAACGATGACTCCGGACCTGTCGAACGATCCCAAAATGGGCAATATGGATGAAATTTTAACATTTAATCTTTCGACTCTAAATGACTGTTGGATGTGAATTATGACTTTGTCAACTAAAATAAGTGTGTTTAAAGTCATTTCTGTGCCTGAAACGGGTCAAAATTGAAGCTTTTGAGTAAGCAAAACTCTGTAAAAATGGCAATTTTGGTCACTGTGAGGGTTTAAAAAGTGGTTATTCAACATGAGGCACTATCCAATTGACATTTTGAATCATTTTTGGTACAGTCCAAAAAATCAATTTTCGGATGAAAAACGATGACTCCGGACCTGTCGAACGATCCCAAAATGGTCAATTTGGATGAAATTTTAACATTTAATCTTTCGACTCTAAATGACTGTTGGATGTGAATTATGACTTTGTCAACTAAAATAAGTGTGTTTAAAGTCATTTCTGTGCCTGAAACGGGTCAAAATTGAAGCTTTTGAGTAAGCAAAACTCTGTAAAAATGGCAATTTTGGTCACTGTGAGGGTTTAAAAAGTGGTTATTCAACATGAGGCACGATCCAATTGACATTTTGAATCATTTTTGGTACAGTCCAAAAAATCAATTTTCGGATGAAAAACGATGACTCAGGACCTGTCGAACGATCCCAAAATGGTCAATATGGATGAAATTTTAACATTTAATCGTTTGACTCTAAATGACTGTTGGATGTGAATTATGACTTTGTCAACTAAAATAAGTATGTTTAAAGTCATTTCTGTGCCTGAAACGGGTCAAAATTGAAGCTTTTGAGTAAGCAAAACTCTGTAAAAATGGCAATTTTGGTCACTGTGAGGGTTTAAAAAGTGGTTATTCAACATGAGGCACGATCCAATTGACATTTTGAATCATTTTTGGTACAGTCCAAAAAATCAATTTTCGGATGAAAAACGATGACTCCGGACCTGTCGAACGATCCCAAAATGGTCAATATGGATGAAATTTTAACATTTAATCGTTTGACTCTAAATGACTGTTAGGTGTGAATTATGACTTTGTCAACTAAAAAAAGTGTGTTTAAAGTCATTTCTGTGCCTGAAACGGGTCAAAATTGAAGCTTTTGAGTAAGCAAAACTCTGTAAAAATGGCAATTTTGGTCACTGTGAGGGTTTAAAAAGTGGTTATTCAACATGAGGCACGATCCAATTGACATTTTGAATCATTTTTGGTACAGTCCAAAAAATCAATTTTCGGATGAAAAGCGATGACTCCGGACCTGTCGAACGATCCCAAAATGGTCAATATGGATGAAATTTTAACATTTAATCTTTTGACTCTAAATGACTGTTGGATGTGAATTATGACTTTGTCAACTAAAATAAGTGTGTTTAAAGTCATTTCTGTGCCTGAAACGGGTCAAAATTGAAGCTTTTGAGTAAGCAAAACTCTGTAAAAGTGGCAATTTTGGTCACTGTGAGGGTTTAAAAAGTGGTTATTCAACATGAGGCACGATCCAATTGACATTTTGAATCATTTTTGGTACAGTCCAAAAAATCAATTTTCGGATGAAAAACGATGACTCCGGACCTGTCGAACGATCCCAAAATGGTCAATATGGATGAAATTTTAACATTTAATCGTTTGACTCTAAATGACTGTTAGGTGTGAATTATGACTTTGTCAACTAAAAAAAGTGTGTTTAAAGTCATTTCTGTGCCTGAAACGGGTCAAAATTGAAGCTTTTGAGTAAGCAAAACTCTGTAAAAATGGCAATTTTGGTCACTGTGAGGGTTTAAAAAGTGGTTATTCAACATGAGGCACGATCCAATTGACATTTTGAATCATTTTTGGTACAGTCCAAAAAATCAATTTTCGGATGAAAAACGATGACTCCGGACCTGTCGAACAATCCCAAAATGGTCAATATGGATGAAATTTTAACATTTAATCTTTTGACTCTAAATGACTGTTGGATGTGAATTATGACTTTGTCAACTAAAATAAGTGTGTTTAAAGTCATTTCTGTGCCTGAAACGGGTCAAAATTGAAGCTTTTGAGTAAGTAAAACTCTGTAAAAATGGCAATTTTGGTCACTGTGAGGGTTTAAAAAGTGGTTATTCAACATGAGGCACGATCCAATTGACATTTTGAATCATTTTTGGTACAGTCCAAAAAATCAATTTTCGGATGAAAAACGATGACTCCGGACCTGTCGAACAATCCCAAAATGGTCAATATGGATGAAATTTTAACATTTAATCTTTCGACTCTAAATGACTGTTGGATGTGAATTATGACTTTGTCAACTAAAATAAGTGTGTTTAAAGTCATTTCTGTGCCTGAAACGAGTCAAAATTAAAGCTTTTGAGTAAGCAAAACTCTGTAAAAATGGCAATTTTGGTCACTGTGAGGGTTTAAAAAGTGGTTATTCAACATGAGGCACGATCCAATTGACATTTTGAATCATTTTTGGTACAGTCCAAAAAATCAATTTTCGGATGAAAAGCGATGACTCCGGACCTGTCGAACGATCCCAAAATGGTCAATATGGATGAAATTTTAACATTTAATCTTTTGACTCTAAATGACTGTTGGATGTGAATTATGACTTTGTCAACTAAAATAAGTGTGTTTAAAGTCATTTCTGTGCCTGAAACGGGTCAAAATTGAAGCTTTTGAGTAAGCAAAACTCTGTAAAAATGGCAATTTTGGTCACTGTGAGGGTTTAAAAAGTGGTTATTCAACATGAGGCACGATCCAATTGACATTTTGAATCATTTTTGGTACAGTCCAAAAAATCAATTTTCGGATGAAAAGCGATGACTCCGGACCTGTCGAACGATCCCAAAATGGTCAATATGGATGAAATTTTAACATTTAATCTTTTGACTCTAAATGACTGTTGGATGTGAATTATGACTTTGTCAACTAAAATAAGTGTGTTTAAAGTCATTTCTGTGCCTGAAACGGGTCAAAATTGAAGCTTTTGAGTAAGCAAAACTCTGTAAAAGTGGCAATTTTGGTCACTGTGAGGGTTTAAAAAGTGGTTATTCAACATGAGGCACGATCCAATTGACATTTTGAATCATTTTTGGTACAGTCCAAAAAATCAATTTTCGGATGAAAAACGATGACTCCGGACCTGTCGAACGATCCCAAAATGGTCAATATGGATGAAATTTTAACATTTAATCGTTTGACTCTAAATGACTGTTAGGTGTGAATTATGACTTTGTCAACTAAAAAAAGTGTGTTTAAAGTCATTTCTGTGCCTGAAACGGGTCAAAATTGAAGCTTTTGAGTAAGCAAAACTCTGTAAAAATGGCAATTTTGGTCACTGTGAGGGTTTAAAAAGTGGTTATTCAACATGAGGCACGATCCAATTGACATTTTGAATCATTTTTGGTACAGTCCAAAAAATCAATTTTCGGATGAAAAACGATGACTCCGGACCTGTCGAACAATCCCAAAATGGTCAATATGGATGAAATTTTAACATTTAATCTTTTGACTCTAAATGACTGTTAATTGTGAATTATGACTTTGTCAACTAAAATAAGTGTGTTTAAAGTCATTTCTGTGCCTGAAACGGGTCAAAATTGAAGCTTTTGAGTAAGCAAAACTCTGTAAAAATGGCAATTTTGGTCACTGTGAGGGTTTAAAAAGTGGTTATTCAACATGAGGCACGATCCAATTGACATTTTGAATCATTTTTGGTACAGTCCAAAAAATCAATTTTCGGATGAAAAACGATGACTCCGGACCTGTCGAACGATCCCAAAATGGGCAATATGGATGAAATTTTAACATTTAATCTTTCGACTCTAAATGACTGTTGGATGTGAATTATGACTTTGTCAACTAAAATAAGTGTGTTTAAAGTCATTTCTGTGCCTGAAACGGGTCAAAATTGAAGCTTTTGAGTAAGCAAAACTCTGTAAAAATGGCAATTTTGGTCACTGTGAGGGTTTAAAAAGTGGTTATTCAACATGAGGCACGATCCAATTGACATTTTGAATCATTTTTGGTACAGTCCAAAAAAATCAATTTTCGGATGAAAAACGATGACTCCGGACCTGTCGAACAATCCCAAAATGGTCAATATGGATGAAATTTTAACATTTAATCTTTCGACTCTAAATGACTGTTGGATGTGAATTATGACTTTGTCAACTAAAATAAGTGTGTTTAAAGTCATTTCTGTGCCTGAAACGGGTCAAAATTGAAGCTTTTGAGTAAGCAAAACTCTGTAAAAATGGCAATTTTGGTCACTGTGAGGGTTTAAAAAGTGGTTATTCAACATGAGGCACTATCCAATTGACATTTTGAATCATTTTTGGTACAGTCCAAAAAATCAATTTTCGGATGAAAAACGATGACTCCGGACCTGTCGAACGATCCCAAAATGGTCAATTTGGATGAAATTTTAACATTTAATTGTTTGACTCTAAATGACTGTTGGATGTGAATTATGACTTTGTCAACTAAAATAAGTGTGTTTAAAGTCATTTCTGTGCCTGAAACGGGTCAAAATTGAAGCTTTTGAGTAAGCAAAACTCTGTAAAAATGGCAATTTTGGTCACTGTGAGGGTTTAAAAAGTGGTTATTCAACATGAGGCACGATCCAATTGACATTTTGAATCATTTTTGGTACAGTCCAAAAAATCAATTTTCGGATGAAAAACGATGACTCAGGACCTGTCGAACGATCCCAAAATGGTCAATATGGATGAAATTTTAACATTTAATCGTTTGACTCTAAATGACTGTTGGATGTGAATTATGACTTTGTCAACTAAAATAAGTATGTTTAAAGTCATTTCTGTGCCTGAAACGGGTCAAAATTGAAGCTTTTGAGTAAGCAAAACTCTGTAAAAATGGCAATTTTGGTCACTGTGAGGGTTTAAAAAGTGGTTATTCAACATGAGGCACGATCCAATTGACATTTTGAATCATTTTTGGTACAGTCCAAAAAATCAATTTTCGGATGAAAAACGATGACTCCGGACCTGTCGAACGATCCCAAAATGGTCAATATGGATGAAATTTTAACATTTAATCGTTTGACTCTAAATGACTGTTAGGTGTGAATTATGACTTTGTCAACTAAAAAAAGTGTGTTTAAAGTCATTTCTGTGCCTGAAACGGGTCAAAATTGAAGCTTTTGAGTAAGCAAAACTCTGTAAAAATGGCAATTTTGGTCACTGTGAGGGTTTAAAAAGTGGTTATTCAACATGAGGCACGATCCAATTGACATTTTGAATCATTTTTGGTACAGTCCAAAAAATCAATTTTCGGATGAAAAGCGATGACTCCGGACCTGTCGAACGATCCCAAAATGGTCAATATGGATGAAATTTTAACATTTAATCTTTTGACTCTAAATGACTGTTGGATGTGAATTATGACTTTGTCAACTAAAATAAGTGTGTTTAAAGTCATTTCTGTGCCTGAAACGGGTCAAAATTGAAGCTTTTGAGTAAGCAAAACTCTGTAAAAGTGGCAATTTTGGTCACTGTGAGGGTTTAAAAAGTGGTTATTCAACATGAGGCACGATCCAATTGACATTTTGAATAATTTTTGGTACAGTCCAAAAAATCAATTTTCGGATGAAAAACGATGACTCCGGACCTGTCGAACGATCCCAAAATGGTCAATATGGATGAAATTTTAACATTTAATCGTTTGACTCTAAATGACTGTTAGGTGTGAATTATGACTTTGTCAACTAAAAAAAGTGTGTTTAAAGTCATTTCTGTGCCTGAAACGGGTCAAAATTGAAGCTTTTGAGTAAGCAAAACTCTGTAAAAATGGCAATTTTGGTCACTGTGAGGGTTTAAAAAGTGGTTATTCAACATGAGGCACGATCCAATTGACATTTTGAATCATTTTTGGTACAGTCCAAAAAATCAATTTTCGGATGAAAAACGATGACTCCGGACCTGTCGAACAATCCCAAAATGGTCAATATGGATGAAATTTTAACATTTAATCTTTTGACTCTAAATGACTGTTGGATGTGAATTATGACTTTGTCAACTAAAATAAGTGTGTTTAAAGTCATTTCTGTGCCTGAAACGGGTCAAAATTGAAGCTTTTGAGTAAGTAAAACTCTGTAAAAATGGCAATTTTGGTCACTGTGAGGGTTTAAAAAGTGGTTATTCAACATGAGGCACGATCCAATTGACATTTTGAATCATTTTTGGTACAGTCCAAAAAATCAATTTTCGGATGAAAAACGATGACTCCGGACCTGTCGAACAATCCCAAAATGGTCAATATGGATGAAATTTTAACATTTAATCTTTCGACTCTAAATGACTGTTGGATGTGAATTATGACTTTGTCAACTAAAATAAGTGTGTTTAAAGTCATTTCTGTGCCTGAAACGAGTCAAAATTAAAGCTTTTGAGTAAGCAAAACTCTGTAAAAATGGCAATTTTGGTCACTGTGAGGGTTTAAAAAGTGGTTATTCAACATGAGGCACGATCCAATTGACATTTTGAATCATTTTTGGTACAGTCCAAAAAATCAATTTTCGGATGAAAAGCGATGACTCCGGACCTGTCGAACGATCCCAAAATGGTCAATATGGATGAAATTTTAACATTTAATCTTTTGACTCTAAATGACTGTTGGATGTGAATTATGACTTTGTCAACTAAAATAAGTGTGTTTAAAGTCATTTCTGTGCCTGAAACGGGTCAAAATTGAAGCTTTTGAGTAAGCAAAACTCTGTAAAAATGGCAATTTTGGTCACTGTGAGGGTTTAAAAAGTGGTTATTCAACATGAGGCACGATCCAATTGACATTTTGAATCATTTTTGGTACAGTCCCAAAAATCAATTTTCGGATGAAAAGCGATGACTCCGGACCTGTCGAACGATCCCAAAATGGTCAATATGGATGAAATTTTAACATTTAATCTTTTGACTCTAAATGACTGTTGGATGTGAATTATGACTTTGTCAACTAAAATAAGTGTGTTTAAAGTCATTTCTGTGCCTGAAACGGGTCAAAATTGAAGCTTTTGAGTAAGCAAAACTCTGTAAAAGTGGCAATTTTGGTCACTGTGAGGGTTTAAAAAGTGGTTATTCAACATGAGGCACGATCCAATTGACATTTTGAATCATTTTTGGTACAGTCCAAAAAATCAATTTTCGGATGAAAAACGATGACTCCGGACCTGTCGAACGATCCCAAAATGGTCAATATGGATGAAATTTTAACATTTAATCGTTTGACTCTAAATGACTGTTAGGTGTGAATTATGACTTTGTCAACTAAAAAAAGTGTGTTTAAAGTCATTTCTGTGCCTGAAACGGGTCAAAATTGAAGCTTTTGAGTAAGCAAAACTCTGTAAAAATGGCAATTTTGGTCACTGTGAGGGTTTAAAAAGTGGTTATTCAACATGAGGCACGATCCAATTGACATTTTGAATCATTTTTGGTACAGTCCAAAAAATCAATTTTCGGATGAAAAACGATGACTCCGGACCTGTCGAACAATCCCAAAATGGTCAATATGGATGAAATTTTAACATTTAATCTTTTGACTCTAAATGACTGTTAATTGTGAATTATGACTTTGTCAACTAAAATAAGTGTGTTTAAAGTCATTTCTGTGCCTGAAACGGGTCAAAATTGAAGCTTTTGAGTAAGCAAAACTCTGTAAAAACTGGCAATTTTGGTCACTGTGAGGGTTTAAAAAGTGGTTATTCAACATGAGGCACGATCCAATTGACATTTTGAATCATTTTTGGTACAGTCCAAAAAATCAATTTTCGGATGAAAAACGATGACTCCGGACCTGTCGAACGATCCCAAAATGGGCAATATGGATGAAATTTTAACATTTAATCTTTCGACTCTAAATGACTGTTGGATGTGAATTATGACTTTGTCAACTAAAATAAGTGTGTTTAAAGTCATTTCTGTGCCTGAAACGGGTCAAAATTGAAGCTTTTGAGTAAGCAAAACTCTGTAAAAATGGCAATTTTGGTCACTGTGAGGGTTTAAAAAGTGGTTATTCAACATGAGGCACGATCCAATTGACATTTTGAATCATTTTTGGTACAGTCCAAAAAAATCAATTTTCGGATGAAAAACGATGACTCCGGACCTGTCGAACAATCCCAAAATGGTCAATATGGATGAAATTTTAACATTTAATCTTTCGACTCTAAATGACTGTTGGATGTGAATTATGACTTTGTCAACTAAAATAAGTGTGTTTAAAGTCATTTCTGTGCCTGAAACGGGTCAAAATTGAAGCTTTTGAGTAAGCAAAACTCTGTAAAAATGGCAATTTTGGTCACTGTGAGGGTTTAAAAAGTGGTTATTCAACATGAGGCACTATCCAATTGACATTTTGAATCATTTTTGGTACAGTCCAAAAAATCAATTTTCGGATGAAAAACGATGACTCCGGACCTGTCGAACGATCCCAAAATGGTCAATTTGGATGAAATTTTAACATTTAATTGTTTGACTCTAAATGACTGTTGGATGTGAATTATGACTTTGTCAACTAAAATAAGTGTGTTTAAAGTCATTTCTGTGCCTGAAACGGGTCAAAATTGAAGCTTTTGAGTAAGCAAAACTCTGTAAAAATGGCAATTTTGGTCACTGTGAGGGTTTAAAAAGTGGTTATTCAACATGAGGCACGATCCAATTGACATTTTGAATCATTTTTGGTACAGTCCAAAAAATCAATTTTCGGATGAAAAACGATGACTCCGGACCTGTCGAACGATCCCAAAATGGTCAATATGGATGAAATTTTAACATTTAATCGTTTGACTCTAAATGACTGTTGGATGTGAATTATGACTTTGTCAACTAAAATAAGTATGTTTAAAGTCATTTCTGTGCCTGAAACGGGTCAAAATTGAAGCTTTTGAGTAAGCAAAACTCTGTAAAAATGGCAATTTTGGTCACTGTGAGGGTTTAAAAAGTGGTTATTCAACATGAGGCACGATCCAATTGACATTTTGAATCATTTTTGGTACAGTCCAAAAAATCAATTTTCGGATGAAAAACGATGACTCCGGACCTGTCGAACGATCCCAAAATGGTCAATATGGATGAAATTTTAACATTTAATCGTTTGACTCTAAATGACTGTTAGGTGTGAATTATGACTTTGTCAACTAAAAAAAGTGTGTTTAAAGTCATTTCTGTGCCTGAAACGGGTCAAAATTGAAGCTTTTGAGTAAGCAAAACTCTGTAAAAATGGCAATTTTGGTCACTGTGAGGGTTTAAAAAGTGGTTATTCAACATGAGGCACGATCCAATTGACATTTTGAATCATTTTTGGTACAGTCCAAAAAATCAATTTTCGGATGAAAAGCGATGACTCCGGACCTGTCGAACGATCCCAAAATGGTCAATATGGATGAAATTTTAACATTTAATCTTTTGACTCTAAATGACTGTTGGATGTGAATTATGACTTTGTCAACTAAAATAAGTGTGTTTAAAGTCATTTCTGTGCCTGAAACGGGTCAAAATTGAAGCTTTTGAGTAAGCAAAACTCTGTAAAAGTGGCAATTTTGGTCACTGTGAGGGTTTAAAAAGTGGTTATTCAACATGAGGCACGATCCAATTGACATTTTGAATCATTTTTGGTACAGTCCAAAAAATCAATTTTCGGATGAAAAACGATGACTCCGGACCTGTCGAACGATCCCAAAATGGTCAATATGGATGAAATTTTAACATTTAATCGTTTGACTCTAAATGACTGTTAGGTGTGAATTATGACTTTGTCAACTAAAAAAAGTGTGTTTAAAGTCATTTCTGTGCCTGAAACGGGTCAAAATTGAAGCTTTTGAGTAAGCAAAACTCTGTAAAAATGGCAATTTTGGTCACTGTGAGGGTTTAAAAAGTGGTTATTCAACATGAGGCACGATCCAATTGACATTTTGAATCATTTTTGGTACAGTCCAAAAAATCAATTTTCGGATGAAAAACGATGACTCCGGACCTGTCGAACAATCCCAAAATGGTCAATATGGATGAAATTTTAACATTTAATCTTTTGACTCTAAATGACTGTTGGATGTGAATTATGACTTTGTCAACTAAAATAAGTGTGTTTAAAGTCATTTCTGTGCCTGAAACGGGTCAAAATTGAAGCTTTTGAGTAAGTAAAACTCTGTAAAAATGGCAATTTTGGTCACTGTGAGGGTTTAAAAAGTGGTTATTCAACATGAGGCACGATCCAATTGACATTTTGAATCATTTTTGGTACAGTCCAAAAAATCAATTTTCGGATGAAAAACGATGACTCCGGACCTGTCGAACAATCCCAAAATGGTCAATATGGATGAAATTTTAACATTTAATCTTTCGACTCTAAATGACTGTTGGATGTGAATTATGACTTTGTCAACTAAAATAAGTGTGTTTAAAGTCATTTCTGTGCCTGAAACGAGTCAAAATTAAAGCTTTTGAGTAAGCAAAACTCTGTAAAAATGGCAATTTTGGTCACTGTGAGGGTTTAAAAAGTGGTTATTCAACATGAGGCACGATCCAATTGACATTTTGAATCATTTTTGGTACAGTCCAAAAAATCAATTTTCGGATGAAAAGCGATGACTCCGGACCTGTCGAACGATCCCAAAATGGTCAATATGGATAAAATTTTAACATTTAATCTTTTGACTCTAAATGACTGTTGGATGTGAATTATGACTTTGTCAACTAAAATAAGTGTGTTTAAAGTCATTTCTGTGCCTGAAACGGGTCAAAATTGAAGCTTTTGAGTAAGCAAAACTCTGTAAAAATGGCAATTTTGGTCACTGTGAGGGTTTAAAAAGTGGTTATTCAACATGAGGCACGATCCAATTGACATTTTGAATCATTTTTGGTACAGTCCAAAAAATCAATTTTCGGATGAAAAACGATGACTCCGGACCTGTCGAACAATCCCAAAATGGTCAATATGGATGAAATTTTAACATTTAATCTTTCGACTCTAAATGACTGTTGGATGTGAATTATGACTTTGTCAACTAAAATAAGTGTGTTTAAAGTCATTTCTGTGCCTGAAACGGGTCAAAATTAAAGCTTTTGAGTAAGCAAAACTCTGTAAAAATGGCAATTTTGGTCACTGTGAGGGTTTAAAAAGTAGTTATTCAACATGAGGCACGATCCAATTGACATTTTGAATCATTTTTGGTACAGTCCAAAAAATCAATTTTCGGATGAAAAGCGATGACTCCGGACCTGTCGAACGATCCCAAAATGGTCAATATGGATGAAATTTTAACATTTAATCTTTTGACTCTAAATGACTGTTGGATGTGAATTATGACTTTGTCAACTAAAATAAGTGTGTTTAAAGTCATTTCTGTGCCTGAAACGGGTCAAAATTGAAGCTTTTGAGTAAGCAAAACTCTGTAAAAGTGGCAATTTTGGTCACTGTGAGGGTTTAAAAAGTGGTTATTCAACATGAGGCACGATCCAATTGACATTTTGAATCATTTTTGGTACAGTCCAAAAAATCAATTTTCGGATGAAAAACGATGACTCCGGACCTGTCGAACGATCCCAAAATGGTCAATATGGATGAAATTTTAACATTTAATCGTTTGACTCTAAATGACTGTTAGGTGTGAATTATGACTTTGTCAACTAAAAAAAGTGTGTTTAAAGTCATTTCTGTGCCTGAAACGGGTCAAAATTGAAGCTTTTGAGTAAGCAAAACTCTGTAAAAATGGCAATTTTGGTCACTGTGAGGGTTTAAAAAGTGGTTATTCAACATGAGGCACGATCCAATTGACATTTTGAATCATTTTTGGTACAGTCCAAAAAATCAATTTTCGGATGAAAAACGATGACTCCGGACCTGTCGAACAATCCCAAAATGGTCAATATGGATGAAATTTTAACATTTAATCTTTTGACTCTAAATGACTGTTGGATGTGAATTATGACTTTGTCAACTAAAATAAGTGTGTTTAAAGTCATTTCTGTGCCTGAAACGGGTCAAAATTGAAGCTTTTGAGTAAGCAAAACTCTGTAAAAATGGCAATTTTGGTCACTGTGAGGGTTTAAAAAGTGGTTATTCAACATGAGGCACGATCCAATTGACATTTTGAATCATTTTTGGTACAGTCCAAAAAATCAATTTTCGGATGAAAAACGATGACTCAGGACCTGTCGAACGATCCCAAAATGGGCAATATGGATGAAATTTTAACATTTAATCTTTCGACTCTAAATGACTGTTGGATGTGAATTATGACTTTGTCAACTAAAATAAGTGTGTTTAAAGTCATTTCTGTGCCTGAAACGGGTCAAAATTGAAGCTTTTGAGTAAGCAAAACTCTGTAAAAATGGCAATTTTGGTCACTGTGAGGGTTTAAAAAGTGGTTATTCAACATGAGGCACGATCCAATTGACATTTTGAATCATTTTTGGTACAGTCCAAAAAATCAATTTTCGGATGAAAAACGATGACTCCGGACCTGTCGAACGATCCCAAAATGGGCAATATGGATGAAATTTTAACATTTAATCTTTCGACTCTAAATGACTGTTGGATGTGAATTATGACTTTGTCAACTAAAATAAGTGTGTTTAAAGTCATTTCTGTGCATGAAACGGGTCAAAATTGAAGCTTTTGAGTAAGCAAAACTCTGTAAAAATGGCAATTTTGGTCACTGTGAGGGTTTAAAAAGTGGTTATTCAACATGAGGCACGATCCAATTGACATTTTGAATCATTTTTGGTACAGTCCAAAAAATCAATTTTCGGATGAAAAACGATGACTCCGGACCTGTCGAACAATCCCAAAATGGTCAATATGGATGAAATTTTAACATTTAATCTTTCGACTCTAAATGACTGTTGGATGTGAATTATGACTTTGTCAACTAAAATAAGTGTGTTTAAAGTCATTTCTGTGCCTGAAACGGGTCAAAATTGAAGCTTTTGAGTAAGCAAAACTCTGTAAAAATGGCAATTTTGGTCACTGTGAGGGTTTAAAAAGTGGTTATTCAACATGAGGCACGATCCAATTGACATTTTGAATCATTTTTGGTACAGTCCAAAAAATCAATTTTCGGATGAAAAACGATGACTCCGGACCTGTCGAACGATCCCAAAATGGTCAATATGGATGAAATTTTAACATTTAATCGTTTGACTCTAAATGACTGTTGGATGTGAATTATGACTTTGTCAACTAAAATAAGTATGTTTAAAGTCATTTCTGTGCCTGAAACGGGTCAAAATTGAAGCTTTTGAGTAAGCTAAACTCTGTAAAAATGGCAATTTTGGTCACTGTGAGGGTTTAAAAAGTGGTTATTCAACATGAGGCACGATCCAATTGACATTTTGAATCATTTTTGGTACAGTCCAAAAAATCAATTTTCGGATGAAAAACGATGACTCCGGACCTGTCGAACGATCCCAAAATGGTCAATATGGATGAAATTTTAACATTTAATCGTTTGACTCTAAATGACTGTTAGGTGTGAATTATGACTTTGTCAACTAAAAAAAGTGTGTTTAAAGTCATTTCTGTGCCTGAAACGGGTCAAAATTGAAGCTTTTGAGTAAGCAAAACTCTGTAAAAATGGCAATTTTGGTCACTGTGAGGGTTTAAAAAGTGGTTATTCAACATGAGGCACGATCCAATTGACATTTTGAATCATTTTTGGTACAGTCCAAAAAATCAATTTTCGGATGAAAAGCGATGACTCCGGACCTGTCGAACGATCCCAAAATGGTCAATATGGATGAAATTTTAACATTTAATCTTTTGACTCTAAATGACTGTTGGATGTGAATTATGACTTTGTCAACTAAAATAAGTGTGTTTAAAGTCATTTCTGTGCCTGAAACGGGTCAAAATTGAAGCTTTTGAGTAAGCAAAACTCTGTAAAAGTGGCAATTTTGGTCACTGTGAGGGTTTAAAAAGTGGTTATTCAACATGAGGCACGATCCAATTGACATTTTGAATCATTTTTGGTACAGTCCAAAAAATCAATTTTCGGATGAAAAACGATGACTCCGGACCTGTCGAACGATCCCAAAATGGTCAATATGGATGAAATTTTAACATTTAATCGTTTGACTCTAAATGACTGTTAGGTGTGAATTATGACTTTGTCAACTAAAAAAAGTGTGTTTAAAGTCATTTCTGTGCCTGAAACGGGTCAAAATTGAAGCTTTTGAGTAAGCAAAACTCTGTAAAAATGGCAATTTTGGTCACTGTGAGGGTTTAAAAAGTGGTTATTCAACATGAGGCACGATCCAATTGACATTTTGAATCATTTTTGGTACAGTCCAAAAAATCAATTTTCGGATGAAAAACGATGACTCCGGACCTGTCGAACAATCCCAAAATGGTCAATATGGATGAAATTTTAACATTTAATCTTTTGACTCTAAATGACTGTTGGATGTGAATTATGACTTTGTCAACTAAAATAAGTGTGTTTAAAGTCATTTCTGTGCCTGAAACGGGTCAAAATTGAAGCTTTTGAGTAAGTAAAACTCTGTAAAAATGGCAATTTTGGTCACTGTGAGGGTTTAAAAAGTGGTTATTCAACATGAGGCACGATCCAATTGACATTTTGAATCATTTTTGGTACAGTCCAAAAAATCAATTTTCGGATGAAAAACGATGACTCCGGACCTGTCGAACAATCCCAAAATGGTCAATATGGATGAAATTTTAACATTTAATCTTTCGACTCTAAATGACTGTTGGATGTGAATTATGACTTTGTCAACTAAAATAAGTGTGTTTAAAGTCATTTCTGTGCCTGAAACGAGTCAAAATTAAAGCTTTTGAGTAAGCAAAACTCTGTAAAAATGGCAATTTTGGTCACTGTGAGGGTTTAAAAAGTGGTTATTCAACATGAGGCACGATCCAATTGACATTTTGAATCATTTTTGGTACAGTCCAAAAAATCAATTTTCGGATGAAAAGCGATGACTCCGGACCTGTCGAACGATCCCAAAATGGTCAATATGGATGAAATTTTAACATTTAATCTTTTGACTCTAAATGACTGTTGGATGTGAATTATGACTTTGTCAACTAAAATAAGTGTGTTTAAAGTCATTTCTGTGCCTGAAACGGGTCAAAATTGAAGCTTTTGAGTAAGCAAAACTCTGTAAAAGTGGCAATTTTGGTCACTGTGAGGGTTTAAAAAGTGGTTATTCAACATGAGGCACGATCCAATTGACATTTTGAATCATTTTTGGTACAGTCCAAAAAATCAATTTTCGGATGAAAAACGATGACTCCGGACCTGTCGAACGATCCCAAAATGGTCAATATGGATGAAATTTTAACATTTAATCGTTTGACTCTAAATGACTGTTAGGTGTGAATTATGACTTTGTCAACTAAAAAAAGTGTGTTTAAAGTCATTTCTGTGCCTGAAACGGGTCAAAATTGAAGCTTTTGAGTAAGCAAAACTCTGTAAAAATGGCAATTTTGGTCACTGTGAGGGTTTAAAAAGTGGTTATTCAACATGAGGCACGATCCAATTGACATTTTGAATCATTTTTGGTACAGTCCAAAAAATCAATTTTCGGATGAA
The DNA here is from genome assembly GCF_964263255.1 of Lissotriton vulgaris. NCBI lineage: Eukaryota > Metazoa > Chordata > Amphibia > Caudata > Salamandridae > Lissotriton > Lissotriton vulgaris. The sequence continues at coordinate 682,696 of NW_028243682.1, forward strand.
AAACGATGACTCCGGACCTGTCGAACAATCCCAAAATGGTCAATATGGATGAAATTTTAACATTTAATCTTTTGACTCTAAATGACTGTTGGATGTGAATTATGACTTTGTCAACTAAAATAAGTGTGTTTAAAGTCATTTCTGTGCCTGAAACGGGTCAAAATTGAAGCTTTTGAGTAAGCAAAACTCTGTAAAAATGGCAATTTTGGTCACTGTGAGGGTTTAAAAAGTGGTTATTCAACATGAGGCACGATCCAATTGACATTTTGAATCATTTTTGGTACAGTCCAAAAAATCAATTTTCGGATGAAAAACGATGACTCCGGACCTGTCGAACGATCCCAAAATGGGCAATATGGATGAAATTTTAACATTTAATCTTTCGACTCTAAATGACTGTTGGATGTGAATTATGACTTTGTCAACTAAAATAAGTGTGTTTAAAGTCATTTCTGTGCCTGAAACGGGTCAAAATTGAAGCTTTTGAGTAAGCAAAACTCTGTAAAAATGGCAATTTTGGTCACTGTGAGGGTTTAAAAAGTGGTTATTCAACATGAGGCACGATCCAATTGACATTTTGAATCATTTTTGGTACAGTCCAAAAAATCAATTTTCGGATGAAAAACGATGACTCCGGACCTGTCGAACGATCCCAAAATGGTCAATTTGGATGAAATTTTAACATTTAATTGTTTGACTCTAAATGACTGTTGGATGTGAATTATGACTTTGTCAACTAAAATAAGTGTGTTTAAAGTCATTTCTGTGCCTGAAACGGGTCAAAATTGAAGCTTTTGAGTAAGCAAAACTCTGTAAAAATGGCAATTTTGGTCACTGTGAGGGTTTAAAAAGTGGTTATTCAACATGAGGCACGATCCAATTGACATTTTGAATCATTTTTGGTACAGTCCAAAAAATCAATTTTCGGATGAAAAACAATGACTCCGGACCTGTCGAACGATCCCAAAATGGTCAATATGGATGAAATTTTAACATTTAATCGTTTGACTCTAAATGACTGTTAGGTGTGAATTATGACTTTGTCAACTAAAAAAAGTGTGTTTAAAGTCATTTCTGTGCCTGAAACGGGTCAAAATTGAAGCTTTTGAGTAAGCAAAACTCTGTAAAAATGGCAATTTTGGTCACTGTGAGGGTTTAAAAAGTGGTTATTCAACATGAGGCACGATCCAATTGACATTTTGAATCATTTTTGGTACAGTCCAAAAAATCAATTTTCGGATGAAAAACGATGACTCCGGACCTGTCGAACAATCCCAAAATGGTCAATATGGATGAAATTTTAACATTTAATCTTTTGACTCTAAATGACTGTTGGATGTGAATTATGACTTTGTCAACTAAAATAAGTGTGTTTAAAGTCATTTCTGTGCCTGAAACGGGTCAAAATTGAAGCTTTTGAGTAAGCAAAACTCTGTAAAAATGGCAATTTTGGTCACTGTGAGGGTTTAAAAAGTGGTTATTCAACATGAGGCACGATCCAATTGACATTTTGAATCATTTTTGGTACAGTCCAAAAAATCAATTTTCGGATGAAAAACGATGACTCCGGACCTGTCGAACGATCCCAAAATGGGCAATATGGATGAAATTTTAACATTTAATCTTTCGACTCTAAATGACTGTTGGATGTGAATTATGACTTTGTCAACTAAAATAAGTGTGTTTAAAGTCATTTCTGTGCCTGAAACGGGTCAAAATTGAAGCTTTTGAGTAAGCAAAACTCTGTAAAAATGGCAATTTTGGTCACTGTGAGGGTTTAAAAAGTGGTTATTCAACATGAGGCACGATCCAATTGACATTTTGAATCATTTTTGGTACAGTCCAAAAAATCAATTTTCGGATGAAAAACGATGACTCCGGACCTGTCGAACGATCCCAAAATGGTCAATTTGGATGAAATTTTAACATTTAATTGTTTGACTCTAAATGACTGTTGGATGTGAATTATGACTTTGTCAACTAAAATAAGTGTGTTTAAAGTCATTTCTGTGCCTGAAACGGGTCAAAATTGAAGCTTTTGAGTAAGCAAAACTCTGTAAAAATGGCAATTTTGGTCACTGTGAGGGTTTAAAAAGTGGTTATTCAACATGAGGCACGATCCAATTGACATTTTGAATCATTTTTGGTACAGTCCAAAAAATCAATTTTCGGATGAAAAACGATGACTCCGGACCTGTCGAACGATCCCAAAATGGTCAATATGGATGAAATTTTAACATTTAATCGTTTGACTCTAAATGACTGTTGGATGTGAATTATGACTTTGTCAACTAAAATAAGTATGTTTAAAGTCATTTCTGTGCCTGAAACGGGTCAAAATTGAAGCTTTTGAGTAAGCAAAACTCTGTAAAAATGGCAATTTTGGTCACTGTGAGGGTTTAAAAAGTGGTTATTCAACATGAGGCACGATCCAATTGACATTTTGAATCATTTTTGGTACAGTCCAAAAAATCAATTTTCGGATGAAAAACGATGACTCCGGACCTGTCGAACGATCCCAAAATGGTCAATATGGATGAAATTTTAACATTTAATCGTTTGACTCTAAATGACTGTTAGGTGTGAATTATGACTTTGTCAACTAAAAAAAGTGTGTTTAAAGTCATTTCTGTGCCTGAAACGGGTCAAAATTGAAGCTTTTGAGTAAGCAAAACTCTGTAAAAATGGCAATTTTGGTCACTGTGAGGGTTTAAAAAGTGGTTATTCAACATGAGGCACGATCCAATTGACATTTTGAATCATTTTTGGTACAGTCCAAAAAATCAATTTTCGGATGAAAAGCGATGACTCCGGACCTGTCGAACGATCCCAAAATGGTCAATATGGATGAAATTTTAACATTTAATCTTTTGACTCTAAATGACTGTTGGATGTGAATTATGACTTTGTCAACTAAAATAAGTGTGTTTAAAGTCATTTCTGTGCCTGAAACGGGTCAAAATTGAAGCTTTTGAGTAAGCAAAACTCTGTAAAAGTGGCAATTTTGGTCACTGTGAGGGTTTAAAAAGTGGTTATTCAACATGAGGCACGATCCAATTGACATTTTGAATCATTTTTGGTACAGTCCAAAAAATCAATTTTCGGATGAAAAACGATGACTCCGGACCTGTCGAACGATCCCAAAATGGTCAATATGGATGAAATTTTAACATTTAATCGTTTGACTCTAAATGACTGTTAGGTGTGAATTATGACTTTGTCAACTAAAAAAAGTGTGTTTAAAGTCATTTCTGTGCCTGAAACGGGTCAAAATTGAAGCTTTTGAGTAAGCAAAACTCTGTAAAAATGGCAATTTTGGTCACTGTGAGGGTTTAAAAAGTGGTTATTCAACATGAGGCACGATCCAATTGACATTTTGAATCATTTTTGGTACAGTCCAAAAAATCAATTTTCGGATGAAAAACGATGACTCCGGACCTGTCGAACAATCCCAAAATGGTCAATATGGATGAAATTTTAACATTTAATCTTTCGACTCTAAATGACTGTTGGATGTGAATTATGACTTTGTCAACTAAAATAAGTGTGTTTAAAGTCATTTCTGTGCCTGAAACGAGTCAAAATTAAAGCTTTTGAGTAAGCAAAACTCTGTAAAAATGGCAATTTTGGTCACTGTGAGGGTTTAAAAAGTGGTTATTCAACATGAGGCACGATCCAATTGACATTTTGAATCATTTTTGGTACAGTCCAAAAAAATCAATTTTCGGATGAAAAGCGATGACTCCGGACCTGTCGAACGATCCCAAAATGGTCAATATGGATGAAATTTTAACATTTAATCTTTTGACTCTAAATGACTGTTGGATGTGAATTATGACTTTGTCAACTAAAATAAGTGTGTTTAAAGTCATTTCTGTGCCTGAAACGGGTCAAAATTGAAGCTTTTGAGTAAGCAAAACTCTGTAAAAGTGGCAATTTTGGTCACTGTGAGGGTTTAAAAAGTGGTTATTCAACATGAGGCACGATCCAATTGACATTTTGAATCATTTTTGGTACAGTCCAAAAAATCAATTTTCGGATGAAAAACGATGACTCCGGACCTGTCGAACGATCCCAAAATGGTCAATATGGATGAAATTTTAACATTTAATCGTTTGACTCTAAATGACTGTTAGGTGTGAATTATGACTTTGTCAACTAAAAAAAGTGTGTTTAAAGTCATTTCTGTGCCTGAAACGGGTCAAAATTGAAGCTTTTGAGTAAGCAAAACTCTGTAAAAATGGCAATTTTGGTCACTGTGAGGGTTTAAAAAGTGGTTATTCAACATGAGGCACGATCCAATTGACATTTTGAATCATTTTTGGTACAGTCCAAAAAATCAATTTTCGGATGAAAAACGATGACTCCGGACCTGTCGAACGATCCCAAAATGGTCAATTTGGATGAAATTTTAACATTTAATTGTTTGACTCTAAATGACTGTTGGATGTGAATTATGACTTTGTCAACTAAAATAAGTGTGTTTAAAGTCATTTCTGTGCCTGAAACGGGTCAAAATTGAAGCTTTTGAGTAAGCAAAACTCTGTAAAAATGGCAATTTTGGTCACTGTGAGGGTTTAAAAAGTGGTTATTCAACATGAGGCACGATCCAATTGACATTTTGAATCATTTTTGGTACAGTCCAAAAAATCAATTTTCGGATGAAAAACGATGACTCCGGACCTGTCGAACGATCCCAAAATGGTCAATATGGATGAAATTTTAACATTTAATCGTTTGACTCTAAATGACTGTTGGATGTGAATTATGACTTTGTCAACTAAAATAAGTATGTTTAAAGTCATTTCTGTGCCTGAAACGGGTCAAAATTGAAGCTTTTGAGTAAGCAAAACTCTGTAAAAATGGCAATTTTGGTCACTGTGAGGGTTTAAAAAGTGGTTATTCAACATGAGGCACGATCCAATTGACATTTTGAATCATTTTTGGTACAGTCCAAAAAATCAATTTTCGGATGAAAAACGATGACTCCGGACCTGTCGAACGATCCCAAAATGGTCAATATGGATGAAATTTTAACATTTAATCGTTTGACTCTAAATGACTGTTAGGTGTGAATTATGACTTTGTCAACTAAAAAAAGTGTGTTTAAAGTCATTTCTGTGCCTGAAACGGGTCAAAATTGAAGCTTTTGAGTAAGCAAAACTCTGTAAAAATGGCAATTTTGGTCACTGTGAGGGTTTAAAAAGTGGTTATTCAACATGAGGCACGATCCAATTGACATTTTGAATCATTTTTGGTACAGTCCAAAAAATCAATTTTCGGATGAAAAGCGATGACTCCGGACCTGTCGAACGATCCCAAAATGGTCAATATGGATGAAATTTTAACATTTAATCTTTTGACTCTAAATGACTGTTGGATGTGAATTATGACTTTGTCAACTAAAATAAGTGTGTTTAAAGTCATTTCTGTGCCTGAAACGGGTCAAAATTGAAGCTTTTGAGTAAGCAAAACTCTGTAAAAGTGGCAATTTTGGTCACTGTGAGGGTTTAAAAAGTGGTTATTCAACATGAGGCACGATCCAATTGACATTTTGAATCATTTTTGGTACAGTCCAAAAAATCAATTTTCGGATGAAAAACGATGACTCCGGACCTGTCGAACGATCCCAAAATGGTCAATATGGATGAAATTTTAACATTTAATCGTTTGACTCTAAATGACTGTTAGGTGTGAATTATGACTTTGTCAACTAAAAAAAGTGTGTTTAAAGTCATTTCTGTGCCTGAAACGGGTCAAAATTGAAGCTTTTGAGTAAGCAAAACTCTGTAAAAATGGCAATTTTGGTCACTGTGAGGGTTTAAAAAGTGGTTATTCAACATGAGGCACGATCCAATTGACATTTTGAATCATTTTTGGTACAGTCCAAAAAATCAATTTTCGGATGAAAAACGATGACTCCGGACCTGTCGAACAATCCCAAAATGGTCAATATGGATGAAATTTTAACATTTAATCTTTTGACTCTAAATGACTGTTGGATGTGAATTATGACTTTGTCAACTAAAATAAGTGTGTTTAAAGTCATTTCTGTGCCTGAAACGGGTCAAAATTGAAGCTTTTGAGTAAGTAAAACTCTGTAAAAATGGCAATTTTGGTCACTGTGAGGGTTTAAAAAGTGGTTATTCAACATGAGGCACGATCCAATTGACATTTTGAATCATTTTTGGTACAGTCCAAAAAATCAATTTTCGGATGAAAAACGATGACTCCGGACCTGTCGAACAATCCCAAAATGGTCAATATGGATGAAATTTTAACATTTAATCTTTCGACTCTAAATGACTGTTGGATGTGAATTATGACTTTGTCAACTAAAATAAGTGTGTTTAAAGTCATTTCTGTGCCTGAAACGAGTCAAAATTAAAGCTTTTGAGTAAGCAAAACTCTGTAAAAATGGCAATTTTGGTCACTGTGAGGGTTTAAAAAGTGGTTATTCAACATGAGGCACGATCCAATTGACATTTTGAATCATTTTTGGTACAGTCCAAAAAAATCAATTTTCGGATGAAAAGCGATGACTCCGGACCTGTCGAACGATCCCAAAATGGTCAATATGGATGAAATTTTAACATTTAATCTTTTGACTCTAAATGACTGTTGGATGTGAATTATGACTTTGTCAACTAAAATAAGTGTGTTTAAAGTCATTTCTGTGCCTGAAACGGGTCAAAATTGAAGCTTTTGAGTAAGCAAAACTCTGTAAAAGTGGCAATTTTGGTCACTGTGAGGGTTTAAAAAGTGGTTATTCAACATGAGGCACGATCCAATTGACATTTTGAATCATTTTTGGTACAGTCCAAAAAATCAATTTTCGGATGAAAAACGATGACTCCGGACCTGTCGAACGATCCCAAAATGGTCAATATGGATGAAATTTTAACATTTAATCGTTTGACTCTAAATGACTGTTAGGTGTGAATTATGACTTTGTCAACTAAAAAAAGTGTGTTTAAAGTCATTTCTGTGCCTGAAACGGGTCAAAATTGAAGCTTTTGAGTAAGCAAAACTCTGTAAAAATGGCAATTTTGGTCACTGTGAGGGTTTAAAAAGTGGTTATTCAACATGAGGCACGATCCAATTGACATTTTGAATCATTTTTGGTACAGTCCAAAAAATCAATTTTCGGATGAAAAACGTTGACTCCGGACCTGTCGAACAATCCCAAAATGGTCAATATGGATGAAATTTTAACATTTAATCTTTTAACTCTAAATGACTGTTGGATGTGAATTATGACTTTGTCAACTAAAATAAGTGTGTTTAAAGTCATTTCTGTGCCTGAAACGGGTCAAAATTGAAGCTTTTGAGTAAGCAAAACTCTGTAAAAATGGCAATTTTGGTCACTGTGAGGGTTTAAAAAGTGGTTATTCAACATGAGGCACGATCCAATTGACATTTTGAATCATTTTTGGTACAGTCCAAAAAATCAATTTTCGGATGAAAAACGATGACTCCGGACCTGTCGAACGATCCCAAAATGGGCAATATGGATGAAATTTTAACATTTAATCTTTCGACTCTAAATGACTGTTGGATGTGAATTATGACTTTGTCAACTAAAATAAGTGTGTTTAAAGTCATTTCTGTGCCTGAAACGGGTCAAAATTGAAGCTTTTGAGTAAGCAAAACTCTGTAAAAATGGCAATTTTGGTCACTGTGAGGGTTTAAAAAGTGGTTATTCAACATGAGGCACGATCCAATTGACATTTTGAATCATTTTTGGTACAGTCCAAAAAATCAATTTTCGGATGAAAAACGATGACTCCGGACCTGTCAAACGATCCCAAAATGGTCAATATGGATGAAATTTTAACATTTAATCGTTTGACTCTAAATGACTGTTGGATGTGAATTATGACTTTGTCAACTAAAATAAGTGTGTTTAAAGTCATTTCTGTGCCTGAAACGGGTCAAAATTGAAGCTTTTGAGTAAGCAAAACTCTGTAAAAATGGCAATTTTGGTCACTGTGAGGGTTTAAAAAGTGGTTATTCAACATGAGGCACGATCCAATTGACATTTTGAATCATTTTTGGTACAGTCCAAAAAATCAATTTTCGGATGAAAAACGATGACTCCGGACCTGTCGAACGATCCCAAAATGGTCAATATGGATGAAATTTTAACATTTAATCTTTTGACTCTAAATGACTGTTGGATGTGAATTATGACTTTGTCAACTAAAATAAGTGTGTTTAAAGTCATTTCTGTGCCTGAATTGGGTCAAAATTGAAGCTTTTGAGTAAGCAAAACTCTGTAAAAATGGCAATTTTGGTCACTGTGAGGGTTTAAAAAGTGGTTATTCAACATGAGGCACGATCCAATTGACATTTTGAATCATTTTTGGTACAGTCCAAAAAATCAATTTTCGGATGAAAAACGATGACTCCGGACCTGTCGAACGATCCCAAAATGGTCAATATGGATGGAATTTTAACATTTAATCGTTTGACTCTAAATGACTGTTAGGTGTGAATTATGACTTTGTCAACTAAAAAAAGTGTGTTTAAAGTCATTTCTGTGCCTGAAACGGGTCAAAATTGAAGCTTTTGAGTAAGCAAAACTCTGTAAAAATGGCAATTTTGGTCACTGTGAGGGTTTAAAAAGTGGTTATTCAACATGAGGCACGATCCAATTGACATTTTGAATCATTTTTGGTACAGTCCAAAAAATCAATTTTCGGATGAAAAACGATGACTCCGGACCTGTCGAACGATCCCAAAATGGTCAATTTGGATGAAATTTTAACATTTAATTGTTTGACTCTAAATGACTGTTGGATGTGAATTATGACTTTGTCAACTAAAATAAGTGTGTTTAAAGTCATTTCTGTGCCTGAAACGGGTCAAAATTGAAGCTTTTGAGTAAGCAAAACTCTGTAAAAATGGCAATTTTGGTCACTGTGAGGGTTTAAAAAGTGGTTATTCAACATGAGGCACGATCCAATTGACATTTTGAATCATTTTTGGTACAGTCCAAAAAATCAATTTTCGGATGAAAAACGATGACTCCGGACCTGTCGAACAATCCCAAAATGGTCAATATGGATGAAATTTTAACATTTAATCGTTTGACTCTAAATGACTGTTGGATGTGAATTATGACTTTGTCAACTAAAATAAGTGTGTTTAAAGTCATTTCTGTGCCTGAAACGGGTCAAAATTGAAGCTTTTGAGTAAGTAAAACTCTGTAAAAATGGCAATTTTGGTCACTGTGAGGGTTTAAAAAGTGGTTATTCAACATGAGGCACGATCCAATTGACATTTTGAATCATTTTTGGTACAGTCCAAAAAATCAATTTTCGGATGAAAAACGATGACTCCGGACCTGTCGAACAATCCCAAAATGGTCAATATGGATGAAATTTTAACATTTAATCTTTCGACTCTAAATGACTGTTGGATGTGAATTATGACTTTGTCAACTAAAATAAGTGTGTTTAAAGTCATTTCTGTGCCTGAAACGAGTCAAAATTAAAGCTTTTGAGTAAGCAAAACTCTGTAAAAATGGCAATTTTGGTCACTGTGAGGGTTTAAAAAGTGGTTATTCAACATGAGGCACGATCCAATTGACATTTTGAATCATTTTTGGTACAGTCCAAAAAATCAATTTTCGGATGAAAAGCGATGACTCCGGACCTGTCGAACGATCCCAAAATGGTCAATATGGATGAAATTTTAACATTTAATCTTTTGACTCTAAATGACTGTTGGATGTGAATTATGACTTTGTCAACTAAAATAAGTGTGTTTAAAGTCATTTCTGTGCCTGAAACGGGTCAAAATTGAAGCTTTTGAGTAAGCAAAACTCTGTAAAAATGGCAATTTTGGTCACTGTGAGGGTTTAAAAAGTGGTTATTCAACATGAGGCACGATCCAATTGACATTTTGAATCATTTTTGGTACAGTCCAAAAAATCAATTTTCGGATGAAAAACGATGACTCCGGACCTGTCGAACAATCCCAAAATGGTCAATATGGATGAAATTTTAACATTTAATCTTTCGACTCTAAATGACTGTTGGATGTGAATTATGACTTTGTCAACTAAAATAAGTGTGTTTAAAGTCATTTCTGTGCCTGAAACGGGTCAAAATTGAAGCTTTTGAGTAAGCAAAACTCTGTAAAAATGGCAATTTTGGTCACTGTGAGGGTTTAAAAAGTGGTTATTCAACATGAGGCACGATCCAATTGACATTTTGAATCATTTTTGGTACAGTCCAAAAAAATCAATTTTCGGATGAAAAACGATGACTCCGGACCTGTCGAACAATCCCAAAATGGTCAATATGGATGAAATTTTAACATTTAATCTTTCGACTCTAAATGACTGTTGGATGTGAATTATGACTTTGTCAACTAAAATAAGTGTGTTTAAAGTCATTTCTGTGCCTGAAACGGGTCAAAATTGAAGCTTTTGAGTAAGCAAAACTCTGTAAAAATGGCAATTTTGGTCACTGTGAGGGTTTAAAAAGTGGTTATTCAACATGAGGCACTATCCAATTGACATTTTGAATCATTTTTGGTACAGTCCAAAAAATCAATTTTCGGATGAAAAACGATGACTCCGGACCTGTCGAACGATCCCAAAATGGTCAATTTGGATGAAATTTTAACATTTAATTGTTTGACTCTAAATGACTGTTGGATGTGAATTATGACTTTGTCAACTAAAATAAGTGTGTTTAAAGTCATTTCTGTGCCTGAAACGGGTCAAAATTGAAGCTTTTGAGTAAGCAAAACTCTGTAAAAATGGCAATTTTGGTCACTGTGAGGGTTTAAAAAGTGGTTATTCAACATGAGGCACGATCCAATTGACATTTTGAATCATTTTTGGTACAGTCCAAAAAATCAATTTTCGGATGAAAAACGATGACTCCGGACCTGTCGAACAATCCCAAAATGGTCAATATGGATGAAATTTTAACATTTAATCGTTTGACTCTAAATGACTGTTGGATGTGAATTATGACTTTGTCAACTAAAATAAGTGTGTTTAAAGTCATTTCTGTGCCTGAAACGGGTCAAAATTGAAGCTTTTGAGTAAGTAAAACTCTGTAAAAATGGCAATTTTGGTCACTGTGAGGGTTTAAAAAGTGGTTATTCAACATGAGGCACGATCCAATTGACATTTTGAATCATTTTTGGTACAGTCCAAAAAATCAATTTTCGGATGAAAAACGATGACTCCGGACCTGTCGAACAATCCCAAAATGGTCAATATGGATGAAATTTTAACATTTAATCTTTCGACTCTAAATGACTGTTGGATGTGAATTATGACTTTGTCAACTAAAATAAGTGTGTTTAAAGTCATTTCTGTGCCTGAAACGAGTCAAAATTAAAGCTTTTGAGTAAGCAAAACTCTGTAAAAATGGCAATTTTGGTCACTGTGAGGGTTTAAAAAGTGGTTATTCAACATGAGGCACGATCCAATTGACATTTTGAATCATTTTTGGTACAGTCCAAAAAATCAATTTTCGGATGAAAAGCGATGACTCCGGACCTGTCGAACGATCCCAAAATGGTCAATATGGATGAAATTTTAACATTTAATCTTTTGACTCTAAATGACTGTTGGATGTGAATTATGACTTTGTCAACTAAAATAAGTGTGTTTAAAGTCATTTCTGTGCCTGAAACGGGTCAAAATTGAAGCTTTTGAGTAAGCAAAACTCTGTAAAAATGGCAATTTTGGTCACTGTGAGGGTTTAAAAAGTGGTTATTCAACATGAGGCACGATCCAATTGACATTTTGAATCATTTTTGGTACAGTCCAAAAAATCAATTTTCGGATGAAAAACGATGACTCCGGACCTGTCGAACAATCCCAAAATGGTCAATATGGATGAAATTTTAACATTTAATCTTTCGACTCTAAATGACTGTTGGATGTGAATTATGACTTTGTCAACTAAAATAAGTGTGTTTAAAGTCATTTCTGTGCCTGAAACGGGTCAAAATTGAAGCTTTTGAGTAAGCAAAACTCTGTAAAAATGGCAATTTTGGTCACTGTGAGGGTTTAAAAAGTGGTTATTCAACATGAGGCACGATCCAATTGACATTTTGAATCATTTTTGGTACAGTCCAAAAAAATCAATTTTCGGATGAAAAACGATGACTCCGGACCTGTCGAACAATCCCAAAATGGTCAATATGGATGAAATTTTAACATTTAATCTTTCGACTCTAAATGACTGTTGGATGTGAATTATGACTTTGTCAACTAAAATAAGTGTGTTTAAAGTCATTTCTGTGCCTGAAACGGGTCAAAATTGAAGCTTTTGAGTAAGCAAAACTCTGTAAAAATGGCAATTTTGGTCACTGTGAGGGTTTAAAAAGTGGTTATTCAACATGAGGCACTATCCAATTGACATTTTGAATCATTTTTGGTACAGTCCAAAAAATCAATTTTCGGATGAAAAACGATGACTCCGGACCTGTCGAACGATCCCAAAATGGTCAATTTGGATGAAATTTTAACATTTATTTGTTTGACTCTAAATGACTGTTGGATGTGAATTATGACTTTGTCAACTAAAATAAGTGTGTTTAAAGTCATTTCTGTGCCTGAAACGGGTCAAAATTGAAGCTTTTGAGTAAGCAAAACTCTGTAAAAATGGCAATTTTGGTCACTGTGAGGGTTTAAAAAGTGGTTATTCAACATGAGGCACGATCCAATTGACATTTTGAATCATTTTTGGTACAGTCCAAAAAATCAATTTTCGGATGAAAAACGATGACTCCGGACCTGTCGAACAATCCCAAAATGGTCAATATGGATGAAATTTTAACATTTAATCGTTTGACTCTAAATGACTGTTGGATGTGAATTATGACTTTGTCAACTAAAATAAGTGTGTTTAAAGTCATTTCTGTGCCTGAAACGGGTCAAAATTGAAGCTTTTGAGTAAGTAAAACTCTGTAAAAATGGCAATTTTGGTCACTGTGAGGGTTTAAAAAGTGGTTATTCAACATGAGGCACGATCCAATTGACATTTTGAATCATTTTTGGTACAGTCCAAAAAATCAATTTTCGGATGAAAAACGATGACTCCGGACCTGTCGAACAATCCCAAAATGGTCAATATGGATGAAATTTTAACATTTAATCTTTCGACTCTAAATGACTGTTGGATGTGAATTATGACTTTGTCAACTAAAATAAGTGTGTTTAAAGTCATTTCTGTGCCTGAAACGAGTCAAAATTAAAGCTTTTGAGTAAGCAAAACTCTGTAAAAATGGCAATTTTGGTCACTGTGAGGGTTTAAAAAGTGGTTATTCAACATGAGGCACGATCCAATTGACATTTTGAATCATTTTTGGTACAGTCCAAAAAATCAATTTTCGGATGAAAAGCGATGACTCCGGACCTGTCGAACGATCCCAAAATGGTCAATATGGATGAAATTTTAACATTTAATCTTTTGACTCTAAATGACTGTTGGATGTGAATTATGACTTTGTCAACTAAAATAAGTGTGTTTAAAGTCATTTCTGTGCCTGAAACGGGTCAAAATTGAAGCTTTTGAGTAAGCAAAACTCTGTAAAAATGGCAATTTTGGTCACTGTGAGGGTTTAAAAAGTGGTTATTCAACATGAGGCACGATCCAATTGACATTTTGAATCATTTTTGGTACAGTCCAAAAAATCAATTTTCGGATGAAAAACGATGACTCCGGACCTGTCGAACAATCCCAAAATGGTCAATATGGATGAAATTTTAACATTTAATCTTTCGACTCTAAATGACTGTTGGATGTGAATTATGACTTTGTCAACTAAAATAAGTGTGTTTAAAGTCATTTCTGTGCCTGAAACGGGTCAAAATTGAAGCTTTTGAGTAAGCAAAACTCTGTAAAAATGGCAATTTTGGTCACTGTGAGGGTTTAAAAAGTGGTTATTCAACATGAGGCACGATCCAATTGACATTTTGAATCATTTTTGGTACAGTCCAAAAAAATCAATTTTCGGATGAAAAACGATGACTCCGGACCTGTCGAACAATCCCAAAATGGTCAATATGGATGAAATTTTAACATTTAATCTTTCGACTCTAAATGACTGTTGGATGTGAATTATGACTTTGTCAACTAAAATAAGTGTGTTTAAAGTCATTTCTGTGCCTGAAACGGGTCAAAATTGAAGCTTTTGAGTAAGCAAAACTCTGTAAAAATGGCAATTTTGGTCACTGTGAGGGTTTAAAAAGTGGTTATTCAACATGAGGCACTATCCAATTGACATTTTGAATCATTTTTGGTACAGTCCAAAAAATCAATTTTCGGATGAAAAACGATGACTCCGGACCTGTCGAACGATCCCAAAATGGTCAATTTGGATGAAATTTTAACATTTAATTGTTTGACTCTAAATGACTGTTGGATGTGAATTATGACTTTGTAAACTAAAATAAGTGTGTTTAAAGTCATTTCTGTGCCTGAAACGGGTCAAAATTGAAGCTTTTGAGTAAGCAAAACTCTGTAAAAATGGCAATTTTGGTCACTGTGAGGGTTTAAAAAGTGGTTATTCAACATGAGGCACGATCCAATTGACATTTTGAATCATTTTTGGTACAGTCCAAAAAATCAATTTTCGGATGAAAAACGATGACTCCGGACCTGTCGAACAATCCCAAAATGGTCAATATGGATGAAATTTTAACATTTAATCGTTTGACTCTAAATGACTGTTGGATGTGAATTATGACTTTGTCAACTAAAATAAGTGTGTTTAAAGTCATTTCTGTGCCTGAAACGGGTCAAAATTGAAGCTTTTGAGTAAGTAAAACTCTGTAAAAATGGCAATTTTGGTCACTGTGAGGGTTTAAAAAGTGGTTATTCAACATGAAGCACGATCCAATTGACATTTTGAATCATTTTTGGTACAGTCCAAAAAATCAATTTTCGGATGAAAAACGATGACTCCGGACCTGTCGAACAATCCCAAAATGGTCAATATGGATGAAATTTTAACATTTAATCTTTCGACTCTAAATGACTGTTGGATGTGAATTATGACTTTGTCAACTAAAATAAGTGTGTTTAAAGTCATTTCTGTGCCTGAAACGAGTCAAAATTAAAGCTTTTGAGTAAGCAAAACTCTGTAAAAATGGCAATTTTGGTCACTGTGAGGGTTTAAAAAGTGGTTATTCAACATGAGGCACGATCCAATTGACATTTTGAATCATTTTTGGTACAGTCCAAAAAATCAATTTTCGGATGAAAAGCGATGACTCCGGACCTGTCGAACGATCCCAAAATGGTCAATATGGATGAAATTTTAACATTTAATCTTTTGACTCTAAATGACTGTTGGATGTGAATTATGACTTTGTCAACTAAAATAAGTGTGTTTAAAGTCATTTCTGTGCCTGAAACGGGTCAAAATTGAAGCTTTTGAGTAAGCAAAACTCTGTAAAAATGGCAATTTTGGTCACTGTGAGGGTTTAAAAAGTGGTTATTCAACATGAGGCACGATCCAATTGACATTTTGAATCATTTTTGGTACAGTCCAAAAAATCAATTTTCGGATGAAAAACGATGACTCCGGACCTGTCGAACAATCCCAAAATGGTCAATATGGATGAAATTTTAACATTTAATCTTTCGACTCTAAATGACTGTTGGATGTGAATTATGACTTTGTCAACTAAAATAAGTGTGTTTAAAGTCATTTCTGTGCCTGAAACGGGTCAAAATTGAAGCTTTTGAGTAAGCAAAACTCTGTAAAAATGGCAATTTTGGTCACTGTGAGGGTTTAAAAAGTGGTTATTCAACATGAGGCACGATCCAATTGACATTTTGAATCATTTTTGGTACAGTCCAAAAAAATCAATTTTCGGATGAAAAACGATGACTCCGGACCTGTCGAACAATCCCAAAATGGTCAATATGGATGAAATTTTAACATTTAATCTTTCGACTCTAAATGACTGTTGGATGTGAATTATGACTTTGTCAACTAAAATAAGTGTGTTTAAAGTCATTTCTGTGCCTGAAACGGGTCAAAATTGAAGCTTTTGAGTAAGCAAAACTCTGTAAAAATGGCAATTTTGGTCACTGTGAGGGTTTAAAAAGTGGTTATTCAACATGAGGCACTATCCAATTGACATTTTGAATCATTTTTGGTACAGTCCAAAAAATCAATTTTCGGATGAAAAACGATGACTCCGGACCTGTCGAACGATCCCAAAATGGTCAATTTGGATGAAATTTTAACATTTAATTGTTTGACTCTAAATGACTGTTGGATGTGAATTATGACTTTGTCAACTAAAATAAGTGTGTTTAAAGTCATTTCTGTGCCTGAAACGGGTCAAAATTGAAGCTTTTGAGTAAGCAAAACTCTGTAAAAATGGCAATTTTGGTCACTGTGAGGGTTTAAAAAGTGGTCATTCAACATGAGGCACGATCCAATTGACATTTTGAATCATTTTTGGTACAGTCCAAAAAATCAATTTTCGGATGAAAAACGATGACTCCGGACCTGTCGAACAATCCCAAAATGGTCAATATGGATGAAATTTTAACATTTAATCGTTTGACTCTAAATGACTGTTGGATGTGAATTATGACTTTGTCAACTAAAATAAGTGTGTTTAAAGTCATTTCTGTGCCTGAAACGGGTCAAAATTGAAGCTTTTGAGTAAGTAAAACTCTGTAAAAATGGCAATTTTGGTCACTGTGAGGGTTTAAAAAGTGGTTATTCAACATGAGGCACGATCCAATTGACATTTTGAATCATTTTTGGTACAGTCCAAAAAATCAATTTTCGGATGAAAAACGATGACTCCGGACCTGTCGAACAATCCCAAAATGGTCAATATGGATGAAATTTTAACATTTAATCTTTCGACTCTAAATGACTGTTGGATGTGAATTATGACTTTGTCAACTAAAATAAGTGTGTTTAAAGTCATTTCTGTGCCTGAAACGAGTCAAAATTAAAGCTTTTGAGTAAGCAAAACTCTGTAAAAATGGCAATTTTGGTCACTGTGAGGGTTTAAAAAGTGGTTATTCAACATGAGGCACGATCCAATTGACATTTTGAATCATTTTTGGTACAGTCCAAAAAATCAATTTTCGGATGAAAAGCGATGACTCCGGACCTGTCGAACGATCCCAAAATGGTCAATATGGATGAAATTTTAACATTTAATCTTTTGACTCTAAATGACTGTTGGATGTGAATTATGACTTTGTCAACTAAAATAAGTGTGTTTAAAGTCATTTCTGTGCCTGAAACGGGTCAAAATTGAAGCTTTTGAGTAAGCAAAACTCTGTAAAAATGGCAATTTTGGTCACTGTGAGGGTTTAAAAAGTGGTTATTCAACATGAGGCACGATCCAATTGACATTTTGAATCATTTTTGGTACAGTCCAAAAAATCAATTTTCGGATGAAAAACGATGACTCCGGACCTGTCGAACAATCCCAAAATGGTCAATATGGATGAAATTTTAACATTTAATCTTTCGACTCTAAATGACTGTTGGATGTGAATTATGACTTTGTCAACTAAAATAAGTGTGTTTAAAGTCATTTCTGTGCCTGAAACGGGTCAAAATTGAAGCTTTTGAGTAAGCAAAACTCTGTAAAAGTGGCAATTTTGGTCACTGTGAGGGTTTAAAAAGTGGTTATTCAACATGAGGCACGATCCAATTGACATTTTGAATCATTTTTGGTACAGTCCAAAAAATCAATTTTCGGATGAAAAACGATGACTCCGGACCTGTCGAACGATCCCAAAATGGTCAATATGGATGAAATTTTAACATTTAATCGTTTGACTCTAAATGACTGTTAGGTGTGAATTATGACTTTGTCAACTAAAAAAAGTGTGTTTAAAGTCATTTCTGTGCCTGAAACGGGTCAAAATTGAAGCTTTTGAGTAAGCAAAACTCTGTAAAAATGGCAATTTTGGTCACTGTGAGGGTTTAAAAAGTGGTTATTCAACATGAGGCACGATCCAATTGACATTTTGAATCATTTTTGGTACAGTCCAAAAAATCAATTTTCGGATGAAAAACGATGACTCCGGACCTGTCGAACAATCCCAAAATGGTCAATATGGATGAAATTTTAACATTTAATCTTTTGACTCTAAATGACTGTTGGATGTGAATTATGACTTTGTCAACTAAAATAAGTGTGTTTAAAGTCATTTCTGTGCCTGAAACGGGTCAAAATTGAAGCTTTTGAGTAAGTAAAACTCTGTAAAAATGGCAATTTGGGTCACTGTGAGGGTTTAAAAAGTGGTTATTCAACATGAGGCACGATCCAATTGACATTTTGAATCATTTTTGGTACAGTCCAAAAAATCAATTTTCGGATGAAAAACGATGACTCCGGACCTGTCGAACAATCCCAAAATGGTCAATATGGATGAAATTTTAACATTTAATCTTTCGACTCTAAATGACTGTTGGATGTGAATTATGACTTTGTCAACTAAAATAAGTGTGTTTAAAGTCATTTCTGTGCCTGAAACGAGTCAAAATTAAAGCTTTTGAGTAAGCAAAACTCTGTAAAAATGGCAATTTTGGTCACTGTGAGGGTTTAAAAAGTGGTTATTCAACATGAGGCACGATCCAATTGACATTTTGAATCATTTTTGGTACAGTCCAAAAAATCAATTTTCGGATGAAAAGCGATGACTCCGGACCTGTCGAACGATCCCAAAATGGTCAATATGGATGAAATTTTAACATTTAATCTTTTGACTCTAAATGACTGTTGGATGTGAATTATGACTTTGTCAACTAAAATAAGTGTGTTTAAAGTCATTTCTGTGCCTGAAACGGGTCAAAATTGAAGCTTTTGAGTAAGCAAAACTCTGTAAAAGTGGCAATTTTGGTCACTGTGAGGGTTTAAAAAGTGGTTATTCAACATGAGGCACGATCCAATTGACATTTTGAATCATTTTTGGTACAGTCCAAAAAATCAATTTTCGGATGAAAAACGATGACTCCGGACCTGTCGAACAATCCCAAAATGGTCAATATGGATGAAATTTTAACATTTAATCTTTTGACTCTAAATGACTGTTAATTGTGAATTATGACTTTGTCAACTAAAATAAGTGTGTTTAAAGTCATTTCTGTGCCTGAAACGGGTCAAAATTGAAGCTTTTGAGTAAGCAAAACTCTGTAAAAATGGCAATTTTGGTCACTGTGAGGGTTTAAAAAGTGGTTATTCAACATGAGGCACGATCCAATTGACATTTTGAATCATTTTTGGTACAGTCCAAAAAATCAATTTTCGGATGAAAAACGATGACTCCGGACCTGTCGAACGATCCCAAAATGGGCAATATGGATGAAATTTTAACATTTAATCTTTCGACTCTAAATGACTGTTGGATGTGAATTATGACTTTGTCAACTAAAATAAGTGTGTTTAAAGTCATTTCTGTGCCTGAAACGGGTCAAAATTGAAGCTTTTGAGTAAGCAAAACTCTGTAAAAATGGCAATTTTGGTCACTGTGAGGGTTTAAAAAGTGGTTATTCAACATGAGGCACGATCCAATTGACATTTTGAATCATTTTTGGTACAGTCCAAAAAAATCAATTTTCGGATGAAAAACGATGACTCCGGACCTGTCGAACAATCCCAAAATGGTCAATATGGATGAAATTTTAACATTTAATCTTTCGACTCTAAATGACTGTTGGATGTGAATTATGACTTTGTCAACTAAAATAAGTGTGTTTAAAGTCATTTCTGTGCCTGAAACGGGTCAAAATTGAAGCTTTTGAGTAAGCAAAACTCTGTAAAAATGGCAATTTTGGTCACTGTGAGGGTTTAAAAAGTGGTTATTCAACATGAGGCACTATCCAATTGACATTTTGAATCATTTTTGGTACAGTCCAAAAAATCAATTTTCGGATGAAAAACGATGACTCCGGACCTGTCGAACGATCCCAAAATGGTCAATTTGGATGAAATTTTAACATTTAATTGTTTGACTCTAAATGACTGTTGGATGTGAATTATGACTTTGTCAACTAAAATAAGTGTGTTTAAAGTCATTTCTGTGCCTGAAACGGGTCAAAATTGAAGCTTTTGAGTAAGCAAAACTCTGTAAAAATGGCAATTTTGGTCACTGTGAGGGTTTAAAAAGTGGTTATTCAACATGAGGCACGATCCAATTGACATTTTGAATCATTTTTGGTACAGTCCAAAAAATCAATTTTCGGATGAAAAACGATGACTCCGGACCTGTCGAACAATCCCAAAATGGTCAATATGGATGAAATTTTAACATTTAATCTTTTGACTCTAAATGACTGTTGGATGTGAATTATGACTTTGTCAACTAAAATAAGTGTGTTTAAAGTCATTTCTGTGCCTGAAACGGGTCAAAATTGAAGCTTTTGAGTAAGTAAAACTCTGTAAAAATGGCAATTTTGGTCACTGTGAGGGTTTAAAAAGTGGTTATTCAACATGAGGCACGATCCAATTGACATTTTGAATCATTTTTGGTACAGTCCAAAAAATCAATTTTCGGATGAAAAACGATGACTCCGGACCTGTCGAACAATCCCAAAATGGTCAATATGGATGAAATTTTAACATTTAATCTTTCGACTCTAAATGACTGTTGGATGTGAATTATGACTTTGTCAACTAAAATAAGTGTGTTTAAAGTCATTTCTGTGCCTGAAACGAGTCAAAATTAAAGCTTTTGAGTAAGCAAAACTCTGTAAAAATGGCAATTTTGGTCACTGTGAGGGTTTAAAAAGTGGTTATTCAACATGAGGCACGATCCAATTGACATTTTGAATCATTTTTGGTACAGTCCAAAAAATCAATTTTCGGATGAAAAGCGATGACTCCGGACCTGTCGAACGATCCCAAAATGGTCAATATGGATGAAATTTTAACATTTAATCTTTTGACTCTAAATGACTGTTGGATGTGAATTATGACTTTGTCAACTAAAATAAGTGTGTTTAAAGTCATTTCTGTGCCTGAAACGGGTCAAAATTGAAGCTTTTGAGTAAGCAAAACTCTGTAAAAATGGCAATTTTGGTCACTGTGAGGGTTTAAAAAGTGGTTATTCAACATGAGGCACAATCCAATTGACATTTTGAATCATTTTTGGTACAGTCCAAAAAATCAATTTTCGGATGAAAAACGATGACTCCGGACCTGTCGAACAATCCCAAAATGGTCAATATGGATGAAATTTTAACATTTAATCTTTCGACTCTAAATGACTGTTGGATGTGAATTATGACTTTGTCAACTAAAATAAGTGTGTTTAAAGTCATTTCTGTGCCTGAAACGGGTCAAAATTAAAGCTTTTGAGTAAGCAAAACTCTGTAAAAATGGCAATTTTGGTCACTGTGAGGGTTTAAAAAGTAGTTATTCAACATGAGGCACGATCCAATTGACATTTTGAATCATTTTTGGTACAGTCCAAAAAATCAATTTTCGGATGAAAAGCGATGACTCCGGACCTGTCGAACGATCCCAAAATGGTCAATATGGATGAAATTTTAACATTTAATCTTTTGACTCTAAATGACTGTTGGATGTGAATTATGACTTTGTCAACTAAAATAAGTGTGTTTAAAGTCATTTCTGTGCCTGAAACGGGTCAAAATTGAAGCTTTTGAGTAAGCAAAACTCTGTAAAAGTGGCAATTTTGGTCACTGTGAGGGTTTAAAAAGTGGTTATTCAACATGAGGCACGATCCAATTGACATTTTGAATCATTTTTGGTACAGTCCAAAAAATCAATTTTCGGATGAAAAACGATGACTCCGGACCTGTCGAACGATCCCAAAATGGTCAATATGGATGAAATTTTAACATTTAATCGTTTGACTCTAAATGACTGTTAGGTGTGAATTATGACTTTGTCAACTAAAAAAAGTGTGTTTAAAGTCATTTCTGTGCCTGAAACGGGTCAAAATTGAAGCTTTTGAGTAAGCAAAACTCTGTAAAAATGGCAATTTTGGTCACTGTGAGGGTTTAAAAAGTGGTTATTCAACATGAGGCACGATCCAATTGACATTTTGAATCATTTTTGGTACAGTCCAAAAAATCAATTTTCGGATGAAAAACGATGACTCCGGACCTGTCGAACAATCCCAAAATGGTCAATATGGATGAAATTTTAACATTTAATCTTTTGACTCTAAATGACTGTTGGATGTGAATTATGACTTTGTCAACTAAAATAAGTGTGTTTAAAGTCATTTCTGTGCCTGAAACGGGTCAAAATTGAAGCTTTTGAGTAAGCAAAACTCTGTAAAAATGGCAATTTTGGTCACTGTGAGGGTTTAAAAAGTGGTTATTCAACATGAGGCACGATCCAATTGACATTTTGAATCATTTTTGGTACAGTCCAAAAAATCAATTTTCGGATGAAAAACGATGACTCAGGACCTGTCGAACGATCCCAAAATGGGCAATATGGATGAAATTTTAACATTTAATCTTTCGACTCTAAATGACTGTTGGATGTGAATTATGACTTTGTCAACTAAAATAAGTGTGTTTAAAGTCATTTCTGTGCCTGAAACGGGTCAAAATTGAAGCTTTTGAGTAAGCAAAACTCTGTAAAAATGGCAATTTTGGTCACTGTGAGGGTTTAAAAAGTGGTTATTCAACATGAGGCACGATCCAATTGACATTTTGAATCATTTTTGGTACAGTCCAAAAAATCAATTTTCGGATGAAAAACGATGACTCCGGACAAGTCGAACGATCCCAAAATGGGCAATATGGATGAAATTTTAACATTTAATCTTTCGACTCTAAATGACTGTTGGATGTGAATTATGACTTTGTCAACTAAAATAAGTGTGTTTAAAGTCATTTCTGTGCATGAAACGGGTCAAAATTGAAGCTTTTGAGTAAGCAAAACTCTGTAAAAATGGCAATTTTGGTCACTGTGAGGGTTTAAAAAGTGGTTATTCAACATGAGGCACGATCCAATTGACATTTTGAATCATTTTTGGTACAGTCCAAAAAATCAATTTTCGGATGAAAAACGATGACTCCGGACCTGTCGAACAATCCCAAAATGGTCAATATGGATGAAATTTTAACATTTAATCTTTCGACTCTAAATGACTGTTGGATGTGAATTATGACTTTGTCAACTAAAATAAGTGTGTTTAAAGTCATTTCTGTGCCTGAAACGGGTCAAAATTGAAGCTTTTGAGTAAGCAAAACTCTGTAAAAATGGCAATTTTGGTCACTGTGAGGGTTTAAAAAGTGGTTATTCAACATGAGGCACGATCCAATTGACATTTTGAATCATTTTTGGTACAGTCCAAAAAATCAATTTTCGGATGAAAAACGATGACTCCGGACCTGTCGAACGATCCCAAAATGGTCAATATGGATGAAATTTTAACATTTAATCGTTTGACTCTAAATGACTGTTGGATGTGAATTATGACTTTGTCAACTAAAATAAGTATGTTTAAAGTCATTTCTGTGCCTGAAACGGGTCAAAATTGAAGCTTTTGAGTAAGCAAAACTCTGTAAAAATGGCAATTTTGGTCACTGTGAGGGTTTAAAAAGTGGTTATTCAACATGAGGCACGATCCAATTGACATTTTGAATCATTTTTGGTACAGTCCAAAAAATCAATTTTCGGATGAAAAACGATGACTCCGGACCTGTCGAACGATCCCAAAATGGTCAATATGGATGAAATTTTAACATTTAATCGTTTGACTCTAAATGACTGTTAGGTGTGAATTATGACTTTGTCAACTAAAAAAAGTGTGTTTAAAGTCATTTCTGTGCCTGAAACGGGTCAAAATTGAAGCTTTTGAGTAAGCAAAACTCTGTAAAAATGGCAATTTTGGTCACTGTGAGGGTTTAAAAAGTGGTTATTCAACATGAGGCACGATCCAATTGACATTTTGAATCATTTTTGGTACAGTCCAAAAAATCAATTTTCGGATGAAAAGCGATGACTCCGGACCTGTCGAACGATCCCAAAATGGTCAATATGGATGAAATTTTAACATTTAATCTTTTGACTCTAAATGACTGTTGGATGTGAATTATGACTTTGTCAACTAAAATAAGTGTGTTTAAAGTCATTTCTGTGCCTGAAACGGGTCAAAATTGAAGCTTTTGAGTAAGCAAAACTCTGTAAAAGTGGCAATTTTGGTCACTGTGAGGGTTTAAAAAGTGGTTATTCAACATGAGGCACGATCCAATTGACATTTTGAATCATTTTTGGTACAGTCCAAAAAATCAATTTTCGGATGAAAAACGATGACTCCGGACCTGTCGAACAATCCCAAAATGGTCAATATGGATGAAATTTTAACATTTAATCTTTTGACTCTAAATGACTGTTGGATGTGAATTATGACTTTGTCAACTAAAATAAGTGTGTTTAAAGTCATTTCTGTGCCTGAAACGGGTCAAAATTGAAGCTTTTGAGTAAGTAAAACTCTGTAAAAATGGCAATTTGGGTCACTGTGAGGGTTTAAAAAGTGGTTATTCAACATGAGGCACGATCCAATTGACATTTTGAATCATTTTTGGTACAGTCCAAAAAATCAATTTTCGGATGAAAAACGATGACTCCGGACCTGTCGAACAATCCCAAAATGGTCAATATGGATGAAATTTTAACATTTAATCTTTCGACTCTAAATGACTGTTGGATGTGAATTATGACTTTGTCAACTAAAATAAGTGTGTTTAAAGTCATTTCTGTGCCTGAAACGAGTCAAAATTAAAGCTTTTGAGTAAGCAAAACTCTGTAAAAATGGCAATTTTGGTCACTGTGAGGGTTTAAAAAGTGGTTATTCAACATGAGGCACGATCCAATTGACATTTTGAATCATTTTTGGTACAGTCCAAAAAATCAATTTTCGGATGAAAAGCGATGACTCCGGACCTGTCGAACGATCCCAAAATGGTCAATATGGATGAAATTTTAACATTTAATCTTTTGACTCTAAATGACTGTTGGATGTGAATTATGACTTTGTCAACTAAAATAAGTGTGTTTAAAGTCATTTCTGTGCCTGAAACGGGTCAAAATTGAAGCTTTTGAGTAAGCAAAACTCTGTAAAAGTGGCAATTTTGGTCACTGTGAGGGTTTAAAAAGTGGTTATTCAACATGAGGCACGATCCAATTGACATTTTGAATCATTTTTGGTACAGTCCAAAAAATCAATTTTCGGATGAAAAACGATGACTCCGGACCTGTCGAACGATCCCAAAATGGTCAATATGGATGAAATTTTAACATTTAATCGTTTGACTCTAAATGACTGTTAGGTGTGAATTATGACTTTGTCAACTAAAAAAAGTGTGTTTAAAGTCATTTCTGTGCCTGAAACGGGTCAAAATTGAAGCTTTTGAGTAAGCAAAACTCTGTAAAAATGGCAATTTTGGTCACTGTGAGGGTTTAAAAAGTGGTTATTCAACATGAGGCACGATCCAATTGACATTTTGAATCATTTTTGGTACAGTCCAAAAAATCAATTTTCGGATGAAAAACGATGACTCCGGACCTGTCGAACAATCCCAAAATGGTCAATATGGATGAAATTTTAACATTTAATCGTTTGACTCTAAATGACTGTTGGATGTGAATTATGACTTTGTCAACTAAAATAAGTATGTTTAAAGTCATTTCTGTGCCTGAAACGGGTCAAAATTGAAGCTTTTGAGTAAGCAAAACTCTGTAAAAATGGCAATTTTGGTCACTGTGAGGGTTTAAAAAGTGGTTATTCAACATGAGGCACGATCCAATTGACATTTTGAATCATTTTTGGTACAGTCCAAAAAATCAATTTTCGGATGAAAAACGATGACTCCGGACCTGTCGAACGATCCCAAAATGGTCAATATGGATGAAATTTTAACATTTAATCGTTTGACTCTAAATGACTGTTAGGTGTGAATTATGACTTTGTCAACTAAAAAAAGTGTGTTTAAAGTCATTTCTGTGCCTGAAACGGGTCAAAATTGAAGCTTTTGAGTAAGCAAAACTCTGTAAAAATGGCAATTTTGGTCACTGTGAGGGTTTAAAAAGTGGTTATTCAACATGAGGCACGATCCAATTGACATTTTGAATCATTTTTGGTACAGTCCAAAAAATCAATTTTCGGATGAAAAGCGATGACTCCGGACCTGTCGAACGATCCCAAAATGGTCAATATGGATGAAATTTTAACATTTAATCTTTTGACTCTAAATGACTGTTGGATGTGAATTATGACTTTGTCAACTAAAATAAGTGTGTTTAAAGTCATTTCTGTGCCTGAAACGGGTCAAAATTGAAGCTTTTGAGTAAGCAAAACTCTGTAAAAGTGGCAATTTTGGTCACTGTGAGGGTTTAAAAAGTGGTTATTCAACATGAGGCACGATCCAATTGACATTTTGAATCATTTTTGGTACAGTCCAAAAAATCAATTTTCGGATGAAAAACGATGACTCCGGACCTGTCGAACGATCCCAAAATGGTCAATATGGATGAAATTTTAACATTTAATCGTTTGACTCTAAATGACTGTTAGGTGTGAATTATGACTTTGTCAACTAAAAAAAGTGTGTTTAAAGTCATTTCTGTGCCTGAAACGGGTCAAAATTGAAGCTTTTGAGTAAGCAAAACTCTGTAAAAATGGCAATTTTGGTCACTGTGAGGGTTTAAAAAGTGGTTATTCAACATGAGGCACGATCCAATTGACATTTTGAATCATTTTTGGTACAGTCCAAAAAATCAATTTTCGGATGAAAAACGATGACTCCGGACCTGTCGAACAATCCCAAAATGGTCAATATGGATGAAATTTTAACATTTAATCTTTTGACTCTAAATGACTGTTGGATGTGAATTATGACTTTGTCAACTAAAATAAGTGTGTTTAAAGTCATTTCTGTGCCTGAAACGGGTCAAAATTGAAGCTTTTGAGTAAGTAAAACTCTGTAAAAATGGCAATTTTGGTCACTGTGAGGGTTTAAAAAGTGGTTATTCAACATGAGGAACGATCCAATTGACATTTTGAATCATTTTTGGTACAGTCCAAAAAATCAATTTTCGGATGAAAAACGATGACTCCGGACCTGTCGAACAATCCCAAAATGGTCAATATGGATGAAATTTTAACATTTAATCTTTCGACTCTAAATGACTGTTGGATGTGAATTATGACTTTGTCAACTAAAATAAGTGTGTTTAAAGTCATTTCTGTGCCTGAAACGAGTCAAAATTAAAGCTTTTGAGTAAGCAAAACTCTGTAAAAATGGCAATTTTGGTCACTGTGAGGGTTTAAAAAGTGGTTATTCAACATGAGGCACGATCCAATTGACATTTTGAATCATTTTTGGTACAGTCCAAAAAATCAATTTTCGGATGAAAAACGATGACTCCGGACCTGTCGAACAATCCCAAAATGGTCAATATGGATGAAATTTTAACATTTAATCTTTCGACTCTAAATGACTGTTGGATGTGAATTATGACTTTGTCAACTAAAATAAGTGTGTTTAAAGTCATTTCTGTGCCTGAAACGAGTCAAAATTAAAGCTTTTGAGTAAGCAAAACTCTGTAAAAATGGCAATTTTGGTCACTGTGAGGGTTTAAAAAGTGGTTATTCAACATGAGGCACGATCCAATTGACATTTTGAATCATTTTTGGTACAGTCCAAAAAATCAATTTTCGGATGAAAAGCGATGACTCCGGACCTGTCGAACGATCCCAAAATGGTCAATATGGATGAAATTTTAACATTTAATCTTTTGACTCTAAATGACTGTTGGATGTGAATTATGACTTTGTCAACTAAAATAAGTGTGTTTAAAGTCATTTCTGTGCCTGAAACGGGTCAAAATTGAAGCTTTTGAGTAAGCAAAACTCTGTAAAAGTGGCAATTTTGGTCACTGTGAGGGTTTAAAAAGTGGTTATTCAACATGAGGCACGATCCAATTGACATTTTGAATCATTTTTGGTACAGTCCAAAAAATCAATTTTCGGATGAAAAACGATGACTCCGGACCTGTCGAACGATCCCAAAATGGTCAATATGGATGAAATTTTAACATTTAATCGTTTGACTCTAAATGACTGTTAGGTGTGAATTATGACTTTGTCAACTAAAAAAAGTGTGTTTAAAGTCATTTCTGTGCCTGAAACGGGTCAAAATTGAAGCTTTTGAGTAAGCAAAACTCTGTAAAAATGGCAATTTTGGTCACTGTGAGGGTTTAAAAAGTGGTTATTCAACATGAGGCACGATCCAATTGACATTTTGAATCATTTTTGGTACAGTCCAAAAAATCAATTTTCGGATGAAAAACGATGACTCCGGACCTGTCGAACAATCCCAAAATGGTCAATATGGATGAAATTTTAACATTTAATCGTTTGACTCTAAATGACTGTTGGATGTGAATTATGACTTTGTCAACTAAAATAAGTATGTTTAAAGTCATTTCTGTGCCTGAAACGGGTCAAAATTGAAGCTTTTGAGTAAGCAAAACTCTGTAAAAATGGCAATTTTGGTCACTGTGAGGGTTTAAAAAGTGGTTATTCAACATGAGGCACGATCCAATTGACATTTTGAATCATTTTTGGTACAGTCCAAAAAATCAATTTTCGGATGAAAAACGATGACTCCGGACCTGTCGAACGATCCCAAAATGGTCAATATGGATGAAATTTTAACATTTAATCGTTTGACTCTAAATGACTGTTAGGTGTGAATTATGACTTTGTCAACTAAAAAAAGTGTGTTTAAAGTCATTTCTGTGCCTGAAACGGGTCAAAATTGAAGCTTTTGAGTAAGCAAAACTCTGTAAAAATGGCAATTTTGGTCACTGTGAGGGTTTAAAAAGTGGTTATTCAACATGAGGCACGATCCAATTGACATTTTGAATCATTTTTGGTACAGTCCAAAAAATCAATTTTCGGATGAAAAGCGATGACTCCGGACCTGTCGAACGATCCCAAAATGGTCAATATGGATGAAATTTTAACATTTAATCTTTTGACTCTAAATGACTGTTGGATGTGAATTATGACTTTGTCAACTAAAATAAGTGTGTTTAAAGTCATTTCTGTGCCTGAAACGGGTCAAAATTGAAGCTTTTGAGTAAGCAAAACTCTGTAAAAGTGGCAATTTTGGTCACTGTGAGGGTTTAAAAAGTGGTTATTCAACATGAGGCACGATCCAATTGACATTTTGAATCATTTTTGGTACAGTCCAAAAAATCAATTTTCGGATGAAAAACGATGACTCCGGACCTGTCGAACGATCCCAAAATGGTCAATATGGATGAAATTTTAACATTTAATCGTTTGACTCTAAATGACTGTTAGGTGTGAATTATGACTTTGTCAACTAAAAAAAGTGTGTTTAAAGTCATTTCTGTGCCTGAAACGGGTCAAAATTGAAGCTTTTGAGTAAGCAAAACTCTGTAAAAATGGCAATTTTGGTCACTGTGAGGGTTTAAAAAGTGGTTATTCAACATGAGGCACGATCCAATTGACATTTTGAATCATTTTTGGTACAGTCCAAAAAATCAATTTTCGGATGAAAAACGATGACTCCGGACCTGTCGAACAATCCCAAAATGGTCAATATGGATGAAATTTTAACATTTAATCTTTTGACTCTAAATGACTGTTGGATGTGAATTATGACTTTGTCAACTAAAATAAGTGTGTTTAAAGTCATTTCTGTGCCTGAAACGGGTCAAAATTGAAGCTTTTGAGTAAGTAAAACTCTGTAAAAATGGCAATTTTGGTCACTGTGAGGGTTTAAAAAGTGGTTATTCAACATGAGGAACGATCCAATTGACATTTTGAATCATTTTTGGTACAGTCCAAAAAATCAATTTTCGGATGAAAAACGATGACTCCGGACCTGTCGAACAATCCCAAAATGGTCAATATGGATGAAATTTTAACATTTAATCTTTCGACTCTAAATGACTGTTGGATGTGAATTATGACTTTGTCAACTAAAATAAGTGTGTTTAAAGTCATTTCTGTGCCTGAAACGAGTCAAAATTAAAGCTTTTGAGTAAGCAAAACTCTGTAAAAATGGCAATTTTGGTCACTGTGAGGGTTTAAAAAGTGGTTATTCAACATGAGGCACGATCCAATTGACATTTTGAATCATTTTTGGTACAGTCCAAAAAATCAATTTTCGGATGAAAAGCGATGACTCCGGACCTGTCGAACGATCCCAAAATGGTCAATATGGATGAAATTTTAACATTTAATCTTTTGACTCTAAATGACTGTTGGATGTGAATTATGACTTTGTCAACTAAAATAAGTGTGTTTAAAGTCATTTCTGTGCCTGAAACGGGTCAAAATTGAAGCTTTTGAGTAAGCAAAACTCTGTAAAAGTGGCAATTTTGGTCACTGTGAGGGTTTAAAAAGTGGTTATTCAACATGAGGCACGATCCAATTGACATTTTGAATCATTTTTGGTACAGTCCAAAAAATCAATTTTCGGATGAAAAACGATGACTCCGGACCTGTCAAACGATCCCAAAATGGTCAATATGGATGAAATTTTAACATTTAATCTTTCGACTCTAAATGACTGTTGGATGTGAATTATGACTTTGTCAACTAAAATAAGTGTGTTTAAAGTCATTTCTGTGCCTGAAACGGGTCAAAATTGAAGCTTTTGAGTAAGCAAAACTCTGTAAAAATGGCAATTTTGGTCACTGTGAGGGTTTAAAAAGTGGTTATTCAACATGAGGCACGATCCAATTGACATTTTGAATCATTTTTGGTACAGTCCAAAAAATCAATTTTCGGATGAAAAACGATGACTCCGGACCTGTCGAACGATCCCAAAATGGTCAATATGGATGAAATTTTAAAATTTAATCGTTTGACTCTAAATGACTGTTAGGTGTGAATTATGACTTTGTCAACTAAAAAAAGTGTGTTTAAAGTCATTTCTGTGCCTGAAACGGGTCAAAATTGAAGCTTTTGAGTAAGCAAAACTCTGTAAAAATGGCAATTTTGGTCACTGTGAGGGTTTAAAAAGTGGTTATTCAACATGAGGCACGATCCAATTGACATTTTGAATCATTTTTGGTACAGTCCAAAAAATCAATTTTCGGATGAAAAACGTTGACTCCGGACCTGTCGAACAATCCCAAAATGGTCAATATGGATGAAATTTTAACATTTAATCTTTTAACTCTAAATGACTGTTGGATGTGAATTATGACTTTGTCAACTAAAATAAGTGTGTTTAAAGTCATTTCTGTGCCTGAAACGGGTCAAAATTGAAGCTTTTGAGTAAGCAAAACTCTGTAAAAATGGCAATTTTGGTCACTGTGAGGGTTTAAAAAGTGGTTATTCAACATGAGGCACGATCCAATTGACATTTTGAATCATTTTTGGTACAGTCCAAAAAATCAATTTTCGGATGAAAAACGATGACTCCGGACCTGTCGAACGATCCCAAAATGGGCAATATGGATGAAATTTTAACATTTAATCTTTCGACTCTAAATGACTGTTGGATGTGAATTATGACTTTGTCAACTAAAATAAGTGTGTTTAAAGTCATTTCTGTGCCTGAAACGGGTCAAAATTGAAGCTTTTGATTAAGCAAAACTCTGTAAAAATGGCAATTTTGGTCACTGTGAGGGTTTAAAAAGTGGTTATTCAACATGAGGCACGATCCAATTGACATTTTGAATCATTTTTGGTACAGTCCAAAAAATCAATTTTCGGATGAAAAACGATGACTCCGGACCTGTCAAACGATCCCAAAATGGTCAATATGGATGAAATTTTAACATTTAATCGTTTGACTCTAAATGACTGTTGGATGTGAATTATGACTTTGTCAACTAAAATAAGTGTGTTTAAAGTCATTTCTGTGCCTGAAACGGGTCAAAATTGAAGCTTTTGAGTAAGCAAAACTCTGTAAAAATGGCAATTTTGGTCACTGTGAGGGTTTAAAAAGTGGTTATTCAACATGAGGCACGATCCAATTGACATTTTGAATCATTTTTGGTACAGTCCAAAAAATCAATTTTCGGATGAAAAACGATGACTCCGGACCTGTCGAACGATCCCAAAATGGTCAATATGGATGAAATTTTAACATTTAATCGTTTGACTCTAAATGACTGTTGGATGTGAATTATGACTTTGTCAACTAAAATAAGTATGTTTAAAGTCATTTCTGTGCCTGAAACGGGTCAAAATTGAAGCTTTTGAGTAAGCAAAACTCTGTAAAAATGGCAATTTTGGTCACTGTGAGGGTTTAAAAAGTGGTTATTCAACATGAGGCACGATCCAATTGACATTTTGAATCATTTTTGGTACAGTCCAAAAAATCAATTTTCGGATGAAAAACGATGACTCCGGACCTGTCGAACGATCCCAAAATGGGCAATATGGATGAAATTTTAACATTTAATCTTTCGACTCTAAATGACTGTTGGATGTGAATTATGACTTTGTCAACTAAAATAAGTGTGTTTAAAGTCATTTCTGTGCCTGAAACGGGTCAAAATTGAAGCTTTTGAGTAAGCAAAACTCTGTAAAAATGGCAATTTTGGTCACTGTGAGGGTTTAAAAAGTGGTTATTCAACATGAGGCACGATCCAATTGACATTTTGAATCATTTTTGGTACAGTCCAAAAAATCAATTTTCGGATGAAAAACGATGACTCCGGACCTGTCAAACGATCCCAAAATGGTCAATATGGATGAAATTTTAACATTTAATCGTTTGACTCTAAATGACTGTTGGATGTGAATTATGACTTTGTCAACTAAAATAAGTGTGTTTAAAGTCATTTCTGTGCCTGAAACGGGTCAAAATTGAAGCTTTTGAGTAAGCAAAACTCTGTAAAAATGGCAATTTTGGTCACTGTGAGGGTTTAAAAAGTGGTTATTCAACATGAGGCACGATCCAATTGACATTTTGAATCATTTTTGGTACAGTCCAAAAAATCAATTTTCGGATGAAAAACGATGACTCCGGACCTGTCGAACGATCCCAAAATGGTCAATATGGATGAAATTTTAACATTTAATCGTTTGACTCTAAATGACTGTTGGATGTGAATTATGACTTTGTCAACTAAAATAAGTATGTTTAAAGTCATTTCTGTGCCTGAAACGGGTCAAAATTGAAGCTTTTGAGTAAGCAAAACTCTGTAAAAATGGCAATTTTGGTCACTGTGAGGGTTTAAAAAGTGGTTATTCAACATGAGGCACGATCCAATTGACATTTTGAATCATTTTTGGTACAGTCCAAAAAATCAATTTTCGGATGAAAAACGATGACTCCGGACCTGTCGAACGATCCCAAAATGGTCAATATGGATGAAATTTTAACATTTAATCGTTTGACTCTAAATGACTGTTAGGTGTGAATTATGACTTTGTCAACTAAAAAAAGTGTGTTTAAAGTCATTTCTGTGCCTGAAACGGGTCAAAATTGAAGCTTTTGAGTAAGCAAAACTCTGTAAAAATGGCAATTTTGGTCACTGTGAGGGTTTAAAAAGTGGTTATTCAACATGAGGCACGATCCAATTGACATTTTTAATCATTTTTGGTACAGTCCAAAAAATCAATTTTCGGATGAAAAACGATGACTCCGGACCTGTCGAACAATCCCAAAATGGTCAATATGGATGAAATTTTAACATTTAATCTTTTGACTCTAAATGACTGTTGGATGTGAATTATGACTTTGTCAACTAAAATAAGTGTGTTTAAAGTCATTTCTGTGCCTGAAACGGGTCAAAATTGAAGCTTTTGAGTAAGCAAAACTCTGTAAAAATGGCAATTTTGATCACTGTGAGGGTTTAAAAAGTGGTTATTCAACATGAGGCACGATCCAATTGACATTTTGAATCATTTTTGGTACAGTCCAAAAAATCAATTTTCGGATGAAAAACGATGACTCCGGACCTGTCGAACAATCCCAAAATGGTCAATATGGATGAAATTTTAACATTTAATCTTTCGACTCTAAATGACTGTTGGATGTGAATTATGACTTTGTCAACTAAAATAAGTGTGTTTAAAGTCATTTCTGTGCCTGAAACGGGTCAAAATTAAAGCTTTTGAGTAAGCAAAACTCTGTAAAAATGGCAATTTTGGTCACTGTGAGGGTTTAAAAAGTGGTTATTCAACATGAGGCACGATCCAATTGACATTTTGAATCATTTTTGGTACAGTCCAAAAAATCAATTTTCGGATGAAAAGCGATGACTCCGGACGTGTCGAACGATCCCAAAATGGTCAATATGGATGAAATTTTAACATTTAATCTTTTGACTCTAAATGACTGTTGGATGTGAATTATGACTTTGTCAACTAAAATAAGTGTGTTTAAAGTCATTTCTGTGCCTGAAACGGGTCAAAATTGAAGCTTTTGAGTAAGCAAAACTCTGTAAAAGTGGCAATTTTGGTCACTGTGAGGGTTTAAAAAGTGGTTATTCAACATGAGGCACGATCCAATTGACATTTTGAATCATTTTTGGTACAGTCCAAAAAATCAATTTTCGGATGAAAAACGATGACTCCGGACCTGTCGAACAATCCCAAAATGGTCAATATGGATGAAATTTTAACATTTAATCTTTTAACTCTAAATGACTGTTGGATGTGAATTATGACTTTGTCAACTAAAATAAGTGTGTTTAAAGTCATTTCTGTGCCTGAAACGGGTCAAAATTGAAGCTTTTGAGTAAGCAAAACTCTGTAAAAATGGCAATTTTGGTCACTGTGAGGGTTTAAAAAGTGGTTATTCAACATGAGGCACGATCCAATTGACATTTTGAATCATTTTTGGTACAGTCCCAAAAATCAATTTTCGGATGAAAAGCGATGACTCCGGACCTGTCGAACGATCCCAAAATGGTCAATATGGATGAAATTTTAACATTTAATCTTTTGACTCTAAATGACTGTTGGATGTGAATTATGACTTTGTCAACTAAAATAAGTGTGTTTAAAGTCATTTCTGTGCCTGAAACGGGTCAAAATTGAAGCTTTTGAGTAAGCAAAACTCTGTAAAAGTGGCAATTTTGGTCACTGTGAGGGTTTAAAAAGTGGTTATTCAACATGAGGCACGATCCAATTGACATTTTGAATCATTTTTGGTACAGTCCAAAAAATCAATTTTCGGATGAAAAACGATGACTCCGGACCTGTCGAACGATCCCAAAATGGTCAATATGGATGAAATTTTAACATTTAATCGTTTGACTCTAAATGACTGTTAGGTGTGAATTATGACTTTGTCAACTAAAAAAAGTGTGTTTAAAGTCATTTCTGTGCCTGAAACGGGTCAAAATTGAAGCTTTTGAGTAAGCAAAACTCTGTAAAAATGGCAATTTTGGTCACTGTGAGGGTTTAAAAAGTGGTTATTCAACATGAGGCACGATCCAATTGACATTTTGAATCATTTTTGGTACAGTCCAAAAAATCAATTTTCGGATGAAAAGCGATGACTCCGGACCTGTCGACCGATCCCAAAATGGTCAATATGGATGAAATTTTAACATTTAATCTTTTGACTCTAAATGACTGTTGGATGTGAATTATGACTTTGTCAACTAAAATAAGTGTGTTTAAAGTCATTTCTGTGCCTGAAACGGGTCAAAATTGAAGCTTTTGAGTAAGCAAAACTCTGTAAAAGTGGCAATTTTGGTCACTGTGAGGGTTTAAAAAGTGGTTATTCAACATGAGGCACGATCCAATTGACATTTTGAATCATTTTTGGTACAGTCCAAAAAATCAATTTTCGGATGAAAAACGATGACTCCGGACCTGTCGAACGATCCCAAAATGGTCAATATGGATGAAATTTTAACATTTAATCGTTTGACTCTAAATGACTGTTAGGTGTGAACTATGACTTTGTCAACTAAAAAAAGTGTGTTTAAAGTCATTTCTGTGCCTGAAACGGGTCAAAATTGAAGCTTTTGAGTAAGCAAAACTCTGTAAAAATGGCAATTTTGGTCACTGTGAGGGTTTAAAAAGTGGTTATTCAACATGAGGCACGATCCAATTGACATTTTGAATCATTTTTGGTACAGTACAAAAAATCAATTTTCGGATGAAAAACGATGACTCCGGACCTGTCGAACAATCCCAAAATGGTCAATATGGATGAAATTTTAACATTTAATCTTTTGACTCTAAATGACTGTTGGATGTGAATTATGACTTTGTCAACTAAAATAAGTGTGTTTAAAGTCATTTCTGTGCCTGAAATGGGTCAAAATTGAAGCTTTTGAGTAAGCAAAACTCTGTAAAAATGGCAATTTTGGTCACTGTGAGGGTTTAAAAAGTGGTTATTCAACATGAGGCACGATCCAATTGACATTTTGAATCATTTTTGGTACAGTCCAAAAAATCAATTTTCGGATGAAAAACGATGACTCCGGACCTGTCGAACGATCCCAAAATGGGCAATATGGATGAAATTTTAACATTTAATCTTTCGTCTCTAAATGACTGTTGGATGTGAATTATGACTTTGTCAACTAAAATAAGTGTGTTTAAAGTCATTTCTGTGCCTGAAACGGGTCAAAATTGAAGCTTTTGAGTAAGCAAAACTCTGTAAAAATTGCAATTTTGGTCACTGTGAGGGTTTAAAAAGTGGTTATTCAACATGAGGCACGATCCAATTGACATTTTGAATCATTTTTGGTACAGTCCAAAAAATCAATTTTCGGATGAAAAACGATGACTCCGGACCTGTCGAACAATCCCAAAATGGTCAATATGGATGAAATTTTAACATTTAATCTTTTGACTCTAAATGACTGTTGGATGTGAATTATGACTTTGTCAACTAAAATAAGTGTGTTTAAAGTCATTTCTGTGCCTGAAACGGGTCAAAATTGAAGCTTTTGAGTAAGCAAAACTCTGTAAAAATGGCAATTTTGGTCACTGTGAGGGTTTAAAAAGTGGTTATTCAACATGAGGCACGATCCAATTGACATTTTGAATAATTTTTGGTACAGTCCAAAAAATCAATTTTCGGATGAAAAACGATGACTCCGGACCTGTCGAACGATCCCAAAATGGTCAATATGGATGAAATTTTAACATTTAATCTTTTGACTCTAAATGACTGTTGGATGTGAATTATGACTTTGTCAACTAAAATAAGTGTGTTTAAAGTCATTTCTGTGCCTGAATTGGGTCAAAATTGAAGCTTTTGAGTAAGCAAAACTCTGTAAAAATGGCAATTTTGGTCACTGTGAGGGTTTAAAAAGTGGTTATTCAACATGAGGCACGATCCAATTGACATTTTGAATCATTTTTGGTACAGTCCAAAAAATCAATTTTCGGATGAAAAACGATGACTCCGGACCTGTCGAACGATCCCAAAATGGTCAATATGGATAAAATTTTAACATTTAATCGTTTGACTCTAAATGACTGTTAGGTGTGAATTATGACTTTGTCAACTAAAAAAAGTGTGTTTAAAGTCATTTCTGTGCCTGAAACGGGTCAAAATTGAAGCTTTTGAGTAAGCAAAACTCTGTAAAAATGGCAATTTTGGTCACTGTGAGGGTTTAAAAAGTGGTTATTCAACATGAGGCACGATCCAATTGACATTTTGAATCATTTTTGGTACAGTCCAAAAAATCAATTTTCGGATGAAAAACGATGACTCCGGACCTGTCGAACAATCCCAAAATGGTCAATATGGATGAAATTTTAACATTTAATCTTTTGACTCTAAATGACTGTTGGATGTGAATTATGACTTTGTCAACTAAAATAAGTGTGTTTAAAGTCATTTCTGTGCCTGAAACGGGTCAAAATTGAAGCTTTTGAGTAAGCAAAACTCTGTAAAAATGGCAATTTTGGTCACTGTGAGGGTTTAAAAAGTGGTTATTCAACATGAGGCACGATCCAATTGACATTTTGGATCATTTTTGGTACAGTCCAAAAAATCAATTTTCGGATGAAAAACGATGACTCCGGACCTGTCGAACGATCCCAAAATGGGCAATATGGATGAAATTTTAACATTTAATCTTTCGACTCTAAATGACTGTTGGATGTGAATTATGACTTTGTCAACTAAAATAAGTGTGTTTAAAGTCATTTCTGTGCCTGAAACGGGTCAAAATTGAAGCTTTTGAGTAAGCAAAACTCTGTAAAAATGGCAATTTTGGTCACTGTGAGGGTTTAAAAAGTGGTTATTCAACATGAGGCACGATCCAATTGACATTTTGAATCATTTTTGGTACAGTCCAAAAAATCTATTTTCGGATGAAAAACGATGACTCCGGACCTGTCGAACAATCCCAAAATGGTCAATATGGATGAAATTTTAACATTTAATCTTTCGACTCTAAATGACTGTTGGATGTGAATTATGACTTTGTCAACTAAAATAAGTGTGTTTAAAGTCATATCTGTGCCTGAAACGGGTCAAAATTGAAGCTTTTGAGTAAGCAAAACTCTGTAAAAATGGCAATTTTGGTCACTCTGAGGGTTTAAAAAGTGGTTATTCAACATGAGGCACGATCCAATTGACATTTTGAATCATTTTTGGTACAGTCCAAAAAATCAATTTTCGGATGAAAAACGATGACTCCGGACCTGTCGAACGATCCCAAAATGGTCAATATGGATGAAATTTTAACATTTAATCGTTTGACTCTAAATGACTGTTGGATGTGAATTATGACTTTGTCAACTAAAATAAGTGTGTTTAAAGTCATTTCTGTGCCTGAAACGGGTCAAAATTGAAGCTTTTGAGTAAGCAAAACTCTGTAAAAATGGCAATTTTGGTCACTGTGAGGGTTTAAAAAGTGGTTATTCAACATGAGGCACGATCCAATTGACATTTTGAATCATTTTTGGTACAGTCCAAAAAATCAATTTTCGGATGAATAACGATGACTCCGGACCTGTCGAACGATCCCAAAATGGTCAATATGGATGAAATTTTAACATTTAATCGTTTGACTCTAAATGACTGTTGGATGTGAATTATGACTTTGTCAACTAAAATAAGTATGTTTAAAGTCATTTCTGTGCCTGAAACGGGTCAAAATTGAAGCTTTTGAGTAAGCAAAACTCTGTAAAAATGGCAATTTTGGTCACTGTGAGGGTTTAAAAAGTGGTTATTCAACATGAGGCACGATCCAATTGACATTTTGAATCATTTTTGGTACAGTCCAAAAAATCAATTTTCGGATGAAAAACGATGACTCCGGACCTGTCGAACGATCCCAAAATGGTCAATATGGATGAAATTTTAACATTTAATCGTTTGACTCTAAATGACTGTTAGGTGTGAATTATGACTTTGTCAACTAAAAAAAGTGTGTTTAAAGTCATTTCTGTGCCTGAAACGGGTCAAAATTGAAGCTTTTGAGTAAGCAAAACTCTGTAAAAATGGCAATTTTGGTCACTGTGAGGGTTTAAAAAGTGGTTATTCAACATGAGGCACGATCCAATTGACATTTTGAATCATTTTTGGTACAGTCCAAAAAATCAATTTTCAGATGAAAAACGATGACTCCGGACCTGTCGAACAATCCCAAAATGGTCAATATGGATGAAATTTTAACATTTAATCTTTTGACTCTAAATGACTGTTGGATGTGAATTATGACTTTGTCAACTAAAATAAGTGTGTTTAAAGTCATTTCTGTGCCTGAAACGGGTCAAAATTGAAGCTTTTGAGTAAGCAAAACTCTGTAAAAATGGCAATTTTGGTCACTGTGAGGGTTTAAAAAGTGGTTATTCAACATGAGGCACGATCCAATTGACATTTTGAATCATTTTTGGTACAGTCCAAAAAATCAATTTTCGGATGAAAAACGATGACTCCGGACCTGTCGAACGATCCCAAAATGGGCAATATGGATGAAATTTTAACATTTAATCTTTCGACTCTAAATGACTGTTGGATGTGAATTATGACTTTGTCAACTAAAAAAAGTGTGTTTAAAGTCATTTCTGTGCCTGAAACGGGTCAAAATTGAAGCTTTTGAGTAAGCAAAACTCTGTAAAAATGGCAATTTTGGTCACTGTGAGGGTTTAAAAAGTGGTTATTCAACATGAGGCACGATCCAATTGACATTTTGAATCATTTTTGGTACAGTCCAAAAAATCAATTTTCAGATGAAAAACGATGACTCCGGACCTGTCGAACAATCCCAAAATGGTCAATATGGATGAAATTTTAACATTTAATCTTTTGACTCTAAATGACTGTTGGATGTGAATTATGACTTTGTCAACTAAAATAAGTGTGTTTAAAGTCATTTCTGTGCCTGAAACGGGTCAAAATTGAAGCTTTTGAGTAAGCAAAACTCTGTAAAAATGGCAATTTTGGTCACTGTGAGGGTTTAAAAAGTGGTTATTCAACATGAGGCACGATCCAATTGACATTTTGAATCATTTTTGGTACAGTCCAAAAAATCAATTTTCGGATGAAAAACGATGACTCCGGACCTGTCGAACGATCCCAAAATGGGCAATATGGATGAAATTTTAACATTTAATCTTTCGACTCTAAATGACTGTTGGATGTGAATTATGACTTTGTCAACTAAAATAAGTGTGTTTAAAGTCATTTCTGTGCCTGAAACGGGTCAAAATTGAAGCTTTTGAGTAAGCAAAACTCTGTAAAAATGGCAATTTTGGTCACTGTGAGGGTTTAAAAAGTGGTTATTCAACATGAGGCACGATCCAATTGACATTTTGAATCATTTTTGGTACAGTCCAAAAAATCAATTTTCGGATGAAAAACGATGACTCCGGACCTGTCGAACAATCCCAACATGGTCAATATGAATGAAATTTTAACATTTAATCTTTCGACTCTAAATGACTGTTGGATGTGAATTATGACTTTGTCAACTAAAATAAGTGTGTTTAAAGTCATTTCTGTGCCTGAAACGGGTCAAAATTAAAGCTTTTGAGTAAGCAAAACTCTGTAAAAATGGCAATTTTGGTCACTGTGAGGGTTTAAAAAGTGGTTATTCAACATGAGGCACGATCCAATTGACATTTTGAATCATTTTTGGTACAGTCCAAAAAATCAATTTTCGGATGAAAAGCGATGACTCCGGACCTGTCGAACGATCCCAAAATGGTCAATATGGATGAAATTTTAACATTTAATCGTTTGACTCTAAATGACTGTTAGGTGTGAATTATGACTTTGTCAACTAAAATAAGTGTGTTTAAAGTCATTTCTGTGCCTGAAACGGGTCAAAATTGAAGCTTTTGAGTAAGCAAAACTCTGTAAAAATGGCAATTTTGGTCACTGTGAGGGTTTAAAAAGTGGTTATTCAACATGAGGCACGATCCAATTGACATTTTGAATCATTTTTGGTACAGTCCAAAAAATCAATTTTCGGATGAAAAACGATGACTCCGGACCTGTCGAACGATCCCAAAATGGTCAATATGGATGAAATTTTAACATTTAATCGTTTGACTCTAAATGACTGTTGGATGTGAATTATGACTTTGTCAACTAAAATAAGTATGTTTAAAGTCATTTCTGTGCCTGAAACGGGTCAAAATTGAAGCTTTTGAGTAAGCAAAACTCTGTAAAAATGGCAATTTTGGTCACTGTGAGGGTTTAAAAAGTGGTTATTCAACATGAGGCACGATCCAATTGACATTTTGAATCATTTTTGGTACAGTCCAAAAAATCAATTTTCGGATGAAAAACGATGACTCCGGACCTGTCGAACGATCCCAAAATGGTCAATATGGATGAAATTTTAACATTTAATCGTTTGACTCTAAATGACTGTTAGGTGTGAATTATGACTTTGTCAACTAAAAAAAGGTGTGTTTAAAGTCATTTCTGTGCCTGAAACGGGTCAAAATTGAAGCTTTTGAGTAAGCAAAACTCTGTAAAAATGGCAATTTTGGTCACTGTGAGGGTTTAAAAAGTGGTTATTCAACATGAGGCACGATCCAATTGACATTTTGAATCATTTTTGGTACAGTCCAAAAAATCAATTTTCGGATGAAAAACGATGACTCCGGACCTGTCGAACGATCCCAAAATGGTCAATATGGATGAAATTTTAACATTTAATCGTTTGACTCTAAATGACTGTTAGGTGTGAATTATGACTTTGTCAACTAAAAAAAGTGTGTTTAAAGTCATTTCTGTGCCTGAAACGGGTCAAAATTGAAGCTTTTGAGTAAGCAAAACTCTGTAAAAATGGCAATTTTGGTCACTGTGAGGGTTTAAAAAGTGGTTATTCAACATGAGGCACGATCCAATTGACATTTTGAATCATTTTTGGTACAGTCCAAAAAATCAATTTTCAGATGAAAAACGATGACTCCGGACCTGTCGAACAATCCCAAAATGGTCAATATGGATGAAATTTTAACATTTAATCTTTTGACTCTAAATGACTGTTGGATGTGAATTATGACTTTGTCAACTAAAATAAGTGTGTTTAAAGTCATTTCTGTGCCTGAAACGGGTCAAAATTGAAGCTTTTGAGTAAGCAAAACTCTGTAAAAATGGCAATTTTGGTCACTGTGAGGGTTTAAAAAGTGGTTATTCAACATGAGGCACGATCCAATTGACATTTTGAATCATTTTTGGTACAGTCCAAAAAATCAATTTTCGGATGAAAAACGATGACTCCGGACCTGTCGAACGATCCCAAAATGGGCAATATGGATGAAATTTTAACATTTAATCTTTCGACTCTAAATGACTGTTGGATGTGAATTATGACTTTGTCAACTAAAATAAGTGTGTTTAAAGTCATTTCTGTGCCTGAAACGGGTCAAAATTGAAGCTTTTGAGTAAGCAAAACTCTGTAAAAATGGCAATTTTGGTCACTGTGAGGGTTTAAAAAGTGGTTATTCAACATGAGGCACGATCCAATTGACATTTTGAATCATTTTTGGTACAGTCCAAAAAATCAATTTTCGGATGAAAAACGATGACTCCGGACCTGTCGAACAATCCCAACATGGTCAATATGAATGAAATTTTAACATTTAATCTTTCGACTCTAAATGACTGTTGGATGTGAATTATGACTTTGTCAACTAAAATAAGTGTGTTTAA
This sequence comes from Lissotriton vulgaris, assembly GCF_964263255.1. Lineage (NCBI taxonomy): Eukaryota > Metazoa > Chordata > Amphibia > Caudata > Salamandridae > Lissotriton > Lissotriton vulgaris. The sequence goes on from NW_028243682.1 coordinate 725,755, forward strand.
AGTCATTTCTGTGCCTGAAACGGGTCAAAATTAAAGCTTTTGAGTAAGCAAAACTCTGTAAAAATGGCAATTTTGGTCACTGTGAGGGTTTAAAAAGTGGTTATTCAACATGAGGCACGATCCAATTGACATTTTGAATCATTTTTGGTACAGTCCAAAAAATCAATTTTCGGATGAAAAGCGATGACTCCGGACCTGTCGAACGATCCCAAAATGGTCAATATGGATGAAATTTTAACATTTAATCGTTTGACTCTAAATGACTGTTAGGTGTGAATTATGACTTTGTCAACTAAAATAAGTGTGTTTAAAGTCATTTCTGTGCCTGAAACGGGTCAAAATTGAAGCTTTTGAGTAAGCAAAACTCTGTAAAAATGGCAATTTTGGTCACTGTGAGGGTTTAAAAAGTGGTTATTCAACATGAGGCACGATCCAATTGACATTTTGAATCATTTTTGGTACAGTCCAAAAAATCAATTTTCGGATGAATAACGATGACTCCGGACCTGTCGAACGATCCCAAAATGGTCAATATGGATGAAATTTTAACATTTAATCGTTTGACTCTAAATGACTGTTGGATGTGAATTATGACTTTGTCAACTAAAATAAGTATGTTTAAAGTCATTTCTGTGCCTGAAACGGGTCAAAATTGAAGCTTTTGAGTAAGCAAAACTCTGTAAAAATGGCAATTTTGGTCACTGTGAGGGTTTAAAAAGTGGTTATTCAACATGAGGCACGATCCAATTGACATTTTGAATCATTTTTGGTACAGTCCAAAAAATCAATTTTCGGATGAAAAACGATGACTCCGGACCTGTCGAACGATCCCAAAATGGTCAATATGGATGTGTTAGAAACGGGACCCTGGCCGGCCAAGACTCGCGTCGAGGTCAGTCAGGGATCGCCATTTCTAAGTGTCAGGGCAAGGGAGTCACACACCAAGATAACCCTTCTCTCGCCCTCTAGGTAACGTGGCGCGAGCAGTCAAGGCTAAACTTGGAGGCTATGTAGGTTAAGTGTTTGCGTGCGCACCCAGCAACAACACCCAAGGCCCACCACAAAGGAAACTCCACACAAGGTTATACAAAAATAGCCTTTGTATTATATCAAAAACACATTAGATAAAACATACATTTAGTTACACTGTGCCAACAGGCACGGGCAGAATTTACAAGGGGGATATTTACAAGACAGGGCCACCTGGACCACTGTCAGGAATCATCACTTTTTAGGAATAGTAATTAGCACATAGAATACTTTTAGAATCAAAATAAACGTGTATCACAAATTAACACACAACCAGTAATTACTGGTAGAGCATCAGAACCTCCTACGCAACCCTAACCACCTTAGGCAACTATTGCGCAGGGAACAAAAGACCTCAACTAGCAACACCTGTACTAGGAGAAAAGCCACCCCCTAGGAATCACCAACATCTAGGGGCATAAGCATAGGCACATTACACATGATGCATTAACATTCAGCGGTGTAGGGAAGAAAGACACATGATGGATCCAAACACATTCAGAGGTGCGAGCACAAGACAACACATGATGCAGTACCTACATTCAGCGGTGTATGCAAGGAAAGACACATGATGGTTCAGAACACATTCAGCGGTGCGAGCACAAGCAATTGCGCAAAACTTCACATGAGCCACAACCTGTGGCAGTCCCTGTGTCCAAAGTCAGGGGCAGGCTATAATAAGCCAAAAAGTACACCCAGCCTAAACGTAGCAACTGTCCACTAAGTGCTGGACAGTTGTAAATACCCAGGATGCCAACGTTGGAGCCTCGTGGACTCAGGACAACAATGGGGCCAAAGGAAATAGGCAATTAGAGCTCCAGCGCTCTAAATCAAGGACAATGCCCCCAGAGCCTCTCTCAGGGCTCTCTCTCGATGTGGGCCATGAGCCTCGCTGGACTCGCAAAATAAATGTGGGCTGGAGCCTTCTCGGGGCTAGTCACGGATGTGGGCGTCGGTGGAGTCCCTCTCGGGGGCTCGGTATCTCAAATGCCCTGCTCGAGCCTCGTGGGCTCTCTAGAAATGCTCCCGCTATGGTGGCGTCCCGCTCGGGGGACTTGGGAAGATAGCACCAGCCAGGAGAGGGGGGCGGCACCAGTACTGTGCTCCGACGCCCCCTGTCAGCAACACAAAACCGGACTTCACTCACCGGGTTCCTGCTGGCGCGCTGGGTCTCGGCGGCGTCTATGCTCCGCCGGCGCTTCCCCTCTCCCCGGGGCTCTCCTCACTTTCTTGGAGCCTCGGTGGGGGACAGGTGCCGGTCTTCTTCTTCCCGCGCTGCTCCTCCTCACACGGGGAGCTTCGAGGACGGAGCCGGCTGCTCCCCTCGTGCTCCCGCCTGGCCCTGTCTCCTCCACACGCCGCCTGACTTCCGCCGGGGCCGCCAATGGCAGCGCGGCCCTGGGGGTCAGGAGGCGGGACTTCCGGGTCGCTGCAGGCAGAGCGGCGGCCCGGCAACAGCTCCCACTCACCCTCGGCTGCGGCGGTGATCACGGGCAATGCCGGGTGGGCACCGGCTTCAATTAATGAATAACTCCACGGGGCAATGCCGGGTGGCACCGGCCTTCGAATCAGAAGTAAAGCGAGATGGCACTCGCTCGCCCAAAAATCGGCGATCCTTCGGGGGTAATGCCGGGTGGGCACCGGCTGTGCACAAAAGCGCTCCCCAGCGCTAGGACAGTCAATAAAGCGCTCCCAAGTGCTCCAGGTGAAGCGAAGCGCTTTCAGGCAAAGTCCAACGTGCTCCCAGGTAGGGAACACAAGCACAGCGCTTCCAGCTGCCCTCAGCAGGGCAGAGTCCCAGCAAAGTCCTTAGGTAGGCAGGGGGGCAAGGCTGGGCCAGGGGCCAGCTCACTGGCCCTCCAGGCAGGGAGGCAGTCCAAGTGGCGGTTCCTCCTGGCCCCAGCAGCAGCAGCAGCCCCCTCAAGATCCTAGAAGAGAACAATTTCAGTGGGGACACAGCCCCATTTTTATACACTGAAATCCTTTGTCTGTAGGTGCAGGGGGAGAAACCAGTTGCAACTGGTTCTGGAGCACTCTTGATGGGCCAACCACCCATTTCATTCACTGGGGAGGCTAGGGTCGTTAGACACACCACAGGGGGGCGGAGCCAGCATTGTGTGGGGAAAACCCAGCCCATCCAGGACACAGGTACACTCCTCCCACACATCACTCATGCTAATCTCCCACTCACCACCGGGCAGACCCATCCAGACTTCCTGGAGCCTGGCCTGCCAGCCAGCTCCAGCCAATCACGCTCCAGCACCCTCACTGCACACATATCTCAATGTCCAGAAGTAGCACTTCCCAACTAGACACACACATGCCGCAGACACCATCTTGCAGCATTCGCTCTCACGAGTTTACACATACCAAACTCGAGCCTGCACTCCCCACGCATCAGGAACTACCAGGGACACACACATTCCCCATGCATTCCTATGGGAGGGCAGGCCAGCCATACTACACGCACGCACTTCCACTCTGGGACCCAGGGAAAAAGTGCGCCAAGCCAGAAATCATGAACACCAGGTCGCCATCAAAAGCAAAAAGTTCAGGGGTGAACCAGCCATAAAGGCCCGGGTCCAACACAACCCCCTTCCAGCCAAAACGCAGGGTAGACCGATCACCACCGTGATGGGCTTCCCTGCTTTGGGCGAAAGAACAAGGACACGGGCCCGCCACTGCCGGGACACCGTCCTGTTCCACGCCACTGTGAACCCCTGGGATTCCTTCTCAAACCACCATCTGGAACAACTGGGCTACCCCACGGGTACTCCTCAGCTGTCCGCGGCCAGGACCAGGCCCTAGGCCACCCAGGTACCACTGGTTCCTGCCTACTCACCGAGTGGGGGGTAGTAACCCCTGGCACATAGTGTCCATTCTCCACTCTCCCTGTCTGCAAGACAGGACTAGACTGCCACTGGTTCACCAGCCTTTGGTCTACAACCTCAGGCGGACCAGGAGTCTCAGGGAAGGCTCTCCTCCCCTTACCTCTTCTTCTAGGGTTCCTCCACCTCCTGCGAGGTGTACACCTAGAACGCCATTCCAACCCAGGGTTTAACCCCTCAGGTTGCACCGGGGTCAGAGGCGGGCTCTCCCACCCTCTGCACCCCCTTCCAGAGTTCTGCACCCTCCCGACTGGAGAGGTACCCCTGGAAGAAGCACTGGCTAGGACTCTGGTTACAGAAGTCCCACCCTTCAGGTCAGGCCGATCCTGAACCTGGCCTCCCAACCTTCGGTCTAAACCTCTAGGCGGGATAATTGCCTGGCACTCCAGGACTTCTGGGGACTCACTCACCATCCCCCTGAGGCTAACACATGACTCATGTGCTGCGTGACTGTCTGTCTGGCGCAGATCTCCCGCCTCCTGTCCACCTGACAGTGCGGGAAGATCCCCCAGAACAGAAGTGGTGTCACCATGGTCACTTACCGGGAACTTCGCCCAACTGGGTAGTCCCTGACCCACTGGTTCTCCCACTGGGGAACTCCCCCAATCACTCCTCACTTCGGACTTCCGTGCCCCCCCAACTGGAGTGGCACTGCCGGGCACTAGAACCACTGGAACACTATTTAAAGATACTCCAGGTTCTCTAGACACTAGGGGATCACCCTCAAGGGGTCTAACAGGACAGCCTAGATCCCTAACCTGGTGTTCCCTCGAGAAACCATCCAGGTTCTGAGACTGGGTTTCGGGCACCTGGGAACACTCAGTCCCCCACTCACTCTTACTCCACGGAGACAAGACGTGAGCCCCTTCACCCCTCTCGCTACACTGGGACCTAGCTGGGCTACTCTGAGCCTCTTCCACCACACTGGTCTGGAAGATACCTAACCCACTACTCTTGGGTTCACTCACCCATGACGTGTCAGAACCACTGGCACCTTCCCAGCGGTCTGCTTCCTTTGCAATGTCCCAAGGACTCACGTAGTCACCTCTTGACAGGTGTTTGCGCAACTCTGGCACAAAACAATTGAGCAACTGCTCTCTGATAACAAGGTTGAGTAGTCCATCAAAATCAGGTTCCCCATGAACCTCTAACCAATCAATCAGGGTATCATGACAATCATCCACATAATCTCCCCAATCCTGGTGAGGCAGTCTCCTACTGCTCCTGAACTTCAACCTGTATGTGTCCTCTCGGGAACAAGGTACCATTCTTTGGAAACGGGGCATGGCACTTCCCGCACCAAACTCTCTCTTGCTGCCACCACTGGATCCAACCCTCCCTGGGGAATCCAGAAAACTATGACTGCGGTCAGGGGATAACCTACCCTCTAGGGCTATCTTCTCCCTGGCCAAGGCCCTCTCAGCCTCTGCAGTCCGCTCATTCACACCCAGCTGCGCCATCTCTCTGGCATGCTCTAACCTGAGCTTCTCCATGGCCAACTGGTGCTCCCTCTCTTCTCTCCTATCCACCCACTCCTCTGGGGACAGGGAAAGGGAAGGGGTGCTACATCTGACACTGGACCCAGCAAGGGACTCCCTATCTAGGGGGTACTCGCTCTCTGCTGGCGCCCATCCACTGTCAAACTCACTCTCCACATCAGACTCTTCAGGGCTCCCCTCAGACCCACCACCCTCATGGTGTGCGGTCCGGGCCCTCTCCCTCTCACTGTGCTCACGCTCCCAGTCACTCTTCTGCCACAGGATCATGTTATCCCTAAGCTTGGACTGGGTGTCTGACTCACTCACTGGGATGTCTCTCTCCTTACATAACCGTACCAACTCATGCACACTGTACTTAAACAGGCCACAAAGGTTAAAAGGAGATTCCATCTTGACAGGATGCTCACAGACACGTGCAACACAAGGGAACTAGCAATCTGAAGTAAAAGTACACAATTCCAAAACTTCCACACTCTCCTTAAAAAAAAAGAACTCACTCATGCGTCCAGGGAAACACACCATTCATCCACACACACCCTCCCCTCGGATCGGTAAGGCAGTTTCTACCACCCCTGACTTCTCAACCTGACCACAAGTGACACAGGTACCAAACTCTGGAAGCAGGGCGGGGGACAAATGTACTGAACACTATTATCAAATGACACTCTTCAGGAGAAGCAATAATGGAACTTCACCAAAAACACAATAATCCCCAAAATGTGGTTATCTAAAATGCAGAGCTTTGTAGTGGCCAGTTGCCACTGTGGTACAACGCAAACACAAATTCTTATCCCACCGCTTGCCGCCAATGTTAGAAACGGGACCCTGGCCGGCCAAGACTCGCGTCGAGGTCAGTCAGGGATCGCCATTTCTAAGTGTCAGGGCAAGGGAGTCACACACCAAGATAACCCTTCTCTCGCCCTCTAGGTAACGTGGCGCGAGCAGTCAAGGCTAAACTTGGAGGCTATGTAGGTTAAGTGTTTGCGTGCGCACCCAGCAACAACACCCAAGGCCCACCACAAAGGAAACTCCACACAAGGTTATACAAAAATAGCCTTTGTATTATATCAAAAACACATTAGATAAAACATACATTTAGTTACACTGTGCCAACAGGCACGGGCAGAATTTACAAGGGGGATATTTACAAGACAGGGCCACCTGGACCACTGTCAGGAATCATCACTTTTTAGGAATAGTAATTAGCACATAGAATACTTTTAGAATCAAAATAAACGTGTATCACAAATTAACACACAACCAGTAATTACTGGTAGAGCATCAGAACCTCCTACGCAACCCTAACCACCTTAGGCAACTATTGCGCAGGGAACAAAAGACCTCAACTAGCAACACCTGTACTAGGAGAAAAGCCACCCCCTAGGAATCACCAACATCTAGGGGCATAAGCATAGGCACATTACACATGATGCATTAACATTCAGCGGTGTAGGGAAGAAAGACACATGATGGATCCAAACACATTCAGAGGTGCGAGCACAAGACAACACATGATGCAGTACCTACATTCAGCGGTGTATGCAAGGAAAGACACATGATGGTTCAGAACACATTCAGCGGTGCGAGCACAAGCAATTGCGCAAAACTTCACATGAGCCACAACCTGTGGCAGTCCCTGTGTCCAAAGTCAGGGGCAGGCTATAATAAGCCAAAAAGTACACCCAGCCTAAACGTAGCAACTGTCCACTAAGTGCTGGACAGTTGTAAATACCCAGGATGCCAACGTTGGAGCCTCGTGGACTCAGGACAACAATGGGGCCAAAGGAAATAGGCAATTAGAGCTCCAGCGCTCTAAATCAAGGACAATGCCCCCAGAGCCTCTCTCAGGGCTCTCTCTCGATGTGGGCCATGAGCCTCGCTGGACTCGCAAAATAAATGTGGGCTGGAGCCTTCTCGGGGCTAGTCACGGATGTGGGCGTCGGTGGAGTCCCTCTCGGGGGCTCGGTATCTCAAATGCCCTGCTCGAGCCTCGTGGGCTCTCTAGAAATGCTCCCGCTATGGTGGCGTCCCGCTCGGGGGACTTGGGAAGATAGCACCAGCCAGGAGAGGGGGGCGGCACCAGTACTGTGCTCCGACGCCCCCTGTCAGCAACACAAAACCGGACTTCACTCACCGGGTTCCTGCTGGCGCGCTGGGTCTCGGCGGCGTCTATGCTCCGCCGGCGCTTCCCCTCTCCCCGGGGCTCTCCTCACTTTCTTGGAGCCTCGGTGGGGGACAGGTGCCGGTCTTCTTCTTCCCGCGCTGCTCCTCCTCACACGGGGAGCTTCGAGGACGGAGCCGGCTGCTCCCCTCGTGCTCCCGCCTGGCCCTGTCTCCTCCACACGCCGCCTGACTTCCGCCGGGGCCGCCAATGGCAGCGCGGCCCTGGGGGTCAGGAGGCGGGACTTCCGGGTCGCTGCAGGCAGAGCGGCGGCCCGGCAACAGCTCCCACTCACCCTCGGCTGCGGCGGTGATCACGGGCAATGCCGGGTGGGCACCGGCTTCAATTAATGAATAACTCCACGGGGCAATGCCGGGTGGCACCGGCCTTCGAATCAGAAGTAAAGCGAGATGGCACTCGCTCGCCCAAAAATCGGCGATCCTTCGGGGGTAATGCCGGGTGGGCACCGGCTGTGCACAAAAGCGCTCCCCAGCGCTAGGACAGTCAATAAAGCGCTCCCAAGTGCTCCAGGTGAAGCGAAGCGCTTTCAGGCAAAGTCCAACGTGCTCCCAGGTAGGGAACACAAGCACAGCGCTTCCAGCTGCCCTCAGCAGGGCAGAGTCCCAGCAAAGTCCTTAGGTAGGCAGGGGGGCAAGGCTGGGCCAGGGGCCAGCTCACTGGCCCTCCAGGCAGGGAGGCAGTCCAAGTGGCGGTTCCTCCTGGCCCCAGCAGCAGCAGCAGCCCCCTCAAGATCCTAGAAGAGAACAATTTCAGTGGGGACACAGCCCCATTTTTATACACTGAAATCCTTTGTCTGTAGGTGCAGGGGGAGAAACCAGTTGCAACTGGTTCTGGAGCACTCTTGATGGGCCAACCACCCATTTCATTCACTGGGGAGGCTAGGGTCGTTAGACACACCACAGGGGGGCGGAGCCAGCATTGTGTGGGGAAAACCCAGCCCATCCAGGACACAGGTACACTCCTCCCACACATCACTCATGCTAATCTCCCACTCACCACCGGGCAGACCCATCCAGACTTCCTGGAGCCTGGCCTGCCAGCCAGCTCCAGCCAATCACGCTCCAGCACCCTCACTGCACACATATCTCAATGTCCAGAAGTAGCACTTCCCAACTAGACACACACATGCCGCAGACACCATCTTGCAGCATTCGCTCTCACGAGTTTACACATACCAAACTCGAGCCTGCACTCCCCACGCATCAGGAACTACCAGGGACACACACATTCCCCATGCATTCCTATGGGAGGGCAGGCCAGCCATACTACACGCACGCACTTCCACTCTGGGACCCAGGGAAAAAGTGCGCCAAGCCAGAAATCATGAACACCAGGTCGCCATCAAAAGCAAAAAGTTCAGGGGTGAACCAGCCATAAAGGCCCGGGTCCAACAGGATGAAATTTTAACATTTAATCGTTTGACTCTAAATGACTGTTAGGTGTGAATTATGACTTTGTCAACTAAAAAAAGGTGTGTTTAAAGTCATTTCTGTGCCTGAAACGGGTCAAAATTGAAGCTTTTGAGTAAGCAAAACTCTGTAAAAATGGCAATTTTGGTCACTGTGAGGGTTTAAAAAGTGGTTATTCAACATGAGGCACGATCCAATTGACATTTTGAATCATTTTTGGTACAGTCCAAAAAAATCAATTTTCAGATGAAAAACGATGACTCCGGACCTGTCGAACGATCCCAAAATGGGCAATATGGATGAAATTTTAACATTTAATCTTTCGACTCTAAATGACTGTTGGATGTGAATTATGACTTTGTCAACTAAAATAAGTGTGTTTAAAGTCATTTCTGTGCCTGAAACGGGTCAAAATTGAAGCTTTTGAGTAAGCAAAACTCTGTAAAAATGGCAATTTTGGTCACTGTGAGGGTTTAAAAAGTGGTTATTCAACATGAGGCACGATCCAATTGACATTTTGAATCATTTTTGGTACAGTCCAAAAAATCAATTTTCGGATGAAAAACGATGACTCCGGACCTGTCGAACAATCCCAAAATGGTCAATATGGATGAAATTTTAACATTTAATCTTTCGACTCTAAATGACTGTTGGATGTGAATTATGACTTTGTCAACTAAAATAAGTGTGTTTAAAGTCATTTCTGTGCCTGAAACGGGTCAAAATTGAAGCTTTTGAGTAAGCAAAACTCTGTAAAAATGGCAATTTTGGTCACTGTGAGGGTTTAAAAAGTGGTTATTCAACATGAGGCACGATCCAATTGACATTTTGAATCATTTTTGGTACAGTCCAAAAAATCAATTTTCGGATGAAAAACGATGACTCCGGACCTGTCGAACGATCCCAAAATGGTCAATATGGATGAAATTTTAACATTTAATCGTTTGACTCTAAATGACTGTTGGATGTGAATTATGACTTTGTCAACTAAAATAAGTATGTTTAAAGTCATTTCTGTGCCTGAAACGGGTCAAAATTGAAGCTTTTGAGTAAGCAAAACTCTGTAAAAATGGCAATTTTGGTCACTGTGAGGGTTTAAAAAGTGGTTATTCAACATGAGGCACGATCCAATTGACATTTTGAATCATTTTTGGTACAGTCCAAAAAATCAATTTTCGGATGAAAAACGATGACTCCGGACCTGTCGAACGATCCCAAAATGGTCAATATGGATGAAATTTTAACATTTAATCGTTTGACTCTAAATGACTGTTAGGTGTGAATTATGACTTCGTCAACTAAAAAAAGTGTGTTTAAAGTCATTTCTGTGCCTGAAACGGGTCAAAATTGAAGCTTTTGAGTAAGCAAAACTCTGTAAAAATGGCAATTTTGGTCACTGTGAGGGTTTAAAAAGTGGTTATTCAACATGAGGCACGATCCAATTGACATTTTGAATCATTTTTGGTACAGTCCAAAAAATCAATTTTCAGATGAAAAACGATGACTCCGGACCTGTCGAACAATCCCAAAATGGTCAATATGGATGAAATTTTAACATTTAATCTTTTGACTCTAAATGACTGTTGGATGTGAATTATGACTTTGTCAACTAAAATAAGTGTGTTTAAAGTCATTTCTGTGCCTGAAACGGGTCAAAATTGAAGCTTTTGAGTAAGCAAAACTCTGTAAAAATGGCAATTTTGGTCACTGTGAGGGTTTAAAAAGTGGTTATTCAACATGAGGCACGATCCAATTGACATTTTGAATCATTTTTGGTACAGTCCAAAAAATCAATTTTCGGATGAAAAACGATGACTCCGGACCTGTCGAACGATCCCAAAATGGGCAATATGGATGAAATTTTAACATTTAATCTTTCGACTCTAAATGACTGTTGGATGTGAATTATGACTTTGTCAACTAAAATAAGTGTGTTTAAAGTCATTTCTGTGCCTGAAACGGGTCAAAATTGAAGCTTTTGAGTAAGCAAAACTCTGTAAAAATGGCAATTTTGGTCACTGTGAGGGTTTAAAAAGTGGTTATTCAACATGAGGCACGATCCAATTGACATTTTGAATCATTTTTGGTACAGTCCAAAAAATCAATTTTCGGATGAAAAACGATGACTCCGGACCTGTCGAACAATCCCAACATGGTCAATATGAATGAAATTTTAACATTTAATCTTTCGACTCTAAATGACTGTTGGATGTGAATTATGACTTTGTCAACTAAAATAAGTGTGTTTAAAGTCATTTCTGTGCCTGAAACGGGTCAAAATTAAAGCTTTTGAGTAAGCAAAACTCTGTAAAAATGGCAATTTTGGTCACTGTGAGGGTTTAAAAAGTGGTTATTCAACATGAGGCACGATCCAATTGACATTTTGAATCATTTTTGGTACAGTCCAAAAAATCAATTTTCGGATGAAAAGCGATGACTCCGGACCTGTCGAACGATCCCAAAATGGTCAATATGGATGAAATTTTAACATTTAATCGTTTGACTCTAAATGACTGTTAGGTGTGAATTATGACTTTGTCAACTAAAATAAGTGTGTTTAAAGTCATTTCTGTGCCTGAAACGGGTCAAAATTGAAGCTTTTGAGTAAGCAAAACTCTGTAAAAATGGCAATTTTGGTCACTGTGAGGGTTTAAAAAGTGGTTATTCAACATGAGGCACGATCCAATTGACATTTTGAATCATTTTTGGTACAGTCCAAAAAATCAATTTTCGGATGAATAACGATGACTCCGGACCTGTCGAACGATCCCAAAATGGTCAATATGGATGAAATTTTAACATTTAATCGTTTGACTCTAAATGACTGTTGGATGTGAATTATGACTTTGTCAACTAAAATAAGTATGTTTAAAGTCATTTCTGTGCCTGAAACGGGTCAAAATTGAAGCTTTTGAGTAAGCAAAACTCTGTAAAAATGGCAATTTTGGTCACTGTGAGGGTTTAAAAAGTGGTTATTCAACATGAGGCACGATCCAATTGACATTTTGAATCATTTTTGGTACAGTCCAAAAAATCAATTTTCGGATGAAAAACGATGACTCCGGACCTGTCGAACGATCCCAAAATGGTCAATATGGATGAAATTTTAACATTTAATCGTTTGACTCTAAATGACTGTTAGGTGTGAATTATGACTTTGTCAACTAAAAAAAGGTGTGTTTAAAGTCATTTCTGTGCCTGAAACGGGTCAAAATTGAAGCTTTTGAGTAAGCAAAACTCTGTAAAAATGGCAATTTTGGTCACTGTGAGGGTTTAAAAAGTGGTTATTCAACATGAGGCACGATCCAATTGACATTTTGAATCATTTTTGGTACAGTCCAAAAAAATCAATTTTCAGATGAAAAACGATGACTCCGGACCTGTCGAACGATCCCAAAATGGGCAATATGGATGAAATTTTAACATTTAATCTTTCGACTCTAAATGACTGTTGGATGTGAATTATGACTTTGTCAACTAAAATAAGTGTGTTTAAAGTCATTTCTGTGCCTGAAACGGGTCAAAATTGAAGCTTTTGAGTAAGCAAAACTCTGTAAAAATGGCAATTTTGGTCACTGTGAGGGTTTAAAAAGTGGTTATTCAACATGAGGCACGATCCAATTGACATTTTGAATCATTTTTGGTACAGTCCAAAAAATCAATTTTCGGATGAAAAACGATGACTCCGGACCTGTCGAACAATCCCAAAATGGTCAATATGGATGAAATTTTAACATTTAATCTTTCGACTCTAAATGACTGTTGGATGTGAATTATGACTTTGTCAACTAAAATAAGTGTGTTTAAAGTCATTTCTGTGCCTGAAACGGGTCAAAATTGAAGCTTTTGAGTAAGCAAAACTCTGTAAAAATGGCAATTTTGGTCACTGTGAGGGTTTAAAAAGTGGTTATTCAACATGAGGCACGATCCAATTGACATTTTGAATCATTTTTGGTACAGTCCAAAAAATCAATTTTCGGATGAAAAACGATGACTCCGGACCTGTCGAACGATCCCAAAATGGTCAATATGGATGAAATTTTAACATTTAATCGTTTGACTCTAAATGACTGTTGGATGTGAATTATGACCTTGTCAACTAAAATAAGTATGTTTAAAGTCATTTCTGTGCCTGAAACGGGTCAAAATTGAAGCTTTTGAGTAAGCAAAACTCTGTAAAAATGGCAATTTTGGTCACTGTGAGGGTTTAAAAAGTGGTTATTCAACATGAGGCACGATCCAATTGACATTTTGAATCATTTTTGGTACAGTCCAAAAAATCAATTTTCGGATGAAAAACGATGACTCCGGACCTGTCGAACGATCCCAAAATGGTCAATATGGATGAAATTTTAACATTTAATCGTTTGACTCTAAATGACTGTTAGGTGTGAATTATGACTTCGTCAACTAAAAAAAGTGTGTTTAAAGACATTTCTGTGCCTGAAACGGGTCAAAATTGAAGCTTTTGAGTAAGCAAAACTCTGTAAAAATGGCAATTTTGGTCACTGTGAGGGTTTAAAAAGTGGTTATTCAACATGAGGCACGATCCAATTGACATTTTGAATCATTTTTGGTACAGTCCAAAAAATCAATTTTCGGATGAAAAACGATGACTCCGGACCTGTCGAACAATCCCAAAATGGTCAATATGGATGAAATTTTAACATTTAATCTTTTGACTCTAAATGACTGTTGGATGTGAATTATGACTTTGTCAACTAAAATAAGTGTGTTTAAAGTCATTTCTGTGCCTGAAACGGGTCAAAATTGAAGCTTTTGAGTAAGCAAAACTCTGTAAAAATGGCAATTTTGGTCACTGTGAGGGTTTAAAAAGTGGTTATTCAACATGAGGCACGATCCAATTGACATTTTGAATCATTTTTGGTACAGTCCAAAAAATCAATTTTCGGATGAAAAACGATGACTCCGGACCTGTCGAACGATCCCAAAATGGGCAATATGGATGAAATTTTAACATTTAATCTTTCGACTCTAAATGACTGTTGGATGTGAATTATGACTTTGTCAACTAAAATAAGTGTGTTTAAAGTCATTTCTGTGCCTGAAACGGGTCAAAATTGAAGCTTTTGAGTAAGCAAAACTCTGTAAAAATTGCAATTTTGGTCACTGTGAGGGTTTAAAAAGTGGTTATTCAACATGAGGCACGATCCAATTGACATTTTGAATCATTTTTGGTACAGTCCAAAAAATCAATTTTCGGATGAAAAACGATGACTCCGGACCTGTCGAACAATCCCAAAATGGTCAATATGGATGAAATTTTAACATTTATTCTTTTGACTCTAAATGACTGTTGGATGTGAATTATGACTTTGTCAACTAAAATAAGTGTGTTTAAAGTCATTTCTGTGCCTGAAACGGGTCAAAATTGAAGCTTTTGAGTAAGCAAAACTCTGTAAAAATGGCAATTTTGGTCACTGTGAGGGTTTAAAAAGTGGTTATTCAACATGAGGCACGATCCAATTGACATTTTGAATCATTTTTGGTACAGTCCAAAAAATCAATTTTCGGATGAAAAACGATGACTCCGGACCTGTCGAACAATCCCAAAATGGTCAATATGGATGAAATTTTAACATTTAATCTTTTGACTCTAAATGACTGTTGGATGTGAATTATGACTTTGTCAACTAAAATAAGTGTGTTTAAAGTCATTTCTGTGCCTGAAACGGGTCAAAATTGAAGCTTTTGAGTAAGCAAAACTCTGTAAAAATGGCAATTTTGGTCACTGTGAGGGTTTAAAAAGTGGTTATTCAACATGAGGCACGATCCAATTGACATTTTGAATCATTTTTGGTACAGTCCAAAAAATCAATTTTCGGATGAAAAACGATGACTCCGGACCTGTCGAACGATCCCAAAATGGGCAATATGGATGAAATTTTAACATTTAATCTTTCGACTCTAAATGACTGTTGGATGTGAATTATGACTTTGTCAACTAAAATAAGTGTGTTTAAAGTCATTTCTGTGCCTGAAACGGGTCAAAATTGAAGCTTTTGAGTAAGCAAAACTCTGTAAAAATGGCAATTTTGGTCACTGTGAGGGTTTAAAAAGTGGTTATTCAACATGAGGCACGATCCAATTGACATTTTGAATCATTTTTGGTACAGTCCAAAAAATCAATTTTCGGATGAAAAGCGATGACTCCGGACCTGTCGAACGATCCCAAAATGGTCAATATGGATGAAATTTTAACATTTAATCGTTTGACTCTAAATGACTGTTAGGTGTGAATTATGACTTTGTCAACTAAAATAAGTGTGTTTAAAGTCATTTCTGTGCCTGAAACGGGTCAAAATTGAAGCTTTTGAGTAAGCAAAACTCTGTAAAAATGGCAATTTTGGTCACTGTGAGGGTTTAAAAAGTGGTTATTCAACATGAGGCACGATCCAATTGACATTTTGAATCATTTTTGGTACAGTCCAAAAAATCAATTTTCGGATGAATAACGATGACTCCGGACCTGTCGAACGATCCCAAAATGGTCAATATGGATGAAATTTTAACATTTAATCGTTTGACTCTAAATGACTGTTGGATGTGAATTATGACTTTGTCAACTAAAATAAGTATGTTTAAAGTCATTTCTGTGCCTGAAACGGGTCAAAATTGAAGCTTTTGAGTAAGCAAAACTCTGTAAAAATGGCAATTTTGGTCACTGTGAGGGTTTAAAAAGTGGTTATTCAACATGAGGCACGATCCAATTGACATTTTGAATCATTTTTGGTACAGTCCAAAAAATCAATTTTCGGATGAAAAACGATGACTCCGGACCTGTCGAACGATCCCAAAATGGTCAATATGGATGAAATTTTAACATTTAATCGTTTGACTCTAAATGACTGTTAGGTGTGAATTATGACTTTGTCAACTAAAAAAAGGTGTGTTTAAAGTCATTTCTGTGCCTGAAACGGGTCAAAATTGAAGCTTTTGAGTAAGCAAAACTCTGTAAAAATGGCAATTTTGGTCACTGTGAGGGTTTAAAAAGTGGTTATTCAACATGAGGCACGATCCAATTGACATTTTGAATCATTTTTGGTACAGTCCAAAAAAATCAATTTTCAGATGAAAAACGATGACTCCGGACCTGTCGAACGATCCCAAAATGGGCAATATGGATGAAATTTTAACATTTAATCTTTCGACTCTAAATGACTGTTGGATGTGAATTATGACTTTGTCAACTAAAATAAGTGTGTTTAAAGTCATTTCTGTGCCTGAAACGGGTCAAAATTGAAGCTTTTGAGTAAGCAAAACTCTGTAAAAATGGCAATTTTGGTCACTGTGAGGGTTTAAAAAGTGGTTATTCAACATGAGGCACGATCCAATTGACATTTTGAATCATTTTTGGTACAGTCCAAAAAATCAATTTTCGGATGAAAAACGATGACTCCGGACCTGTCGAACAATCCCAAAATGGTCAATATGGATGAAATTTTAACATTTAATCTTTCGACTCTAAATGACTGTTGGATGTGAATTATGACTTTGTCAACTAAAATAAGTGTGTTTAAAGTCATTTCTGTGCCTGAAACGGGTCAAAATTGAAGCTTTTGAGTAAGCAAAACTCTGTAAAAATGGCAATTTTGGTCACTGTGAGGGTTTAAAAAGTGGTTATTCAACATGAGGCACGATCCAATTGACATTTTGAATCATTTTTGGTACAGTCCAAAAAATCAATTTTCGGATGAAAAGCGATGACTCCGGACCTGTCGAACGATCCCAAAATGGTCAATATGGATGAAATTTTAACATTTAATCGTTTGACTCTAAATGACTGTTAGGTGTGAATTATGACTTTGTCAACTAAAATAAGTGTGTTTAAAGTCATTTCTGTGCCTGAAACGGGTCAAAATTGAAGCTTTTGAGTAAGCAAAACTCTGTAAAAATGGCAATTTTGGTCACTGTGAGGGTTTAAAAAGTGGTTATTCAACATGAGGCACGATCCAATTGACATTTTGAATCATTTTTGGTACAGTCCAAAAAATCAATTTTCGGATGAATAACGATGACTCCGGACCTGTCGAACGATCCCAAAATGGTCAATATGGATGAAATTTTAACATTTAATCGTTTGACTCTAAATGACTGTTGGATGTGAATTATGACTTTGTCAACTAAAATAAGTATGTTTAAAGTCATTTCTGTGCCTGAAACGGGTCAAAATTGAAGCTTTTGAGTAAGCAAAACTCTGTAAAAATGGCAATTTTGGTCACTGTGAGGGTTTAAAAAGTGGTTATTCAACATGAGGCACGATCCAATTGACATTTTGAATCATTTTTGGTACAGTCCAAAAAATCAATTTTCGGATGAAAAGCGATGACTCCGGACCTGTCGAACGATCCCAAAATGGTCAATATGGATGAAATTTTAACATTTAATCGTTTGACTCTAAATGACTGTTAGGTGTGAATTATGACTTTGTCAACTAAAATAAGTGTGTTTAAAGTCATTTCTGTGCCTGAAACGGGTCAAAATTGAAGCTTTTGAGTAAGCAAAACTCTGTAAAAATGGCAATTTTGGTCACTGTGAGGGTTTAAAAAGTGGTTATTCAACATGAGGCACGATCCAATTGACATTTTGAATCATTTTTGGTACAGTCCAAAAAATCAATTTTCGGATGAATAACGATGACTCCGGACCTGTCGAACGATCCCAAAATGGTCAATATGGATGAAATTTTAACATTTAATCGTTTGACTCTAAATGACTGTTGGATGTGAATTATGACTTTGTCAACTAAAATAAGTATGTTTAAAGTCATTTCTGTGCCTGAAACGGGTCAAAATTGAAGCTTTTGAGTAAGCAAAACTCTGTAAAAATGGCAATTTTGGTCACTGTGAGGGTTTAAAAAGTGGTTATTCAACATGAGGCACGATCCAATTGACATTTTGAATCATTTTTGGTACAGTCCAAAAAATCAATTTTCGGATGAAAAACGATGACTCCGGACCTGTCGAACGATCCCAAAATGGTCAATATGGATGAAATTTTAACATTTAATCGTTTGACTCTAAATGACTGTTAGGTGTGAATTATGACTTTGTCAACTAAAAAAAGGTGTGTTTAAAGTCATTTCTGTGCCTGAAACGGGTCAAAATTGAAGCTTTTGAGTAAGCAAAACTCTGTAAAAATGGCAATTTTGGTCACTGTGAGGGTTTAAAAAGTGGTTATTCAACATGAGGCACGATCCAATTGACATTTTGAATCATTTTTGGTACAGTCCAAAAAAATCAATTTTCAGATGAAAAACGATGACTCCGGACCTGTCGAACGATCCCAAAATGGGCAATATGGATGAAATTTTAACATTTAATCTTTCGACTCTAAATGACTGTTGGATGTGAATTATGACTTTGTCAACTAAAATAAGTGTGTTTAAAGTCATTTCTGTGCCTGAAACGGGTCAAAATTGAAGCTTTTGAGTAAGCAAAACTCTGTAAAAATGGCAATTTTGGTCACTGTGAGGGTTTAAAAAGTGGTTATTCAACATGAGGCACGATCCAATTGACATTTTGAATCATTTTTGGTACAGTCCAAAAAATCAATTTTCGGATGAAAAACGATGACTCCGGACCTGTCGAACAATCCCAAAATGGTCAATATGGATGAAATTTTAACATTTAATCTTTCGACTCTAAATGACTGTTGGATGTGAATTATGACTTTGTCAACTAAAATAAGTGTGTTTAAAGTCATTTCTGTGCCTGAAACGGGTCAAAATTGAAGCTTTTGAGTAAGCAAAACTCTGTAAAAATGGCAATTTTGGTCACTGTGAGGGTTTAAAAAGTGGTTATTCAACATGAGGCACGATCCAATTGACATTTTGAATCATTTTTGGTACAGTCCAAAAAATCAATTTTCGGATGAAAAACGATGACTCCGGACCTGTCGAACGATCCCAAAATGGTCAATATGGATGAAATTTTAACATTTAATCGTTTGACTCTAAATGACTGTTGGATGTGAATTATGACCTTGTCAACTAAAATAAGTATGTTTAAAGTCATTTCTGTGCCTGAAACGGGTCAAAATTGAAGCTTTTGAGTAAGCAAAACTCTGTAAAAATGGCAATTTTGGTCACTGTGAGGGTTTAAAAAGTGGTTATTCAACATGAGGCACGATCCAATTGACATTTTGAATCATTTTTGGTACAGTCCAAAAAATCAATTTTCGGATGAAAAACGATGACTCCGGACCTGTCGAACGATCCCAAAATGGTCAATATGGATGAAATTTTAACATTTAATCGTTTGACTCTAAATGACTGTTAGGTGTGAATTATGACTTCGTCAACTAAAAAAAGTGTGTTTAAAGACATTTCTGTGCCTGAAACGGGTCAAAATTGAAGCTTTTGAGTAAGCAAAACTCTGTAAAAATGGCAATTTTGGTCACTGTGAGGGTTTAAAAAGTGGTTATTCAACATGAGGCACGATCCAATTGACATTTTGAATCATTTTTGGTACAGTCCAAAAAATCAATTTTCGGATGAAAAACGATGACTCCGGACCTGTCGAACAATCCCAAAATGGTCAATATGGATGAAATTTTAACATTTAATCTTTTGACTCTAAATGACTGTTGGATGTGAATTATGACTTTGTCAACTAAAATAAGTGTGTTTAAAGTCATTTCTGTGCCTGAAACGGGTCAAAATTGAAGCTTTTGAGTAAGCAAAACTCTGTAAAAATGGCAATTTTGGTCACTGTGAGGGTTTAAAAAGTGGTTATTCAACATGAGGCACGATCCAATTGACATTTTGAATCATTTTTGGTACAGTCCAAAAAATCAATTTTCGGATGAAAAACGATGACTCCGGACCTGTCGAACGATCCCAAAATGGGCAATATGGATGAAATTTTAACATTTAATCTTTCGACTCTAAATGACTGTTGGATGTGAATTATGACTTTGTCAACTAAAATAAGTGTGTTTAAAGTCATTTCTGTGCCTGAAACGGGTCAAAATTGAAGCTTTTGAGTAAGCAAAACTCTGTAAAAATTGCAATTTTGGTCACTGTGAGGGTTTAAAAAGTGGTTATTCAACATGAGGCACGATCCAATTGACATTTTGAATCATTTTTGGTACAGTCCAAAAAATCAATTTTCGGATGAAAAACGATGACTCCGGACCTGTCGAACAATCCCAAAATGGTCAATATGGATGAAATTTTAACATTTATTCTTTTGACTCTAAATGACTGTTGGATGTGAATTATGACTTTGTCAACTAAAATAAGTGTGTTTAAAGTCATTTCTGTGCCTGAAACGGGTCAAAATTGAAGCTTTTGAGTAAGCAAAACTCTGTAAAAATGGCAATTTTGGTCACTGTGAGGGTTTAAAAAGTGGTTATTCAACATGAGGCACGATCCAATTGACATTTTGAATCATTTTTGGTACAGTCCAAAAAATCAATTTTCGGATGAAAAACGATGACTCCGGACCTGTCGAACAATCCCAAAATGGTCAATATGGATGAAATTTTAACATTTAATCTTTTGACTCTAAATGACTGTTGGATGTGAATTATGACTTTGTCAACTAAAATAAGTGTGTTTAAAGTCATTTCTGTGCCTGAAACGGGTCAAAATTGAAGCTTTTGAGTAAGCAAAACTCTGTAAAAATGGCAATTTTGGTCACTGTGAGGGTTTAAAAAGTGGTTATTCAACATGAGGCACGATCCAATTGACATTTTGAATCATTTTTGGTACAGTCCAAAAAATCAATTTTCGGATGAAAAACGATGACTCCGGACCTGTCGAACGATCCCAAAATGGGCAATATGGATGAAATTTTAACATTTAATCTTTCGACTCTAAATGACTGTTGGATGTGAATTATGACTTTGTCAACTAAAATAAGTGTGTTTAAAGTCATTTCTGTGCCTGAAACGGGTCAAAATTGAAGCTTTTGAGTAAGCAAAACTCTGTAAAAATGGCAATTTTGGTCACTGTGAGGGTTTAAAAAGTGGTTATTCAACATGAGGCACGATCCAATTGACATTTTGAATCATTTTTGGTACAGTCCAAAAAATCAATTTTCGGATGAAAAGCGATGACTCCGGACCTGTCGAACGATCCCAAAATGGTCAATATGGATGAAATTTTAACATTTAATCGTTTGACTCTAAATGACTGTTAGGTGTGAATTATGACTTTGTCAACTAAAATAAGTGTGTTTAAAGTCATTTCTGTGCCTGAAACGGGTCAAAATTGAAGCTTTTGAGTAAGCAAAACTCTGTAAAAATGGCAATTTTGGTCACTGTGAGGGTTTAAAAAGTGGTTATTCAACATGAGGCACGATCCAATTGACATTTTGAATCATTTTTGGTACAGTCCAAAAAATCAATTTTCGGATGAATAACGATGACTCCGGACCTGTCGAACGATCCCAAAATGGTCAATATGGATGAAATTTTAACATTTAATCGTTTGACTCTAAATGACTGTTGGATGTGAATTATGACTTTGTCAACTAAAATAAGTATGTTTAAAGTCATTTCTGTGCCTGAAACGGGTCAAAATTGAAGCTTTTGAGTAAGCAAAACTCTGTAAAAATGGCAATTTTGGTCACTGTGAGGGTTTAAAAAGTGGTTATTCAACATGAGGCACGATCCAATTGACATTTTGAATCATTTTTGGTACAGTCCAAAAAATCAATTTTCGGATGAAAAACGATGACTCCGGACCTGTCGAACGATCCCAAAATGGTCAATATGGATGAAATTTTAACATTTAATCGTTTGACTCTAAATGACTGTTAGGTGTGAATTATGACTTTGTCAACTAAAAAAAGGTGTGTTTAAAGTCATTTCTGTGCCTGAAACGGGTCAAAATTGAAGCTTTTGAGTAAGCAAAACTCTGTAAAAATGGCAATTTTGGTCACTGTGAGGGTTTAAAAAGTGGTTATTCAACATGAGGCACGATCCAATTGACATTTTGAATCATTTTTGGTACAGTCCAAAAAAATCAATTTTCAGATGAAAAACGATGACTCCGGACCTGTCGAACGATCCCAAAATGGGCAATATGGATGAAATTTTAACATTTAATCTTTCGACTCTAAATGACTGTTGGATGTGAATTATGACTTTGTCAACTAAAATAAGTGTGTTTAAAGTCATTTCTGTGCCTGAAACGGGTCAAAATTGAAGCTTTTGAGTAAGCAAAACTCTGTAAAAATGGCAATTTTGGTCACTGTGAGGGTTTAAAAAGTGGTTATTCAACATGAGGCACGATCCAATTGACATTTTGAATCATTTTTGGTACAGTCCAAAAAATCAATTTTCGGATGAAAAACGATGACTCCGGACCTGTCGAACAATCCCAAAATGGTCAATATGGATGAAATTTTAACATTTAATCTTTCGACTCTAAATGACTGTTGGATGTGAATTATGACTTTGTCAACTAAAATAAGTGTGTTTAAAGTCATTTCTGTGCCTGAAACGGGTCAAAATTGAAGCTTTTGAGTAAGCAAAACTCTGTAAAAATGGCAATTTTGGTCACTGTGAGGGTTTAAAAAGTGGTTATTCAACATGAGGCACGATCCAATTGACATTTTGAATCATTTTTGGTACAGTCCAAAAAATCAATTTTCGGATGAAAAGCGATGACTCCGGACCTGTCGAACGATCCCAAAATGGTCAATATGGATGAAATTTTAACATTTAATCGTTTGACTCTAAATGACTGTTAGGTGTGAATTATGACTTTGTCAACTAAAATAAGTGTGTTTAAAGTCATTTCTGTGCCTGAAACGGGTCAAAATTGAAGCTTTTGAGTAAGCAAAACTCTGTAAAAATGGCAATTTTGGTCACTGTGAGGGTTTAAAAAGTGGTTATTCAACATGAGGCACGATCCAATTGACATTTTGAATCATTTTTGGTACAGTCCAAAAAATCAATTTTCGGATGAATAACGATGACTCCGGACCTGTCGAACGATCCCAAAATGGTCAATATGGATGAAATTTTAACATTTAATCGTTTGACTCTAAATGACTGTTGGATGTGAATTATGACTTTGTCAACTAAAATAAGTATGTTTAAAGTCATTTCTGTGCCTGAAACGGGTCAAAATTGAAGCTTTTGAGTAAGCAAAACTCTGTAAAAATGGCAATTTTGGTCACTGTGAGGGTTTAAAAAGTGGTTATTCAACATGAGGCACGATCCAATTGACATTTTGAATCATTTTTGGTACAGTCCAAAAAATCAATTTTCGGATGAAAAACGATGACTCCGGACCTGTCGAACGATCCCAAAATGGTCAATATGGATGAAATTTTAACATTTAATCGTTTGACTCTAAATGACTGTTAGGTGTGAATTATGACTTTGTCAACTAAAAAAAGGTGTGTTTAAAGTCATTTCTGTGCCTGAAACGGGTCAAAATTGAAGCTTTTGAGTAAGCAAAACTCTGTAAAAATGGCAATTTTGGTCACTGTGAGGGTTTAAAAAGTGGTTATTCAACATGAGGCACGATCCAATTGACATTTTGAATCATTTTTGGTACAGTCCAAAAAAATCAATTTTCAGATGAAAAACGATGACTCCGGACCTGTCGAACGATCCCAAAATGGGCAATATGGATGAAATTTTAACATTTAATCTTTCGACTCTAAATGACTGTTGGATGTGAATTATGACTTTGTCAACTAAAATAAGTGTGTTTAAAGTCATTTCTGTGCCTGAAACGGGTCAAAATTGAAGCTTTTGAGTAAGCAAAACTCTGTAAAAATGGCAATTTTGGTCACTGTGAGGGTTTAAAAAGTGGTTATTCAACATGAGGCACGATCCAATTGACATTTTGAATCATTTTTGGTACAGTCCAAAAAATCAATTTTCGGATGAAAAACGATGACTCCGGACCTGTCGAACAATCCCAAAATGGTCAATATGGATGAAATTTTAACATTTAATCTTTCGACTCTAAATGACTGTTGGATGTGAATTATGACTTTGTCAACTAAAATAAGTGTGTTTAAAGTCATTTCTGTGCCTGAAACGGGTCAAAATTGAAGCTTTTGAGTAAGCAAAACTCTGTAAAAATGGCAATTTTGGTCACTGTGAGGGTTTAAAAAGTGGTTATTCAACATGAGGCACGATCCAATTGACATTTTGAATCATTTTTGGTACAGTCCAAAAAATCAATTTTCGGATGAAAAACGATGACTCCGGACCTGTCGAACGATCCCAAAATGGTCAATATGGATGAAATTTTAACATTTAATCGTTTGACTCTAAATGACTGTTGGATGTGAATTATGACCTTGTCAACTAAAATAAGTATGTTTAAAGTCATTTCTGTGCCTGAAACGGGTCAAAATTGAAGCTTTTGAGTAAGCAAAACTCTGTAAAAATGGCAATTTTGGTCACTGTGAGGGTTTAAAAAGTGGTTATTCAACATGAGGCACGATCCAATTGACATTTTGAATCATTTTTGGTACAGTCCAAAAAATCAATTTTCGGATGAAAAACGATGACTCCGGACCTGTCGAACGATCCCAAAATGGTCAATATGGATGAAATTTTAACATTTAATCGTTTGACTCTAAATGACTGTTAGGTGTGAATTATGACTTCGTCAACTAAAAAAAGTGTGTTTAAAGACATTTCTGTGCCTGAAACGGGTCAAAATTGAAGCTTTTGAGTAAGCAAAACTCTGTAAAAATGGCAATTTTGGTCACTGTGAGGGTTTAAAAAGTGGTTATTCAACATGAGGCACGATCCAATTGACATTTTGAATCATTTTTGGTACAGTCCAAAAAATCAATTTTCGGATGAAAAACGATGACTCCGGACCTGTCGAACAATCCCAAAATGGTCAATATGGATGAAATTTTAACATTTAATCTTTTGACTCTAAATGACTGTTGGATGTGAATTATGACTTTGTCAACTAAAATAAGTGTGTTTAAAGTCATTTCTGTGCCTGAAACGGGTCAAAATTGAAGCTTTTGAGTAAGCAAAACTCTGTAAAAATGGCAATTTTGGTCACTGTGAGGGTTTAAAAAGTGGTTATTCAACATGAGGCACGATCCAATTGACATTTTGAATCATTTTTGGTACAGTCCAAAAAATCAATTTTCGGATGAAAAACGATGACTCCGGACCTGTCGAACAATCCCAAAATGGTCAATATGGATGAAATTTTAACATTTATTCTTTTGACTCTAAATGACTGTTGGATGTGAATTATGACTTTGTCAACTAAAATAAGTGTGTTTAAAGTCATTTCTGTGCCTGAAACGGGTCAAAATTGAAGCTTTTGAGTAAGCAAAACTCTGTAAAAATGGCAATTTTGGTCACTGTGAGGGTTTAAAAAGTGGTTATTCAACATGAGGCACGATCCAATTGACATTTTGAATCATTTTTGGTACAGTCCAAAAAATCAATTTTCGGATGAAAAACGATGACTCCGGACCTGTCGAACAATCCCAAAATGGTCAATATGGATGAAATTTTAACATTTAATCTTTTGACTCTAAATGACTGTTGGATGTGAATTATGACTTTGTCAACTAAAATAAGTGTGTTTAAAGTCATTTCTGTGCCTGAAACGGGTCAAAATTGAAGCTTTTGAGTAAGCAAAACTCTGTAAAAATGGCAATTTTGGTCACTGTGAGGGTTTAAAAAGTGGTTATTCAACATGAGGCACGATCCAATTGACATTTTGAATCATTTTTGGTACAGTCCAAAAAATCAATTTTCGGATGAAAAACGATGACTCCGGACCTGTCGAACGATCCCAAAATGGGCAATATGGATGAAATTTTAACATTTAATCTTTCGACTCTAAATGACTGTTGGATGTGAATTATGACTTTGTCAACTAAAATAAGTGTGTTTAAAGTCATTTCTGTGCCTGAAACGGGTCAAAATTGAAGCTTTTGAGTAAGCAAAACTCTGTAAAAATGGCAATTTTGGTCACTGTGAGGGTTTAAAAAGTGGTTATTCAACATGAGGCACGATCCAATTGACATTTTGAATCATTTTTGGTACAGTCCAAAAATCAATTTTCGGATGAAAAGCGATGACTCCGGACCTGTCGAACGATCCCAAAATGGTCAATATGGATGAAATTTTAACATTTAATCGTTTGACTCTAAATGACTGTTAGGTGTGAATTATGACTTTGTCAACTAAAATAAGTGTGTTTAAAGTCATTTCTGTGCCTGAAACGGGTCAAAATTGAAGCTTTTGAGTAAGCAAAACTCTGTAAAAATGGCAATTTTGGTCACTGTGAGGGTTTAAAAAGTGGTTATTCAACATGAGGCACGATCCAATTGACATTTTGAATCATTTTTGGTACAGTCCAAAAAATCAATTTTCGGATGAATAACGATGACTCCGGACCTGTCGAACGATCCCAAAATGGTCAATATGGATGAAATTTTAACATTTAATCGTTTGACTCTAAATGACTGTTGGATGTGAATTATGACTTTGTCAACTAAAATAAGTATGTTTAAAGTCATTTCTGTGCCTGAAACGGGTCAAAATTGAAGCTTTTGAGTAAGCAAAACTCTGTAAAAATGGCAATTTTGGTCACTGTGAGGGTTTAAAAAGTGGTTATTCAACATGAGGCACGATCCAATTGACATTTTGAATCATTTTTGGTACAGTCCAAAAAATCAATTTTCGGATGAAAAACGATGACTCCGGACCTGTCGAACGATCCCAAAATGGTCAATATGGATGAAATTTTAACATTTAATCGTTTGACTCTAAATGACTGTTAGGTGTGAATTATGACTTTGTCAACTAAAAAAAGGTGTGTTTAAAGTCATTTCTGTGCCTGAAACGGGTCAAAATTGAAGCTTTTGAGTAAGCAAAACTCTGTAAAAATGGCAATTTTGGTCACTGTGAGGGTTTAAAAAGTGGTTATTCAACATGAGGCACGATCCAATTGACATTTTGAATCATTTTTGGTACAGTCCAAAAAAATCAATTTTCAGATGAAAAACGATGACTCCGGACCTGTCGAACGATCCCAAAATGGGCAATATGGATGAAATTTTAACATTTAATCTTTCGACTCTAAATGACTGTTGGATGTGAATTATGACTTTGTCAACTAAAATAAGTGTGTTTAAAGTCATTTCTGTGCCTGAAACGGGTCAAAATTGAAGCTTTTGAGTAAGCAAAACTCTGTAAAAATGGCAATTTTGGTCACTGTGAGGGTTTAAAAAGTGGTTATTCAACATGAGGCACGATCCAATTGACATTTTGAATCATTTTTGGTACAGTCCAAAAAATCAATTTTCGGATGAAAAACGATGACTCCGGACCTGTCGAACAATCCCAAAATGGTCAATATGGATGAAATTTTAACATTTAATCTTTCGACTCTAAATGACTGTTGGATGTGAATTATGACTTTGTCAACTAAAATAAGTGTGTTTAAAGTCATTTCTGTGCCTGAAACGGGTCAAAATTGAAGCTTTTGAGTAAGCAAAACTCTGTAAAAATGGCAATTTTGGTCACTGTGAGGGTTTAAAAAGTGGTTATTCAACATGAGGCACGATCCAATTGACATTTTGAATCATTTTTGGTACAGTCCAAAAAATCAATTTTCGGATGAAAAGCGATGACTCCGGACCTGTCGAACGATCCCAAAATGGTCAATATGGATGAAATTTTAACATTTAATCGTTTGACTCTAAATGACTGTTAGGTGTGAATTATGACTTTGTCAACTAA
This sequence comes from Lissotriton vulgaris, assembly GCF_964263255.1. Lineage (NCBI taxonomy): Eukaryota > Metazoa > Chordata > Amphibia > Caudata > Salamandridae > Lissotriton > Lissotriton vulgaris. Next base: position 753,491 of record NW_028243682.1, read on the forward strand.
AATAAGTGTGTTTAAAGTAATTTCTGTGCCTGAAACGGGTCAAAATTGAAGCTTTTGAGTAAGCAAAACTCTGTAAAAATGGCAATTTTGGTCACTGTGAGGGTTTAAAAAGTGGTTATTCAACATGAGGCACGATCCAATTGACATTTTGAATCATTTTTGGTACAGTCCAAAAAATCAATTTTCGGATGAAAAACGATGACTCCGGACCTGTCGAACGATCCCAAAATGGTCAATATGGATGAAATTTTAACATTTAATCGTTTGACTCTAAATGACTGTTGGATGTGAATTATGACTTTGTCAACTAAAATAAGTATGTTTAAAGTCATTTCTGTGCCTGAAACGGGTCAAAATTGAATTTTTGAGTAAGCAAAACTCTGTAAAAATGGCAATTTTGGTCACTGTGAGGGTTTAAAAAGTGGTTATTCAACATGAGGCACGATCCAATTGACATTTTGAATCATTTTTGGTACAGTCCAAAAAATCAATTTTCGGATGAAAAACGATGACTCCGGACCTGTCGAACGATCCCAAAATGGTCAATATGGATGAAATTTTTAACATTTAATCGTTTGACTCTAAATGACTGTTAGGTGTGAATTATGACTTTGTCAACTAAAAAAAGGTGTGTTTAAAGTCATTTCTGTGCCTGAAACGGGTCAAAATTGAAGCTTTTGAGTAAGCAAAACTCTGTAAAAATGGCAATTTTGGTCACTGTGAGGGTTTAAAAAGTGGTTATTCAACATGAGGCACGATCCAATTGACATTTTGAATCATTTTTGGTACAGTCCAAAAAATCAATTTTCGGATGAAAAACGATGACTCCGGACCTGTCGAACGATCCCAAAATGGTCAATATGGATGAAATTTTAACATTTAATCGTTTGACTCTAAATGACTGTTAGGTGTGAATTATGACTTTGTCAACTAAAAAAAGTGTGTTTAAAGTCATTTCTGTGCCTGAAACGGGTCAAAATTGAAGCTTTTGAGTAAGCAAAACTCTGTAAAAATGGCAATTTTGGTCACTGTGAGGGTTTAAAAAGTGGTTATTCAACATGAGGCATGATCCAATTGACATTTTGAATCATTTTTGGTACAGTCCAAAAAATCAATTTTCAGATGAAAAACGATGACTCCGGACCTGTCGAACAATCCCAAAATGGTCAATATGGATGAAATTTTAACATTTAATCTTTTGACTCTAAATGACTGTTGGATGTGAATTATGACTTTGTCAACTAAAATAAGTGTGTTTAAAGTCATTTCTGTGCCTGAAACGGGTCAAAATTGAAGCTTTTGAGTAAGCAAAACTCTGTAAAAATGGCAATTTTGGTCACTGTGAGGGTTTAAAAAGTGGTTATTCAACATGAGGCACGATCCAATTGACATTTTGAATCATTTTTGGTACAGTCCAAAAAATCAATTTTCGGATGAAAAACGATGACTCCGGACCTGTCGAACGATCCCAAAATGGGCAATATGGATGAAATTTTAACATTTAATCTTTCGACTCTAAATGACTGTTGGATGTGAATTATGACTTTGTCAACTAAAATAAGTGTGTTTAAAGTCATTTCTGTGCCTGAAACGGGTCAAAATTGAAGCTTTTGAGTAAGCAAAACTCTGTAAAAATGGCAATTTTGGTCACTGTGAGGGTTTAAAAAGTGGTTATTCAACATGAGGCACGATCCAATTGACATTTTGAATCATTTTTGGTACAGTCCAAAAAATCAATTTTCGGATGAAAAGCGATGACTCCGGACCTGTCGAACGATCCCAAAATGGTCAATATGGATGAAATTTTAACATTTAATCGTTTGACTCTAAATGACTGTTAGGTGTGAATTATGACTTTGTCAACTAAAATAAGTGTGTTTAAAGTCATTTCTGTGCCTGAAACGGGTCAAAATTGAAGCTTTTGAGTAAGCAAAACTCTGTAAAAATGGCAATTTTGGTCACTGTGAGGGTTTAAAAAGTGGTTATTCAACATGAGGCACGATCCAATTGACATTTTGAATCATTTTTGGTACAGTCCAAAAAATCAATTTTCGGATGAATAACGATGACTCCGGACCTGTCGAACGATCCCAAAATGGTCAATATGGATGAAATTTTAACATTTAATCGTTTGACTCTAAATGACTGTTGGATGTGAATTATGACTTTGTCAACTAAAATAAGTATGTTTAAAGTCATTTCTGTGCCTGAAACGGGTCAAAATTGAAGCTTTTGAGTAAGCAAAACTCTGTAAAAATGGCAATTTTGGTCACTGTGAGGGTTTAAAAAGTGGTTATTCAACATGAGGCACGATCCAATTGACATTTTGAATCATTTTTGGTACAGTCCAAAAAATCAATTTTCGGATGAAAAACGATGACTCCGGACCTGTCGAACGATCCCAAAATGGTCAATATGGATGAAATTTTAACATTTAATCGTTTGACTCTAAATGACTGTTAGGTGTGAATTATGACTTTGTCAACTAAAAAAAGGTGTGTTTAAAGTCATTTCTGTGCCTGAAACGGGTCAAAATTGAAGCTTTTGAGTAAGCAAAACTCTGTAAAAATGGCAATTTTGGTCACTGTGAGGGTTTAAAAAGTGGTTATTCAACATGAGGCACGATCCAATTGACATTTTGAATCATTTTTGGTACAGTCCAAAAAAATCAATTTTCAGATGAAAAACGATGACTCCGGACCTGTCGAACGATCCCAAAATGGGCAATATGGATGAAATTTTAACATTTAATCTTTCGACTCTAAATGACTGTTGGATGTGAATTATGACTTTGTCAACTAAAATAAGTGTGTTTAAAGTCATTTCTGTGCCTGAAACGGGTCAAAATTGAAGCTTTTGAGTAAGCAAAACTCTGTAAAAATGGCAATTTTGGTCACTGTGAGGGTTTAAAAAGTGGTTATTCAACATGAGGCACGATCCAATTGACATTTTGAATCATTTTTTGTACAGTCCAAAAAATCAATTTTCGGATGAAAAACGATGACTCCGGACCTGTCGAACAATCCCAAAATGGTCAATATGGATGAAATTTTAACATTTAATCTTTCGACTCTAAATGACTGTTGGATGTGAATTATGACTTTGTCAACTAAAATAAGTGTGTTTAAAGTCATTTCTGTGCCTGAAACGGGTCAAAATTGAAGCTTTTGAGTAAGCAAAACTCTGTAAAAATGGCAATTTTGGTCACTGTGAGGGTTTAAAAAGTGGTTATTCAACATGAGGCACGATCCAATTGACATTTTGAATCATTTTTGGTACAGTCCAAAAAATCAATTTTCGGATGAAAAACGATGACTCCGGACCTGTCGAACGATCCCAAAATGGTCAATATGGATGAAATTTTAACATTTAATCGTTTGACTCTAAATGACTGTTGGATGTGAATTATGACTTTGTCAACTAAAATAAGTATGTTTAAAGTCATTTCTGTGCCTGAAACGGGTCAAAATTGAAGCTTTTGAGTAAGCAAAACTCTGTAAAAATGGCAATTTTGGTCACTGTGAGGGTTTAAAAAGTGGTTATTCAACATGAGGCACGATCCAATTGACATTTTGAATCATTTTTGGTACAGTCCAAAAAATCAATTTTCGGATGAAAAACGATGACTCCGGACCTGTCGAACGATCCCAAAATGGTCAATATGGATGAAATTTTAACATTTAATCGTTTGACTCTAAATGACTGTTAGGTGTGAATTATGACTTCGTCAACTAAAAAAAGTGTGTTTAAAGTCATTTCTGTGCCTGAAACGGGTCAAAATTGAAGCTTTTGAGTAAGCAAAACTCTGTAAAAATGGCAATTTTGGTCACTGTGAGGGTTTAAAAAGTGGTTATTCAACATGAGGCACGATCCAATTGACATTTTGAATCATTTTTGGTACAGTCCAAAAAATCAATTTTCAGATGAAAAACGATGACTCCGGACCTGTCGAACAATCCCAAAATGGTCAATATGGATGAAATTTTAACATTTAATCTTTTGACTCTAAATGACTGTTGGATGTGAATTATGACTTTGTCAACTAAAATAAGTGTGTTTAAAGTCATTTCTGTGCCTGAAACGGGTCAAAATTGAAGCTTTTGAGTAAGCAAAACTCTGTAAAAATGGCAATTTTGGTCACTGTGAGGGTTTAAAAAGTGGTTATTCAACATGAGGCACGATCCAATTGACATTTTGAATCATTTTTGGTACAGTCCAAAAAATCAATTTTCGGATGAAAAACGATGACTCCGGACCTGTCGAACGATCCCAAAATGGGCAATATGGATGAAATTTTAACATTTAATCTTTCGACTCTAAATGACTGTTGGATGTGAATTATGACTTTGTCAACTAAAATAAGTGTGTTTAAAGTCATTTCTGTGCCTGAAACGGGTCAAAATTGAAGCTTTTGAGTAAGCAAAACTCTGTAAAAATGGCAATTTTGGTCACTGTGAGGGTTTAAAAAGTGGTTATTCAACATGAGGCACGATCCAATTGACATTTTGAATCATTTTTGGTACAGTCCAAAAAATCAATTTTCGGATGAAAAACGATGACTCCGGACCTGTCGAACAATCCCAACATGGTCAATATGAATGAAATTTTAACATTTAATCTTTCGACTCTAAATGACTGTTGGATGTGAATTATGACTTTGTCAACTAAAATAAGTGTGTTTAAAGTCATTTCTGTGCCTGAAACGGGTCAAAATTAAAGCTTTTGAGTAAGCAAAACTCTGTAAAAATGGCAATTTTGGTCACTGTGAGGGTTTAAAAAGTGGTTATTCAACATGAGGCACGATCCAATTGACATTTTGAATCATTTTTGGTACAGTCCAAAAAATCAATTTTCGGATGAAAAGCGATGACTCCGGACCTGTCGAACGATCCCAAAATGGTCAATATGGATGAAATTTTAACATTTAATCGTTTGACTCTAAATGACTGTTAGGTGTGAATTATGACTTTGTCAACTAAAATAAGTGTGTTTAAAGTCATTTCTGTGCCTGAAACGGGTCAAAATTGAAGCTTTTGAGTAAGCAAAACTCTGTAAAAATGGCAATTTTGGTCACTGTGAGGGTTTAAAAAGTGGTTATTCAACATGAGGCACGATCCAATTGACATTTTGAATCATTTTTGGTACAGTCCAAAAAATCAATTTTCGGATGAATAACGATGACTCCGGACCTGTCGAACGATCCCAAAATGGTCAATATGGATGAAATTTTAACATTTAATCGTTTGACTCTAAATGACTGTTGGATGTGAATTATGACTTTGTCAACTAAAATAAGTATGTTTAAAGTCATTTCTGTGCCTGAAACGGGTCAAAATTGAAGCTTTTGAGTAAGCAAAACTCTGTAAAAATGGCAATTTTGGTCACTGTGAGGGTTTAAAAAGTGGTTATTCAACATGAGGCACGATCCAATTGACATTTTGAATCATTTTTGGTACAGTCCAAAAAATCAATTTTCGGATGAAAAACGATGACTCCGGACCTGTCGAACGATCCCAAAATGGTCAATATGGATGAAATTTTAACATTTAATCGTTTGACTCTAAATGACTGTTAGGTGTGAATTATGACTTTGTCAACTAAAAAAAGGTGTGTTTAAAGTCATTTCTGTGCCTGAAACGGGTCAAAATTGAAGCTTTTGAGTAAGCAAAACTCTGTAAAAATGGCAATTTTGGTCACTGTGAGGGTTTAAAAAGTGGTTATTCAACATGAGGCACGATCCAATTGACATTTTGAATCATTTTTGGTACAGTCCAAAAAAATCAATTTTCAGATGAAAAACGATGACTCCGGACCTGTCGAACGATCCCAAAATGGGCAATATGGATGAAATTTTAACATTTAATCTTTCGACTCTAAATGACTGTTGGATGTGAATTATGACTTTGTCAACTAAAATAAGTGTGTTTAAAGTCATTTCTGTGCCTGAAACGGGTCAAAATTGAAGCTTTTGAGTAAGCAAAACTCTGTAAAAATGGCAATTTTGGTCACTGTGAGGGTTTAAAAAGTGGTTATTCAACATGAGGCACGATCCAATTGACATTTTGAATCATTTTTGGTACAGTCCAAAAAATCAATTTTCGGATGAAAAACGATGACTCCGGACCTGTCGAACAATCCCAAAATGGTCAATATGGATGAAATTTTAACATTTAATCTTTCGACTCTAAATGACTGTTGGATGTGAATTATGACTTTGTCAACTAAAATAAGTGTGTTTAAAGTCATTTCTGTGCCTGAAACGGGTCAAAATTGAAGCTTTTGAGTAAGCAAAACTCTGTAAAAATGGCAATTTTGGTCACTGTGAGGGTTTAAAAAGTGGTTATTCAACATGAGGCACGATCCAATTGACATTTTGAATCATTTTTGGTACAGTCCAAAAAATCAATTTTCGGATGAAAAACGATGACTCCGGACCTGTCGAACGATCCCAAAATGGTCAATATGGATGAAATTTTAACATTTAATCGTTTGACTCTAAATGACTGTTGGATGTGAATTATGACCTTGTCAACTAAAATAAGTATGTTTAAAGTCATTTCTGTGCCTGAAACGGGTCAAAATTGAAGCTTTTGAGTAAGCAAAACTCTGTAAAAATGGCAATTTTGGTCACTGTGAGGGTTTAAAAAGTGGTTATTCAACATGAGGCACGATCCAATTGACATTTTGAATCATTTTTGGTACAGTCCAAAAAATCAATTTTCGGATGAAAAACGATGACTCCGGACCTGTCGAACGATCCCAAAATGGTCAATATGGATGAAATTTTAACATTTAATCGTTTGACTCTAAATGACTGTTAGGTGTGAATTATGACTTCGTCAACTAAAAAAAGTGTGTTTAAAGTCATTTCTGTGCCTGAAACGGGTCAAAATTGAAGCTTTTGAGTAAGCAAAACTCTGTAAAAATGGCAATTTTGGTCACTGTGAGGGTTTAAAAAGTGGTTATTCAACATGAGGCACGATCCAATTGACATTTTGAATCATTTTTGGTACAGTCCAAAAAATCAATTTTCGGATGAAAAACGATGACTCCGGACCTGTCGAACAATCCCAAAATGGTCAATATGGATGAAATTTTAACATTTAATCTTTTGACTCTAAATGACTGTTGGATGTGAATTATGACTTTGTCAACTAAAATAAGTGTGTTTAAAGTCATTTCTGTGCCTGAAACGGGTCAAAATTGAAGCTTTTGAGTAAGCAAAACTCTGTAAAAATGGCAATTTTGGTCACTGTGAGGGTTTAAAAAGTGGTTATTCAACATGAGGCACGATCCAATTGACATTTTGAATCATTTTTGGTACAGTCCAAAAAATCAATTTTCGGATGAAAAACGATGACTCCGGACCTGTCGAACGATCCCAAAATGGGCAATATGGATGAAATTTTAACATTTAATCTTTCGACTCTAAATGACTGTTGGATGTGAATTATGACTTTGTCAACTAAAATAAGTGTGTTTAAAGTCATTTCTGTGCCTGAAACGGGTCAAAATTGAAGCTTTTGAGTAAGCAAAACTCTGTAAAAATTGCAATTTTGGTCACTGTGAGGGTTTAAAAAGTGGTTATTCAACATGAGGCACGATCCAATTGACATTTTGAATCATTTTTGGTACAGTCCAAAAAATCAATTTTCGGATGAAAAACGATGACTCCGGACCTGTCGAACAATCCCAACATGGTCAATATGAATGAAATTTTAACATTTAATCTTTCGACTCTAAATGACTGTTGGATGTGAATTATGACTTTGTCAACTAAAATAAGTGTGTTTAAAGTCATTTCTGTGCCTGAAACGGGTCAAAATTAAAGCTTTTGAGTAAGCAAAACTCTGTAAAAATGGCAATTTTGGTCACTGTGAGGGTTTAAAAAGTGGTTATTCAACATGAGGCACGATCCAATTGACATTTTGAATCATTTTTGGTACAGTCCAAAAAATCAATTTTCGGATGAAAAGCGATGACTCCGGACCTGTCGAACGATCCCAAAATGGTCAATATGGATGAAATTTTAACATTTAATCGTTTGACTCTAAATGACTGTTAGGTGTGAATTATGACTTTGTCAACTAAAATAAGTGTGTTTAAAGTCATTTCTGTGCCTGAAACGGGTCAAAATTGAAGCTTTTGAGTAAGCAAAACTCTGTAAAAATGGCAATTTTGGTCACTGTGAGGGTTTAAAAAGTGGTTATTCAACATGAGGCACGATCCAATTGACATTTTGAATCATTTTTGGTACAGTCCAAAAAATCAATTTTCGGATGAATAACGATGACTCCGGACCTGTCGAACGATCCCAAAATGGTCAATATGGATGAAATTTTAACATTTAATCGTTTGACTCTAAATGACTGTTGGATGTGAATTATGACTTTGTCAACTAAAATAAGTATGTTTAAAGTCATTTCTGTGCCTGAAACGGGTCAAAATTGAAGCTTTTGAGTAAGCAAAACTCTGTAAAAAAAAATTGCAATTTTGGTCACTGTGAGGGTTTAAAAAGTGGTTATTCAACATGAGGCACGATCCAATTGACATTTTGAATCATTTTTGGTACAGTCCAAAAAATCAATTTTCGGATGAAAAACGATGACTCCGGACCTGTCGAACGATCCCAAAATGGTCAATATGGATGAAATTTTAACATTTAATCTTTTGACTCTAAATGACTGTTGGATGTGAATTATGACTTTGTCAACTAAAATAAGTGTGTTTAAAGTCATTTCTGTGCCTGAAACGGGTCAAAATTGAAGCTTTTGAGTAAGCAAAACTCTGTAAAAATGGCAATTTTCGTCACTGTGAGGGTTTAAAAAGTGGTTATTCAACATGAGGCACGATCCAATTGACATTTTGAATCATTTTTGGTACAGTCCAAAAAATCAATTTTCGGATGAAAAACGATGACTCCGGACCTGTCGAACGATCCCAAAATGGTCAATATGGATGAAATTTTAACATTTAATCGTTTGACTCTAAATGACTGTTGGATGTGAATTATGACTTTGTCAACTAAAATAAGTGTGTTTAAAGTCATTTCTGTGCCTGAAACGGGTCAAAATTGAAGCTTTTGAGTAAGCAAAACTCTGTAAAAATGGCAATTTTGGTCACTGTGAGGGTTTAAAAAGTGGTTATTCAACATGAGGCACGATCCAATTGACATTTTGAATCATTTTTGGTACAGTCCAAAAAATCAATTTTCGGATGAAAAACGATGACTCCGGACCTGTCGAACGATCCCAAAATGGGCAATATGGATATAATTTTAACATTTAATCTTTCGACTCTAAATGACTGTTGGATGTGAATTATGACTTTGTCAACTAAAATAAGTGTGTTTAAAGTCATTTCTGTGCCTGAAACGGGTCAAAATTGAAGCTTTTGAGTAAGCAAAACTCTATAAAAATGGCAATTTTGGTCACTGTGAGGGTTTAAAAAGTGGTTATTCAACATGAGGCACGATCCAATTGACATTTTGAATCATTTTTGGTACAGTCCAAAAAATCAATTTTCGGATGAAAAACGATGACTCCGGACCTGTCGAACTATCCCAAAATGGTCAATATGGATGAAATTTTAACATTTAATCGTTTGACTCTAAATGACTGTTGGATGTGAATTATGACTTTGTCAACTAAAATAAGTGTGTTTAAAGTCATTTCTGTGCCTGAAACGGGTCAAAATTGAAGCTTTTGAGTAAGCAAAACTCTGTAAAAATGGCAATTTTGGTCACTGTGAGGGTTTAAAAAGTGGTTATTCAACATGAGGCACGATCCAATTGACATTTTGAATCATTTTTGGTACAGTCCAAAAAATCAATTTTCGGATGAAAAACGATGACTCCGGACCTGTCGAACGATCCCAAAATGGTCAATATGGATGAAATTTTAACATTCAATCGTTTGACTCTAAATGACTGTTGGATGTGAATTATGACTTTGTCAACTAAAATAAGTGTGTTTAAAGTCATTTCTGTGCCTGAAACGGGTCAAAATTGAAGCTTTTGAGTAAGCAAAACTCTGTAAAAATGGCAATTTTGGTCACTGTGAGGGTTTAAAAAGTGGTTATTCAACATGAGGCACGATCCAATTGACATTTTGAATCATTTTTGGTACAGTCCAAAAAATCAATTTTCGGATGAAAAACAATGACTCCGGACCTGTCGAACGATCCTAAAATGGGCAATATGGATGAAATTGTAACATTTAATCTTTCGACTCTAAATGACTGTTGGATGTGAATTATGACTTTGTCAACTAAAATAAGTGTGTTTAAAGTCATTTCTGTGCCTGAAACGGGTCAAAATTGAAGCTTTTGAGTAAGCAAAACTCTGTAAAAATGGCAATTTTGGTCACTGTGAGGGTTTAAAAAGTGGTTCTTCAACATGAGGCACGATCCAATTGACATTTTGAATCATTTTTGGTATAGTCCAAAAAATCAATTTTCGGATGAAAAACGATGACTCCGTACCTGTCGAACGATCCCAAAATGGTCAATATGGATGAAATTTTAACATTTAATCTTTCGACTCTAAATGACTGTTGGATGTGAATTATGACTTTGTCAACTAAAATAAGTGTGTTTAAAGTCATTTCTGTGCCTGAAACGGGTCAAAATTGAAGCTTTTGAGTAAGCAAAACTCTGTAAAAATGGCAATTTTGGTCACTGTGAGGGTTTAAAAAGTGGTTATTCAACATGAGGCACGATCCAATTGACATTTTGAATCATTTTTGGTACAGTCCAAAAAATCAATTTTCGGATGAAAAACGATGACTCCGGACCTGTCGAACGATCCCAAAATGGTCAATATGGATGAAATTTTAACATTTAATCGTTTGACTCTAAATGACTGTTGGATGTGAATTATGACTTTGTCAACTAAAATAAGTGTGTTTAAAGTCATTTCTGTGCCTGAAACGGGTCAAAATTGAAGCTTTTGAGTAAGCAAAACTCTGTAAAAATGGCAATTTTGGTCACTGTGAGGGTTTAAAAAGTGGTTATTCAACATGAGGCACGATCCAATTGACATTTTGAATCATTTTTGGTACAGTCCAAAAAATCAATTTTCGGATGAAAAACGATGACTCCGGACCTGTCGAACGATCCCAAAATGGGCAATATGGATATAATTTTAACATTTAATCTTTCGACTCTAAATGACTGTTGGATGTGAATTATGACTTTGTCAACTAAAATAAGTGTGTTTAAAGTCATTTCTGTGCCTGAAACGGGTCAAAATTGAAGCTTTTGAGTAAGCAAAACTCTATAAAAATGGCAATTTTGGTCACTGTGAGGGTTTAAAAAGTGGTTATTCAACATGAGGCACGATCCAATTGACATTTTGAATCATTTTTGGTACAGTCCAAAAAATCAATTTTCGGATGAAAAACGATGACTCCGGACCTGTCGAACTATCCCAAAATGGTCAATATGGATGAAATTTTAACATTTAATCGTTTGACTCTAAATGACTGTTGGATGTGAATTATGACTTTGTCAACTAAAATAAGTGTGTTTAAAGTCATTTCTGTGCCTGAAACGGGTCAAAATTGAAGCTTTTGAGTAAGCAAAACTCTGTAAAAATGGCAATTTTGGTCACTGTGAGGGTTTAAAAAGTGGTTATTCAACATGAGGCACGATCCAATTGACATTTTGAATCATTTTTGGTACAGTCCAAAAAATCAATTTTCGGATGAAAAACGATGACTCCGGACCTGTCGAACGATCCCAAAATGGTCAATATGGATGAAATTTTAACATTCAATCGTTTGACTCTAAATGACTGTTGGATGTGAATTATGACTTTGTCAACTAAAATAAGTGTGTTTAAAGTCATTTCTGTGCCTGAAACGGGTCAAAATTGAAGCTTTTGAGTAAGCAAAACTCTGTAAAAATGGCAATTTTGGTCACTGTGAGGGTTTAAAAAGTGGTTATTCAACATGAGGCACGATCCAATTGACATTTTGAATCATTTTTGGTACAGTCCAAAAAATCAATTTTCGGATGAAAAACGATGACTCCGGACCTGTCGAACGATCCTAAAATGGGCAATATGGATGAAATTGTAACATTTAATCTTTCGACTCTAAATGACTGTTGGATGTGAATTATGACTTTGTCAACTAAAATAAGTGTGTTTAAAGTCATTTCTGTGCCTGAAACGGGTCAAAATTGAAGCTTTTGAGTAAGCAAAACTCTGTAAAAATGGCAATTTTGGTCACTGTGAGGGTTTAAAAAGTGGTTATTCAACATGAGGCACGATCCAATTGACATTTTGAATCATTTTTGGTACAGTCCAAAAAATCAATTTTCGGATGAAAAACGATGACTCCGGACCTGTCGAACGATCCCAAAATGGGCAATATGGATATAATTTTAACATTTAATCTTTCGACTCTAAATGACTGTTGGATGTGAATTATGACTTTGTCAACTAAAATAAGTGTGTTTAAAGTCATTTCTGTGCCTGAAACGGGTCAAAATTGAAGCTTTTGAGTAAGCAAAACTCTGTAAAAATGGCAATTTTGGTCACTGTGAGGGTTTAAAAAGTGGTTATTCAACATGAGGCACGATCCAATTGACATTTTGAATCATTTTTGGTACAGTCCAAAAAATCAATTTTCGGATGAAAAACGATGACTCCGGACCTGTCGAACAATCCCAAAATGGTCAATATGGATGACATTTTAACATTTAATCTTTTGACTCTAAATGACTGTTGGATGTGAATTATGACTTTGTCAACTAAAATAAGTGTGTTTAAAGTCATTTCTGTGCCTGAAACGGGTCAAAATTGAAGCTTTTGAGTAAGCAAAACTCTGTAAAAATGGCAATTTTGGTCACTGTGAGGGTTTAAAAAGTGGTTATTCAACATGAGGCACGATCCAATTGACATTTTGAATCATTTTTGGTACAGTCCAAAAAATCAATTTTAGGATGAAAAACGATGACTCCGGACCTGTCGAACGATCCCAAAATGGGCAATATGGATGAAATTTTAACATTTAATCTTTTGACTCTAAATGACTGTTGGATGTGAATTATGACTTTGTCAACTAAAATAAGTGTGTTTAAAGTCATTTCTGTGCCTGAAACGGGTCAAAATTTAAGCTTTTGAGTAAGCAAAACTCTGTAAAAATGGCAATTTTGGTCACTGTGAGGGTTTAAAAAGTGGTTATTCAACATGAGGCACGATCCAATTGACATTTTGAATCATTTTTGGTACAGTCCAAAAAATCAATTTTCAGATGAAAAACGATGACTCCGGACCTGTCGAACGATCCCAAAATGGTCAATATGGATGAAATTTTAACATTTAATCTTTTGACTCTAAATGACTGTTGGATGTGAATTATGACTTTGTCAACTAAAATAAGTGTGTTTAAAGTCATTTCTGTGCCTGAAACGGGTCAAAATTGAAGCTTTTGAGTAAGCAAAACTCTGTAAAAATGGCAATTTTGGTCACTGTGAGGGTTTAAAAAGTGGTTATTCAACATGAGGCACGATCCAATTGACATTTTGAATCATTTTTGGTACAGTCCAAAAAATCAATTTTCGGATGAAAAACGATGACTCCGGACCTGTCGAACGATCCCAAAATGGTCAATATGGATGAAATTTTAACATTTGATCTTTTGACTCTAAATGACTGTTGGATGTGAATTATGACTTTATCAACTAAAATAAGTGTGTTTAAAGTCATTTCTGTGCCTGAAACGGGTCAAAATTGAAGCTTTTGAGTAAGCAAAACTCTGTAAAAATGGCAATTTTGGTCACTGTGAGGGTTTAAAAAGTGGTTATTCAACATGAGGCACGATCCAATTGACATTTTGAATCATTTTTGGTACAGTCCAAAAAATCAATTTTCGGATGAAAAACGATGACTCCGGACCTGTCGAACGATCCCAAAATGGTCAATATGGATGAAATTTTAACATTTAATCGTTTGACTCTAAATGACTGTTAGGTGTGAATTATGACTTTGTCAACTAAAAAAAGTGTGTTTAAAGTCATTTCTGTGCCTGAAACGGGTCAAAATTGAAGCTTTTGAGTAAGCAAAACTCTGTAAAAATGGCAATTTTGGTCACTGTGAGGGTTTAAAAAGTGGTTATTCAACATGAGGCACGATCCAATTGACATTTTGAATCATTTTTGGTACAGTCCAAAAAATCAATTTTCGGATGAAAAACGATGACTCCGGACCTGTCGAACAATCCCAAAATGGTCAATATGGATGAAATTTTAACATTCAATCTTTCGACTCTAAATGACTGTTGGATGTGAATTATGACTTTGTCAACTAAAATAAGTGTGTTTAAGGTCATTTCTGTGCCTGAAACGGGTCAAAATTAAAGCTTTTGAGTAAGCAAAACTCTGTAAAAATGGCAATTTTGGTCACTGTGAGGGTTTAAAAAGTGGTTATTCAACATGAGGCACGATCCAATTGACATTTTGAATCATTTTTGGTACAGTCCAAAAAATCAATTTTCGGATGAAAAACGATGACTCCGGACCTGTCGAACGATCCCAAAATGGTCAATATGGATGAAATTTTAACATTTAATCGTTTGACTCTAAATGACTGTTGGATGTGAATTATGACTTTGTCAACTAAAATAAGTATGTTTAAAGTCATTTCTGTGCCTGAAACGGGTCAAAATTGAAGCTTTTGAGTAAGCAAAACTCTGTAAAAATGGCAATTTTGGTCACTGTGAGGGTTTAAAAAGTGGTTATTCAACATGAGGCAAGATCCAATTGACATTTTGAATCATTTTTGGTACAGTCCAAAAAATCAATTTTCGGATGAAAAACGATGACTCCGGACCTGTCGAACGATCCCAAAATGGTCAATATGGATGAAATTTTAACATTTAATCGTTTGACTCTAAATGACTGTTGGATGTGAATTATGACTTTGTCAACTAAAATAAGTGTGTTTAAAGTCATTTCTGTGCCTGAAACGGGTCAAAATTGAAGCTTTTGAGTAAGCAAAACTCTGTAAAAATGGCAATTTTGGTCACTGTGAGGGTTTAAAAAGTGGTTATTCAACATGAGGCACGATCCAATTGACATTTTGAATCATTTTTGGTACAGTCCAAAAAATCAATTTTCGGATGAAAAACGATGACTCCGGACCTGTCGAACGATCCCAAAATGGGCAATATGGATGAAATTTTAACATTTAATCGTTTGACTCTAAATGACTGTTGGATGTGAATTATGACTTTGTCAACTAAAATAAGTGTGTTTAAAGTCATTTCTGTGCCTGAAACGGGTCAAAATTGAAGCTTTTGAGTAAGCAAAACTCTGTAAAAATGGCAATTTTGGTCACTGTGAGGGTTTAAAAAGTGGTTATTCAACATGAGGCACGATCCAATTGACATTTTGAATCATTTTTGGTACAGTCCAAAAAATCAATTTTCGGATGAAAAACGATGAGTCCGGACCTGTCGAACGATCCCAAAATGGTCAATATGGATGAAATTTTAACATTCAATCGTTTGACTCTAAATGACTGTTGGATGTGAATTATGACTTTGTCAACTAAAATAAGTGTGTTTAAAGTCATTTCTGTGCCTGAAACGGGTCAAAATTGAAGCTTTTGAGTAAGCAAAACTCTGTAAAAATGGCAATTTTGGTCACTGTGAGGGTTTAAAAAGTGGTTATTCAACATGAGGCACGATCCAATTGACATTTTGAATCATTTTTGGTACAGTCCAAAAAATCAATTTTCGGATGAAAAACGATGACTCCGGACCTGTCGAACGATCCTAAAATGGGCAATATGGATGAAATTGTAACATTTAATCTTTCGACTCTAAATGACTGTTGGATGTGAATTATGACTTTGTCAACTAAAATAAGTGTGTTTAAAGTCATTTCTGTGCCTGAAACGGGTCAAAATTGAAGCTTTTGAGTAAGCAAAACTCTGTAAAAATGGCAATTTTGGTCACTGTGAGGGTTTAAAAAGTGGTTATTCAACATGAGGCACGATCCAATTGACATTTTGAATCATTTTTGGTACAGTCCAAAAAATCAATTTTCGGATGAAAAACGATGACTCCGTACCTGTCGAACGATCCCAAAATGGTCAATATGGATGAAATTTTAACATTTAATCTTTCGACTCTAAATGACTGTTGGATGTGAATTATGACTTTGTCAACTAAAATAAGTGTGTTTAAAGTCATTTCTGTGCCTGAAACGGGTCAAAATTGAAGCTTTTGAGTAAGCAAAACTCTGTAAAAATGGCAATTTTGGTCACTGTGAGGGTTTAAAAAGTGGTTATTCAACATGAGGCACGATCCAATTGACATTTTGAATCATTTTTGGTACAGTCCAAAAAATCAATTTTCGGATGAAAAACGATGACTCCGGACCTGTCGAACGATCCCAAAATGGTCAATATGGATGAAATTTTAACATTTAATCTTTTGACTCTAAATGACTGTTGGATGTGAATTATGACTTTGTCAACTAAAATAAGTGTGTTTAAAGTCATTTCTGTGCCTGAAACGGGTCAAAATTGAAGCTTTTGAGTAAGCAAAACTCTGTAAAAATGGCAATTTTCGTCACTGTGAGGGTTTAAAAAGTGGTTATTCAACATGAGGCACGATCCAATTGACATTTTGAATCATTTTTGGTACAGTCCAAAAAATCAATTTTCGGATGAAAAACGATGACTCCGGACCTGTCGAACGATCCCAAAATGGTCAATATGGATGAAATTTTAACATTTAATCGTTTGACTCTAAATGACTGTTGGATGTGAATTATGACTTTGTCAACTAAAATAAGTGTGTTTAAAGTCATTTCTGTGCCTGAAACGGGTCAAAATTGAAGCTTTTGAGTAAGCAAAACTCTGTAAAAATGGCAATTTTGGTCACTGTGAGGGTTTAAAAAGTGGTTATTCAACATGAGGCACGATCCAATTGACATTTTGAATAATTTTTGGTACAGTCCAAAAAATCAATTTTCGGATGAAAAACGATGACTCCGGACCTGTCGAACGATCCCAAAATGGTCAATATGGATGAAATTTTAACATTTAATCGTTTGACTCTAAATGACTGTTGGATGTGAATTATGACTTTGTCAACTAAAATAAGTATGTTTAAAGTCATTTCTGTGCCTGAAACGGGTCAAAATTGAAGCTTTTGAGTAAGCAAAACTCTGTAAAAATGGCAATTTTGGTCACTGTGAGGGTTTAAAAAGTGGTTATTCAACATGAGGCACGATCCAATTGACATTTTGAATCATTTTTGGTACAGTCCAAAAAATCAATTTTCGGATGAAAAACGATGACTCCGGACCTGTCGAACGATCCCAAAATGGTCAATATGGATGAAATTTTAACATTTAATCGTTTGACTCTAAATGACTGTTGGATGTGAATTATGACTTTGTCAACTAAAATAAGTGTGTTTAAAGTCATTTCTGTGCCTGAAACGGGTCAAAATTGAAGCTTTTGAGTAAGCAAAACTCTGTAAAAATGGCAATTTTGGTCACTGTGAGGGTTTAAAAAGTGGTTATTCAACATGAGGCACGATCCAATTGACATTTTGAATCATTTTTGGTACAGTCCAAAAAATCAATTTTCGGATGAAAAACGATGACTCCGGACCTGTCGAACGATCCCAAAATGGGCAATATGGATATAATTTTAACATTTAATCTTTCGACTCTAAATGACTGTTGGATGTGAATTATGACTTTGTCAACTAAAATAAGTGTGTTTAAAGTCATTTCTGTGCCTGAAACGGGTCAAAATTGAAGCTTTTGAGTAAGCAAAACTCTATAAAAATGGCAATTTTGGTCACTGTGAGGGTTTAAAAAGTGGTTATTCAACATGAGGCACGATCCAATTGACATTTTGAATCATTTTTGGTACAGTCCAAAAAATCAATTTTCGGATGAAAAACGATGACTCCGGACCTGTCGAACGATCCCAAAATGGTCAATATGGATGAAATTTTAACATTTAATCGTTTGACTCTAAATGACTGTTGGATGTGAATTATGACTTTGTCAACTAAAATAAGTGTGTTTAAAGTCATTTCTGTGCCTGAAACGGGTCAAAATTGAAGCTTTTGAGTAAGCAAAACTCTGTAAAAATGGCAATTTTGGTCACTGTGAGGTTTTAAAAAGTGGTTATTCAACATGAGGCACGATCCAATTGACATTTTGAATCATTTTTGGTACAGTCCAAAAAATCAATTTTCGGATGAAAAACGATGACTCCGGACCTGTCGAACGATCCTAAAATGGGCAATATGGATGAAATTGTAACATTTAATCTTTCGACTCTAAATGACTGTTGGATGTGAATTATGACTTTGTCAACTAAAATAAGTGTGTTTAAAGTCATTTCTGTGCCTGAAACGGGTCAAAATTGAAGCTTTTGAGTAAGCAAAACTCTGTAAAAATGGCAATTTTGGTCACTGTGAGGGTTTAAAAAGTGGTTATTCAACATGAGGCACGATCCAATTGACATTTTGAATCATTTTTGGTACAGTCCAAAAAATCAATTTTCGGATGAAAAACGATGACTCCGTACCTGTCGAACGATCCCAAAATGGTCAATATGGATGAAATTTTAACATTTAATCTTTCGACTCTAAATGACTGTTGGATGTGAATTATGACTTTGTCAACTAAAATAAGTGTGTTTAAAGTCATTTCTGTGCCTGAAACGGGTCAAAATTGGAGCTTTTGAGTGAGCAAAACTCTGTAAAAATGGCAATTTTGGTCACTGTGAGGGTTTAAAAAGTGGTTATTCAACATGAGGCACGATCCAATTGACATTTTGAATCATTTTTGGTACAGTCCAAAAAATCAATTTTCGGATGAAAAACGATGACTCCGGACCTGTCGAACGATCCCAAAATGGTCAATATGGATGAAATTTTAACATTTAATCTTTTGACTCTAAATGACTGTTGGATGTGAATTATGACTTTGTCAACTAAAATAAGTGTGTTTAAAGTCATTTCTGTGCCTGAAACGGGTCAAAATTGAAGCTTTTGAGTAAGCAAAACTCTGTAAAAATGGCAATTTTCGTCACTGTGAGGGTTTAAAAAGTGGTTATTCAACATGAGGCACGATCCAATTGACATTTTGAATCATTTTTGGTACAGTCCAAAAAATCAATTTTCGGATGAAAAACGATGACTCCGGACCTGTCGAACGATCCCAAAATGGTCAATATGGATGAAATTTTAACATTTAATCGTTTGACTCTAAATGACTGTTGGATGTGAATTATGACTTTGTCAACTAAAAAAAGTGTGTTTAAAGTCATTTCTGTGCCTGAAACGGGTCAAAATTGAAGCTTTTGAGTAAGCAAAACTCTGTAAAAATTGCAATTTTGGTCACTGTGAGGGTTTAAAAAGTGGTTATTCAACATGAGGCACGATCCAATTGACATTTTGAATCATTTTTGGTACAGTCCAAAAAATCAATTTTCGGATGAAAAACGATGACTCCGGACCTGTCGAACAATCCCAAAATGGTCAATATGGATGAAATTTTAACATTTAATCTTTTGACTCTAAATGACTGTTGGATGTGAATTATGACTTTGTCAACTAAAATAAGTGTGTTTAAAGTCATTTCTGTGCCTGAAACGGGTCAAAATTGAAGCTTTTGAGTAAGCAAAACTCTGTAAAAATGGCAATTTTGGTCACTGTGAGGGTTTAAAAAGTGGTTATTCAACATGAGGCACGATCCAATTGACATTTTGAATAATTTTTGGTACAGTCCAAAAAATCAATTTTCGGATGAAAAACGATGACTCCGGACCTGTCGAACGATCCCAAAATGGTCAATATGGATGAAATTTTAACATTTAATCGTTTGACTCTAAATGACTGTTGGATGTGAATTATGACTTTGTCAACTAAAATAAGTATGTTTAAAGTCATTTCTGTGCCTGAAACGGGTCAAAATTGAAGCTTTTGAGTAAGCAAAACTCTGTAAAAATGGCAATTTTGGTCACTGTGAGGGTTTAAAAAGTGGTTATTCAACATGAGGCACGATCCAATTGACATTTTGAATCATTTTTGGTACAGTCCAAAAAATCAATTTTCGGATGAAAAACGATGACTCCGGACCTGTCGAACGATCCCAAAATGGTCAATATGGATGAAATTTTAACATTTAATCGTTTGACTCTAAATGACTGTTGGATGTGAATTATGACTTTGTCAACTAAAATAAGTGTGTTTAAAGTCATTTCTGTGCCTGAAACGGGTCAAAATTGAAGCTTTTGAGTAAGCAAAACTCTGTAAAAATGGCAATTTTGGTCACTGTGAGGGTTTAAAAAGTGGTTATTCAACATGAGGCACGATCCAATTGACATTTTGAATCATTTTTGGTACAGTCCAAAAAATCAATTTTCGGATGAAAAACGATGACTCCGGACCTGTCGAACGATCCCAAAATGGGCAATATGGATATAATTTTAACATTTAATCTTTCGACTCTAAATGACTGTTGGATGTGAATTATGACTTTGTCAACTAAAATAAGTGTGTTTAAAGTCATTTCTGTGCCTGAAACGGGTCAAAATTGAAGCTTTTGAGTAAGCAAAACTCTATAAAAATGGCAATTTTGGTCACTGTGAGGGTTTAAAAAGTGGTTATTCAACATGAGGCACGATCCAATTGACATTTTGAATCATTTTTGGTACAGTCCAAAAAATCAATTTTCGGATGAAAAACGATGACTCCGGACCTGTCGAACGATCCCAAAATGGTCAATATGGATGAAATTTTAACATTTAATCGTTTGACTCTAAATGACTGTTGGATGTGAATTATGACTTTGTCAACTAAAATAAGTGTGTTTAAAGTCATTTCTGTGCCTGAAACGGGTCAAAATTGAAGCTTTTGAGTAAGCAAAACTCTGTAAAAATGGCAATTTTGGTCACTGTGAGGGTTTAAAAAGTGGTTATTCAACATGAGGCACGATCCAATTGACATTTTGAATCATTTTTGGTACAGTCCAAAAAATCAATTTTCGGATGAAAAACGATGACTCCGGACCTGTCGAACGATCCCAAAATGGTCAATATGGATGAAATTTTAACATTCAATCGTTTGACTCTAAATGACTGTTGGATGTGAATTATGACTTTGTCAACTAAAATAAGTGTGTTTAAAGTCATTTCTGTGCCTGAAACGGGTCAAAATTGAAGCTTTTGAGTAAGCAAAACTCTGTAAAAATGGCAATTTTGGTCACTGTGAGGGTTTAAAAAGTGGTTATTCAACATGAGGCACGATCCAATTGACATTTTGAATCATTATTGTGTACAGTCCAAAAAATCAATTTTCGGATGAAAAACGATGACTCCGTACCTGTCGAACGATCCCAAAATGGTCAATATGGATGAAATTTTAACATTTAATCTTTCGACTCTAAATGACTGTTGGATGTGAATTATGACTTTGTCAACTAAAATAAGTGTGTTTAAAGTCATTTCTGTGCCTGAAACGGGTCAAAATTGAAGCTTTTGAGTAAGCAAAACTCTGTAAAAATGGCAATTTTGGTCACTGTGAGGGTTTAAAAAGTGGTTATTCACCATGAGGCACGATCCAATTGACATTTTGAATCATTATTGTGTACAGTCCAAAAAATCAATTTTCGGATGAAAAACGATGACTCCGTACCTGTCGAACGATCCCAAAATGGTCAATATGGATGAAATTTTAACATTTAATCTTTCGACTCTAAATGACTGTTGGATGTGAATTATGACTTTGTCAACTAAAATAAGTGTGTTTAAAATCATTTCTGTGCCTGAAACGGGTCAAAATTGAAGCTTTTGAGTAAGCAAAACTCTGTAAAAATGGCAATTTTGGTCACTGTGAGGGTTTAAAAAGTGGTTATTCAACATGAGGCACGATCCAATTGACATTTTGAATCATTTTTGGTACAGTCCAAAAAATCAATTTTCGGATGAAAAACGATGACTCCGGACCTGTCGAACGATCCCAAAATGGTCAATATGGATGAAATTTTAACATTTAATCGTTTGACTCTAAATGACTGTTGGGTGTGAATTATGACTTTGTCAACTAAAATAAGTATGTTTAAAGTCATTTCTGTGCCTGAAACGGGTCAAAATCGAAGCTTTTGAGTAAGCAAAACTCTGTAAAAATGGCCATTTTGGTCACTGTGAGGGTTTAAAAAGTGGTTATTCAACATGAGGCACGATCCAATTGACATTTTGAATCGTTTTTGGTACAGTCCAAAAAATCAATTTTCGGATGAAAAACGATGACTCCGGACCTGTCGAACGATCCCAAAATGGTCAATATGGATGAAATTTTAACATTCAATCGTTTGACTCTAAATGACTGTTGGATGTGAATTATGACTTTGTCAACTAAAATAAGTGTGTTTAAAGTCATTTCTGTGCCTGAAACGGGTCAAAATTGAAGCTTTTGAGTAAGCAAAACTCTGTAAAAATGGCAATTTTCGTCACTGTGAGGGTTTAAAAAGTGGTTATTCAACATGAGGCACGATCCAATTGACATTTTGAATCATTTTTGGTACAGTCCAAAAAATAAATTTTCGGATGAAAAACGATGACTCCGGACCTGTCGAATGATCCCAAAATGGTCAATATGGATGAAATTTTAACATTTAATCGTTTGACTCTAAATGACTGTTGGATGTGAATTATGACTTTGTCAACTAAAAAAAGTGTGTTTAAAGTCATTTCTGTGCCTGAAACGGGTTAAAATTGAAGCTTTTGAGTAAGCAAAACTCTGTAAAAATTGCAATTTTGGTCACTGTGAGGGTTTAAAAAGTGGTTATTCAACATGAGGCACGATCCAATTGACATTTTGAATCATTTTTGGTACAGTCCAAAAAATCAATTTTCGGATGAAAAACGATGACTCCGGACCTGTCGAACGATCCCAAAATGGTCAATATGGATGAAATTTTAACATTTAATCTTTTGACTCTAAATGACTGTTGGATGTGAATTATGACTTTGTCAACTAAAATAAGTGTGTTTAAAGTCATTTCTGTGCCTGAAACGGGTCAAAATTGAAGCTTTTGAGTAAGCAAAACTCTGTAAAAATGGCAATTTTCGTCACTGTGAGGGTTTAAAAAGTGGTTATTCAACATGAGGCACGATCCAATTGACATTTTGAATCATTTTTGGTACAGTCCAAAAATCAATTTTCGGATGAAAAACGATGACTCCGGACCTGTCGAACGATCCCAAAATGGTCAATATGGATGAAATTTTAACATTTAATCGTTTGACTCTAAATGACTGTTGGATGTGAATTATGACTTTGTCAACTAAAATAAGTGTGTTTAAAGTCATTTCTGTGCCTGAAACGGGTCAAAATTGAAGCTTTTGAGTAAGCAAAACTCTGTAAAAATGGCAATTTTGGTCACTGTGAGGGTTTAAAAAGTGGTTATTCAACATGAGGCACGATCCAATTGACATTTTGAATCATTTTTGGTACAGTCCAAAAAATCAATTTTCGGATGAAAAACGATGACTCCGGACCTGTCGAACGATCCCAAAATGGGCAATATGGATATAATTTTAACATTTAATCTTTCGACTCTAAATGACTGTTGGATGTGAATTATGACTTTGTCAACTAAAATAAGTGTGTTTAAAGTCATTTCTGTGCCTGAAACGGGTCAAAATTGAAGCTTTTGAGTAAGCAAAACTCTATAAAAATGGCAATTTTGGTCACTGTGAGGGTTTAAAAAGTGGTTATTCAACATGAGGCACGATCCAATTGACATTTTGAATCATTTTTGGTACAGTCCAAAAAATCAATTTTCGGATGAAAAACGATGACTCCGGACCTGTCGAACTATCCCAAAATGGTCAATATGGATGAAATTTTAACATTTAATCGTTTGACTCTAAATGACTGTTGGATGTGAATTATGACTTTGTCAACTAAAATAAGTGTGTTTAAAGTCATTTCTGTGCCTGAAACGGGTCAAAATTGAAGCTTTTGAGTAAGCAAAACTCTGTAAAAATGGCAATTTTGGTCACTGTGAGGGTTTAAAAAGTGGTTATTCAACATGAGGCACGATCCAATTGACATTTTGAATCATTTTTGGTACAGTCCAAAAAATCAATTTTCGGATGAAAAACGATGACTCCGGACCTGTCGAACGATCCCAAAATGGTCAATATGGATGAAATTTTAACATTCAATCGTTTGACTCTAAATGACTGTTGGATGTGAATTATGACTTTGTCAACTAAAATAAGTGTGTTTAAAGTCATTTCTGTGCCTGAAACGGGTCAAAATTGAAGCTTTTGAGTAAGCAAAACTCTGTAAAAATGGCAATTTTGGTCACTGTGAGGGTTTAAAAAGTGGTTATTCAACATGAGGCACGATCCAATTGACATTTTGAATCATTTTTGGTACAGTCCAAAAAATCAATTTTCGGATGAAAAACGATGACTCCGGACCTGTCGAACGATCCTAAAATGGGCAATATGGATGAAATTGTAACATTTAATCTTTCGACTCTAAATGACTGTTGGATGTGAATTATGACTTTGTCAACTAAAATAAGTGTGTTTAAAGTCATTTCTGTGCCTGAAACGGGTCAAAATTGAAGCTTTTGAGTAAGCAAAACTCTGTAAAAATGGCAATTTTGGTCACTGTGAGGGTTTAAAAAGTGGTTCTTCAACATGAGGCACGATCCAATTGACATTTTGAATCATTTTTGGTATAGTCCAAAAAATCAATTTTCGGATGAAAAACGATGACTCCGTACCTGTCGAACGATCCCAAAATGGTCAATATGGATGAAATTTTAACATTTAATCTTTCGACTCTAAATGACTGTTGGATGTGAATTATGACTTTGTCAACTAAAATAAGTGTGTTTAAAGTCATTTCTGTGCCTGAAACGGGTCAAAATTGAAGCTTTTGAGTAAGCAAAATCTGTAAAAATGGCAATTTTGGTCACTGTGAGGGTTTAAAAAGTGGTTATTCAACATGAGGCACGATCCAATTGACATTTTGAATCATTTTTGGTACAGTCCAAAAAATCAATTTTCGGATGAAAAACGATGACTCCGGACCTGTCGAACGATCCCAAAATGGTCAATATGGATGAAATTTTAACATTTAATCGTTTGACTCTAAATGACTGTTGGATGTGAATTATGACTTTGTCAACTAAAATAAGTGTGTTTAAAGTCATTTCTGTGCCTGAAACGGGTCAAAATTGAAGCTTTTGAGTAAGCAAAACTCTGTAAAAATGGCAATTTTGGTCACTGTGAGGGTTTAAAAAGTGGTTATTCAACATGAGGCACGATCCAATTGACATTTTGAATCATTTTTGGTACAGTCCAAAAAATCAATTTTCGGATGAAAAAACGATGACTCCGGACCTGTCGAACGATCCCAAAATGGGCAATATGGATATAATTTTAACATTTAATCTTTCGACTCTAAATGACTGTTGGATGTGAATTATGACTTTGTCAACTAAAATAAGTGTGTTTAAAGTCATTTCTGTGCCTGAAACGGGTCAAAATTGAAGCTTTTGAGTAAGCAAAACTCTATAAAAATGGCAATTTTGGTCACTGTGAGGGTTTAAAAAGTGGTTATTCAACATGAGGCACGATCCAATTGACATTTTGAATCATTTTTGGTACAGTCCAAAAAATCAATTTTCGGATGAAAAACGATGACTCCGGACCTGTCGAACGATCCCAAAATGGTCAATATGGATGAAATTTTAACATTTAATCGTTTGACTCTAAATGACTGTTGGATGTGAATTATGACTTTGTCAACTAAAATAAGTGTGTTTAAAGTCATTTCTGTGCCTGAAACGGGTCAAAATTGAAGCTTTTGAGTAAGCAAAACTCTGTAAAAATGGCAATTTTGGTCACTGTGAGGGTTTAAAAAGTGGTTATTCAACATGAGGCACGATCCAATTGACATTTTGAATCATTTTTGGTACAGTCCAAAAAATCAATTTTCGGATGAAAAACGATGACTCCGGACCTGTCGAACGATCCCAAAATGGTCAATATGGATGAAATTTTAACATTCAATCGTTTGACTCTAAATGACTGTTGGATGTGAATTATGACTTTGTCAACTAAAATAAGTGTGTTTAAAGTCATTTCTGTGCCTGAAACGGGTCAAAATTGAAGCTTTTGAGTAAGCAAAACTCTGTAAAAATGGCAATTTTGGTCACTGTGAGGGTTTAAAAAGTGGTTATTCAACATGAGGCACGATCCAATTGACATTTTGAATCATTATTGTGTACAGTCCAAAAAATCAATTTTCGGATGAAAAACGATGACTCCGTACCTGTCGAACGATCCCAAAATGGTCAATATGGATGAAATTTTAACATTTAATCTTTCGACTCTAAATGACTGTTGGATGTGAATTATGACTTTGTCAACTAAAATAAGTGTGTTTAAAGTCATTTCTGTGCCTGAAACGGGTCAAAATTGAAGCTTTTGAGTAAGCAAAACTCTGTAAAAATGGCAATTTTGGTCACTGTGAGGGTTTAAAAAGTGGTTATTCACCATGAGGCACGATCCAATTGACATTTTGAATCATTATTGTGTACAGTCCAAAAAATCAATTTTCGGATGAAAAACGATGACTCCGTACCTGTCGAACGATCCCAAAATGGTCAATATGGATGAAATTTTAACATTTAATCTTTCGACTCTAAATGACTGTTGGATGTGAATTATGACTTTGTCAACTAAAATAAGTGTGTTTAAAATCATTTCTGTGCCTGAAACGGGTCAAAATTGAAGCTTTTGAGTAAGCAAAACTCTGTAAAAATGGCAATTTTGGTCACTGTGAGGGTTTAAAAAGTGGTTATTCAACATGAGGCACGATCCAATTGACATTTTGAATCATTTTTGGTACAGTCCAAAAAATCAATTTTCGGATGAAAAACGATGACTCCGGACCTGTCGAACGATCCCAAAATGGTCAATATGGATGAAATTTTAACATTTAATCGTTTGACTCTAAATGACTGTTGGGTGTGAATTATGACTTTGTCAACTAAAATAAGTATGTTTAAAGTCATTTCTGTGCCTGAAACGGGTCAAAATCGAAGCTTTTGAGTAAGCAAAACTCTGTAAAAATGGCCATTTTGGTCACTGTGAGGGTTTAAAAAGTGGTTATTCAACATGAGGCACGATCCAATTGACATTTTGAATCGTTTTTGGTACAGTCCAAAAAATCAATTTTCGGATGAAAAACGATGACTCCGGACCTGTCGAACGATCCCAAAATGGTCAATATGGATGAAATTTTAACATTTAATCTTTTGACTCTAAATGACTGTTGGATGTGAATTATGACTTTGTCAACTAAAATAAGTGTGTTTAAAGTCATTTCTGTGCCTGAAACGGGTCAAAATTGAAGCTTTTGAGTAAGCAAAACTCTGTAAAAATGGCAATTTTCGTCACTGTGAGGGTTTAAAAAGTGGTTATTCAACATGAGGCACGATCCAATTGACATTTTGAATCATTTTTGGTACAGTCCAAAAAATCAATTTTCGGATGAAAAACGATGACTCCGGACCTGTCGAATGATCCCAAAATGGTCAATATGGATGAAATTTTAACATTTAATCGTTTGACTCTAAATGACTGTTGGATGTGAATTATGACTTTGTCAACTAAAAAAAGTGTGTTTAAAGTCATTTCTGTGCCTGAAACGGGTTAAAATTGAAGCTTTTGAGTAAGCAAAACTCTGTAAAAATTGCAATTTTGGTCACTGTGAGGGTTTAAAAAGTGGTTATTCAACATGAGGCACGATCCAATTGACATTTTGAATCATTTTTGGTACAGTCCAAAAAATCAATTTTCGGATGAAAAACGATGACTCCGGACCTGTCGAACGATCCCAAAATGGTCAATATGGATGAAATTTTAACATTTAATCTTTTGACTCTAAATGACTGTTGGATGTGAATTATGACTTTGTCAACTAAAATAAGTGTGTTTAAAGTCATTTCTGTGCCTGAAACGGGTCAAAATTGAAGCTTTTGAGTAAGCAAAACTCTGTAAAAATGGCAATTTTCGTCACTGTGAGGGTTTAAAAAGTGGTTATTCAACATGAGGCACGATCCAATTGACATTTTGAATCATTTTTGGTACAGTCCAAAAAATCAATTTTCGGATGAAAAACGATGACTCCGGACCTGTCGAACGATCCCAAAATGGTCAATATGGATGAAATTTTAACATTTAATCGTTTGACTCTAAATGACTGTTGGATGTGAATTATGACTTTGTCAACTAAAATAAGTGTGTTTAAAGTCATTTCTGTGCCTGAAACGGGTCAAAATTGAAGCTTTTGAGTAAGCAAAACTCTGTAAAAATGGCAATTTTGGTCACTGTGAGGGTTTAAAAAGTGGTTATTCAACATGAGGCACGATCCAATTGACATTTTGAATCATTTTTGGTACAGTCCAAAAAATCAATTTTCGGATGAAAAACGATGACTCCGGACCTGTCGAACGATCCCAAAATGGGCAATATGGATATAATTTTAACATTTAATCTTTCGACTCTAAATGACTGTTGGATGTGAATTATGACTTTGTCAACTAAAATAAGTGTGTTTAAAGTCATTTCTGTGCCTGAAACGGGTCAAAATTGAAGCTTTTGAGTAAGCAAAACTCTATAAAAATGGCAATTTTGGTCACTGTGAGGGTTTAAAAAGTGGTTATTCAACATGAGGCACGATCCAATTGACATTTTGAATCATTTTTGGTACAGTCCAAAAAATCAATTTTCGGATGAAAAACGATGACTCCGGACCTGTCGAACTATCCCAAAATGGTCAATATGGATGAAATTTTAACATTTAATCGTTTGACTCTAAATGACTGTTGGATGTGAATTATGACTTTGTCAACTAAAATAAGTGTGTTTAAAGTCATTTCTGTGCCTGAAACGGGTCAAAATTGAAGCTTTTGAGTAAGCAAAACTCTGTAAAAATGGCAATTTTGGTCACTGTGAGGGTTTAAAAAGTGGTTATTCAACATGAGGCACGATCCAATTGACATTTTGAATCATTTTTGGTACAGTCCAAAAAATCAATTTTCGGATGAAAAACGATGACTCCGGACCTGTCGAACGATCCCAAAATGGTCAATATGGATGAAATTTTAACATTCAATCGTTTGACTCTAAATGACTGTTGGATGTGAATTATGACTTTGTCAACTAAAATAAGTGTGTTTAAAGTCATTTCTGTGCCTGAAACGGGTCAAAATTGAAGCTTTTGAGTAAGCAAAACTCTGTAAAAATGGCAATTTTGGTCACTGTGAGGGTTTAAAAAGTGGTTATTCAACATGAGGCACGATCCAATTGACATTTTGAATCATTTTTGGTACAGTCCAAAAAATCAATTTTCGGATGAAAAACAATGACTCCGGACCTGTCGAACGATCCTAAAATGGGCAATATGGATGAAATTGTAACATTTAATCTTTCGACTCTAAATGACTGTTGGATGTGAATTATGACTTTGTCAACTAAAATAAGTGTGTTTAAAGTCATTTCTGTGCCTGAAACGGGTCAAAATTGAAGCTTTTGAGTAAGCAAAACTCTGTAAAAATGGCAATTTTGGTCACTGTGAGGGTTTAAAAAGTGGTTCTTCAACATGAGGCACGATCCAATTGACATTTTGAATCATTTTTGGTATAGTCCAAAAAATCAATTTTCGGATGAAAAACGATGACTCCGTACCTGTCGAACGATCCCAAAATGGTCAATATGGATGAAATTTTAACATTTAATCTTTCGACTCTAAATGACTGTTGGATGTGAATTATGACTTTGTCAACTAAAATAAGTGTGTTTAAAGTCATTTCTGTGCCTGAAACGGGTCAAAATTGAAGCTTTTGAGTAAGCAAAACTCTGTAAAAATGGCAATTTTGGTCACTGTGAGGGTTTAAAAAGTGGTTATTCAACATGAGGCACGATCCAATTGACATTTTGAATCATTTTTGGTACAGTCCAAAAAATCAATTTTCGGATGAAAAACGATGACTCCGGACCTGTCGAACGATCCCAAAATGGTCAATATGGATGAAATTTTAACATTTAATCGTTTGACTCTAAATGACTGTTGGATGTGAATTATGACTTTGTCAACTAAAATAAGTGTGTTTAAAGTCATTTCTGTGCCTGAAACGGGTCAAAATTGAAGCTTTTGAGTAAGCAAAACTCTGTAAAAATGGCAATTTTGGTCACTGTGAGGGTTTAAAAAGTGGTTATTCAACATGAGGCACGATCCAATTGACATTTTGAATCATTTTTGGTACAGTCCAAAAAATCAATTTTCGGATGAAAAACGATGACTCCGGACCTGTCGAACGATCCCAAAATGGGCAATATGGATATAATTTTAACATTTAATCTTTCGACTCTAAATGACTGTTGGATGTGAATTATGACTTTGTCAACTAAAATAAGTGTGTTTAAAGTCATTTCTGTGCCTGAAACGGGTCAAAATTGAAGCTTTTGAGTAAGCAAAACTCTATAAAAATGGCAATTTTGGTCACTGTGAGGGTTTAAAAAGTGGTTATTCAACATGAGGCACGATCCAATTGACATTTTGAATCATTTTTGGTACAGTCCAAAAAATCAATTTTCGGATGAAAAACGATGACTCCGGACCTGTCGAACTATCCCAAAATGGTCAATATGGATGAAATTTTAACATTTAATCGTTTGACTCTAAATGACTGTTGGATGTGAATTATGACTTTGTCAACTAAAATAAGTGTGTTTAAAGTCATTTCTGTGCCTGAAACGGGTCAAAATTGAAGCTTTT
This sequence comes from Lissotriton vulgaris, assembly GCF_964263255.1. NCBI lineage: Eukaryota > Metazoa > Chordata > Amphibia > Caudata > Salamandridae > Lissotriton > Lissotriton vulgaris. The sequence continues at coordinate 784,348 of NW_028243682.1, forward strand.
GAGTAAGCAAAACTCTGTAAAAATGGCAATTTTGGTCACTGTGAGGGTTTAAAAAGTGGTTATTCAACATGAGGCACGATCCAATTGACATTTTGAATCATTTTTGGTACAGTCCAAAAAATCAATTTTCGGATGAAAAACGATGACTCCGGACCTGTCGAACGATCCCAAAATGGTCAATATGGATGAAATTTTAACATTCAATCGTTTGACTCTAAATGACTGTTGGATGTGAATTATGACTTTGTCAACTAAAATAAGTGTGTTTAAAGTCATTTCTGTGCCTGAAACGGGTCAAAATTGAAGCTTTTGAGTAAGCAAAACTCTGTAAAAATGGCAATTTTGGTCACTGTGAGGGTTTAAAAAGTGGTTATTCAACATGAGGCACGATCCAATTGACATTTTGAATCATTTTTGGTACAGTCCAAAAAATCAATTTTCGGATGAAAAACGATGACTCCGGACCTGTCGAACGATCCTAAAATGGGCAATATGGATGAAATTGTAACATTTAATCTTTCGACTCTAAATGACTGTTGGATGTGAATTATGACTTTGTCAACTAAAATAAGTGTGTTTAAAGTCATTTCTGTGCCTGAAACGGGTCAAAATTGAAGCTTTTGAGTAAGCAAAACTCTGTAAAAATGGCAATTTTGGTCACTGTGAGGGTTTAAAAAGTGGTTATTCAACATGAGGCACGATCCAATTGACATTTTGAATCATTTTTGGTACAGTCCAAAAAATCAATTTTCGGATGAAAAACGATGACTCCGGACCTGTCGAACGATCCCAAAATGGGCAATATGGATATAATTTTAACATTTAATCTTTCGACTCTAAATGACTGTTGGATGTGAATTATGACTTTGTCAACTAAAATAAGTGTGTTTAAAGTCATTTCTGTGCCTGAAACGGGTCAAAATTGAAGCTTTTGAGTAAGCAAAACTCTGTAAATATGGCAATTTTGGTCACTGTGAGGGTTTAAAAAGTGGTTATTCAACATGAGGCACGATCCAATTGACATTTTGAATCATTTTTGGTACAGTCCAAAAAATCAATTTTCGGATGAAAAACGATGACTCCGGACCTGTCGAACGATCCCAAAATGGTCAATATGGATGAAATTTTAACATTTAATCGTTTGACTCTAAATGACTGTTGGGTGTGAATTATGACTTTGTCAACTAAAAAAAGTGTGTTTAAAGTCATTTCTGTGCCTGAAACGGGTCAAAATTGAAGCTTTTGAGTAAGCAAAACTCTGTAAAAATGGCAATTTTGGTCACTGTGAGGGTTTAAAAAGTGGTTATTCAACATGAGGCCCGATCCAATTGACATTTTGAATAATTTTTGGTACAGTCCAAAAAATCAATTTTCGGATGAAAAACGATGACTCCGGACCTGTCGAACAATACCAAAATGGTCAATATGGATGAAATTTTAACATTTAATTCTTTTGACTCTAAATGACTGTTGGATGTGAATTATGACTTTGTCAACTAAAATAAGTATGTTTAAAGTCATTTCTGTGCCTGAAACGGATCAAAATCGAAGCTTTTGAGTAAGCAAAACTCTGTAAAAATGGCCATTTTGGTCACTGTGAGGGTTTAAAAAGTGGTTATTCAACATGAGGCACGATCCAATTGACATTTTGAATCGTTTTTGGTACAGTCCAAAAAATCAATTTTCGGATGAAAAACGATGACTCCGGACCTGTCGAACGATCCCAAAATGGTCAATATGGATGAAATTTTAACATTTAATCTTTTGACTCTAAATGACTGTTGGATGTGAATTATGACTTTGTCAACTAAAATAAGTGTGTTTATAGTCATTTCTGTGCCTGAAACGGGTCAAAATTGAAGCTTTTGAGTAAGCAAAACTCTGTAAAAATGGCAATTTTCGTCACTGTGAGGGTTTAAAAAGTGGTTATTCAACATGAGGCACGATCCAATTGACATTTTGAATCATTTTTGGTACAGTCCAAAAAATCAATTTTCGGATGAAAAACGATGACTCCGGACCTGTCGAACGATCCCAAAATGGTCAATATGGATGAAATTTTAACATTTAATCGTTTGACTCTAAATGACTGTTGGATGTGAATTATGACTTTGTCAACTAAAAAAAGTGTGTTTAAAGTCATTTCTGTGCCTGAAACGGGTTAAAATTGAAGCTTTTGAGTAAGCAAAACTCTGTAAAAATTGCAATTTTGGTCACTGTGAGGGTTTAAAAAGTGGTTATTCAACATGAGGCACGATCCAATTGACATTTTGAATCATTTTTGGTACAGTCCAAAAAATCAATTTTCGGATGAAAAACGATGACTCCGGACCTGTCGAACGATCCCAAAATGGTCAATATGGATGAAATTTTAACATTTAATCTTTTGACTCTAAATGACTGTTGGATGTGAATTATGACTTTGTCAACTAAAATAAGTATGTTTAAAGTCATTTCTGTGTCTGAAACGGGTCAAAATTGAAGCTTTTGAGTAAGCAAAACTCTGTAAAAATGGCAATTTTGGTCACTGTGAGGGTTTAAAAAGTGGTTATTCAACATGAGGCACGATCCAATTGACATTTTGAATCATTTTTGGTACAGTCCAAAAAATCAATTTTCGGATGAAAAACGATGACTCCGGACCTGTCGAACGATCCCAAAATGGGCAATATGGATATAATTTTAACATTTAATCTTTCGACTCTAAATGACTGTTGGATGTGAATTATGACTTTGTCAACTAAAATAAGTGTGTTTAAAGTCATTTCTGTGCCTGAAACGGGTCAAAATTGAAGCTTTTGAGTAAGCAAAACTCTATAAAAATGGCAATTTTGGTCACTGTGAGGGTTTAAAAAGTGGTTATTCAACATGAGGCACGATCCAATTGACATTTTGAATCATTTTTGGTACAGTCCAAAAAATCAATTTTCGGATGAAAAACGATGACTCCGGACCTGTCGAACTATCCCAAAATGGTCAATATGGATGAAATTTTAACATTTAATCGTTTGACTCTAAATGACTGTTGGATGTGAATTATGACTTTGTCAACAAAAATAAGTGTGTTTAAAGTCATTTCTGTGCCTGAAACGGGTCAAAATTGAAGCTTTTGAGTAAGCAAAACTCTGTAAAAATGGCAATTTTCGTCACTGTGAGGGTTTAAAAAGTGGTTATTCAACATGAGGCACGATCCAATTGACATTTTGAATCATTTTTGGTACAGTCCAAAAAATCAATTTTCGGATGAAAAACGATGACTCCGGACCTGTCGAACGATCCCAAAATGGTCAATATGGATGAAATTTTAACATTCAATCGTTTGACTCTAAATGACTGTTGGATGTGAATTATGACTTTGTCAACTAAAATAAGTGTGTTTAAAGTCATTTCTGTGCCTGAAACGGGTCAAAATTGAAGCTTTTGAGTAAGCAAAACTCTGTAAAAATGGCAATTTTGGTCACTGTGAGGGTTTAAAAAGTGGTTATTCAACATGAGGCACGATCCAATTGACATTTTGAATCATTTTTGGTAAAGTCCAAAAAATCAATTTTCGGATGAAAAACGATGACTCCGTACCTGTCGAACGATCCCAAAATGGTCAATATGGATGAAATTTTAACATTTAATCTTTCGACTCTAAATGACTGTTGGATGTGAATTATGACTTTGTCAACTAAAATAAGTGTGTTTAAAGTCATTTCTGTGCCTGAAACGGGTCAAAATTGAAGCTTTTGAGTAAGCAAAACTCTGTAAAAATGGCAATTTTGGTCACTGTGAGGGTTTAAAAAGTGGTTATTCAACATGAGGCACGATCCAATTGACATTTTGAATCATTTTTGGTACAGTCCAAAAAATCAATTTTCGGATGAAAAACGATGACTCCGGACCTGTCGAACGATCCCAAAATGGTCAATATGGATGAAATTTTAACATTTAATCTTTTGACTCTAAATGACTGTTGGATGTGAATTATGACTTTGTCAACTAAAATAAGTGTGTTTAAAGTCATTTCTGTGCCTGAAACGGGTCAAAATTGAAGCTTTTGAGTAAGCAAAACTCTGTAAAAATGGCAATTTTGGTCACTGTGAGGGTTTAAAAAGTGGTTATTCAACATGAGGCACGATCCAATTGACATTTTGAATCATTTTTGGTACAGTCCAAAAAATCAATTTTCGGATGAAAAACGATGACTCCGGACCTGTCGAACGATCCCAAAATGGTCAATATGGATGAAATTTTAACATTTAATCGTTTGACTCTAAATGACTGTTGGATGTGAATTATGACTTTGTCAACTAAAAAAAGTGTGTTTTTTAATGTCATTTCTGTGCCTGAAACGGGTCAAAATTGAAGCTTTTGAGTAAGCAAAACTCTGTAAAAATTGCAATTTTGGTCACTGTGAGGGTTTAAAAAGTGGTTATTCAACATGAGGCACGATCCAATTGACATTTTGAATCATTTTTGGTACAGTCCAAAAAATCAATTTTCGGATGAAAAACGATGACTCCGGACCTGTCGAACGATCCCAAAATGGTCAATATGGATGAAATTTTAACATTTAATCTTTTGACTCTAAATGACTGTTGGATGTGAATTATGACTTTGTCAACTAAAATAAGTATGTTTAAAGTCATTTCTGTGTCTGAAACGGGTCAAAATTGAAGCTTTTGAGTAAGCAAAACTCTGTAAAAATGGCAATTTTGGTCACTGTGAGGGTTTAAAAAGTGGTTATTCAACATGAGGCACGATCCAATTGACATTTTGAATCATTTTTGGTACAGTCCAAAAAATCAATTTTCGGATGAAAAACGATGACTCCGGACCTGTCGAACGATCCCAAAATGGGCAATATGGATATAATTTTAACATTTAATCTTTCGACTCTAAATGACTGTTGGATGTGAATTATGACTTTGTCAACTAAAATAAGTGTGTTTAAAGTCATTTCTGTGCCTGAAACGGGTCAAAATTGAAGCTTTTGAGTAAGCAAAACTCTATAAAAATGGCAATTTTGGTCACTGTGAGGGTTTAAAAAGTGGTTATTCAACATGAGGCACGATCCAATTGACATTTTGAATCATTTTTGGTACAGTCCAAAAAATCTATTTTCGGATGAAAAACGATGACTCCGGACCTGTCGAACTATCCCAAAATGGTCAATATGGATGAAATTTTAACATTTAATCGTTTGACTCTAAATGACTGTTGGATGTGAATTATGACTTTGTCAACTAAAATAAGTGTGTTTAAAGTCATTTCTGTGCCTGAAACGGGTCAAAATTGAAGCTTTTGAGTAAGCAAAACTCTGTAAAAATGGCAATTTTCGTCACTGTGAGGGTTTAAAAAGTGGTTATTCAACATGAGGCACGATCCAATTGACATTTTGAATCATTTTTGGTACAGTCCAAAAAATCAATTTTCGGATGAAAAACGATGACTCCGGACCTGTCGAACGATCCCAAAATGGTCAATATGGATGAAATTTTAACATTCAATCGTTTGACTCTAAATGACTGTTGGATGTGAATTATGACTTTGTCAACTAAAATAAGTGTGTTTAAAGTCATTTCTGTGCCTGAAACGGGTCAAAATTGAAGCTTTTGAGTAAGCAAAACTCTGTAAAAATGGCAATTTTGGTCACTGTGAGGGTTTAAAAAGTGGTTATTCAACATGAGGCACGATCCAATTGACATTTTGAATCATTTTTGGTACAGTCCAAAAAATCAATTTTCGGATGAAAAACGATGACTCCGTACCTGTCGAACGATCCCAAAATGGTCAATATGGATGAAATTTTAACATTTAATCTTTCGACTCTAAATGACTGTTGGATGTGAATTATGACTTTGTCAACTAAAATAAGTGTGTTTAAAGTCATTTCTGTGCCTGAAACGGGTCAAAATTGAAGCTTTTGAGTAAGCAAAACTCTATAAAAATGGCAATTTTGGTCACTGTGAGGGTTTAAAAAGTGGTTATTCAACATGAGGCACGATCCAATTGACATTTTGAATCATTTTTGGTACAGTCCAAAAAATCAATTTTCGGATGAAAAACGATGACTCCGGACCTGTCGAACTATCCCAAAATGGTCAATATGGATGAAATTTTAACATTTAATCGTTTGACTCTAAATGACTGTTGGATGTGAATTATGACTTTGTCAACTAAAATAAGTGTGTTTAAAGTCATTTCTGTGCCTGAAACGGGTCAAAATTGAAGCTTTTGAGTAAGCAAAACTCTGTAAAAATGGCAATTTTGGTCACTGTGAGGGTTTAAAAAGTGGTTATTCAACATGAGGCACGATCCAATTGACATTTTGAATCATTTTTGGTACAGTCCAAAAAATCAATTTTCGGATGAAAAACGATGACTCCGGACCTGTCGAACGATCCCAAAATGGTCAATATGGATGAAATTTTAACATTCAATCGTTTGACTCTAAATGACTGTTGGATGTGAATTATGACTTTGTCAACTAAAATAAGTGTGTTTAAAGTCATTTCTGTGCCTGAAACGGGTCAAAATTGAAGCTTTTGAGTAAGCAAAACTCTATAAAAATGGCAATTTTGGTCACTGTGAGGGTTTAAAAAGTGGTTATTCAACATGAGGCACGATCCAATTGACATTTTGAATCATTTTTGGTACAGTCCAAAAAATCAATTTTCGGATGAAAAACGATGACTCCGGACCTGTCGAACGATCCTAAAATGGGCAATATGGATGAAATTGTAACATTTAATCTTTCGACTCTAAATGACTGTTGGATGTGAATTATGACTTTGTCAACTAAAATAAGTGTGTTTAAAGTCATTTCTGTGCCTGAAACGGGTCAAAATTGAAGCTTTTGAGTAAGCAAAACTCTGTAAAAATGGCAATTTTGGTCACTGTGAGGGTTTAAAAAGTGGTTATTCAACATGAGGCACGATCCAATTGACATTTTGAATCATTTTTGGTACAGTCCAAAAAATCAATTTTCGGATGAAAAACGATGACTCCGTACCTGTCGAACGATCCCAAAATGGTCAATATGGATGAAATTTTAACATTTAATCTTTCGACTCTAAATGACTGTTGGATGTGAATTATGACTTTGTCAACTAAAATAAGTGTGTTTAAAGTCATTTCTGTGCCTGAAACGGGTCAAAATTGAAGCTTTTGAGTAAGCAAAACTCTGTAAAAATGGCAATTTTGGTCACTGTGAGGGTTTAAAAAGTGGTTATTCAACATGAGGCACGATCCAATTGACATTTTGAATCATTTTTGGTACAGTCCAAAAAATCAATTTTCGGATGAAAAACGATGACTCCGGACCTGTCGAACGATCCCAAAATGGTCAATATGGATGAAATTTTAACATTTAATCGTTTGACTCTAAATGACTGTTGGATGTGAATTATGACTTTGTCAACTAAAATAAGTGTGTTTAAAGTCATTTCTGTGCCTGAAACGGGTCAAAATTGAAGCTTTTGAGTAAGCAAAACTCTGTAAAAATGGCAATTTTGGTCACTGTGAGGGTTTAAAAAGTGGTTATTCAACATGAGGCACGATCCAATTGACATTTTGAATCATTTTTGGTACAGTCCAAAAAATCAATTTTCGGATGAAAAACGATGACTCCGGACCTGTCGAACGATCCCAAAATGGTCAATATGGATGAAATTTTAACATTTAATCGTTTGACTCTAAATGACTGTTGGGTGTGAATTATGACTTTGTCAACTAAAAAAAGTGTGTTTAAAGTCATTTCTGTGCCTGAAACGGGTCAAAATTGAAGCTTTTGAGTAAGCAAAACTCTATAAAAATGGCAATTTTGGTCACTGTGAGGGTTTAAAAAGTGGTTATTCAACATGAGGCACGATCCAATTGACATTTTGAATAATTTTTGGTACAGTCCAAAAAATCAATTTTCGGATGAAAAACGATGACTCCGGACCTGTCGAACAATACCAAAATGGTCAATATGGATGAAATTTTAACATTTAATTCTTTTGACTCTAAATGACTGTTGGATGTGAATTATGACTTTGTCAACTAAAATAAGTATGTTTAAAGTCATTTCTGTGCCTGAAACGGGTCAAAATCGAAGCTTTTGAGTAAGCAAAACTCTGTAAAAATGGCCATTTTGGTCACTGTGAGGGTTTAAAAAGTGGTTATTCAACATGAGGCACGATCCAATTGACATTTTGAATCGTTTTTGGTACAGTCCAAAAAATCAATTTTCGGATGAAAAACGATGACTCCGGACCTGTCGAACGATCCCAAAATGGTCAATATGGATGAAATTTTAACATTTAATCTTTTGACTCTAAATGACTGTTGGATGTGAATTATGACTTTGTCAACTAAAATAAGTGTGTTTAAAGTCATTTCTGTGCCTGAAACGGGTCAAAATTGAAGCTTTTGAGTAAGCAAAACTCTGTAAAAATGGCAATTTTGGTCACTGTGAGGGTTTAAAAAGTGGTTATTCAACATGAGGCACGATCCAATTGACATTTTGAATCATTTTTGGTACAGTCTAAAAAATCAATTTTCGGATGAAAAACGATGACTCCGGACCTGTCGAACGATCCCAAAATGGTCAATATGGATATAATTTTAACATTTAATCTTTCGACTCTAAATGACTGTTGGATGTGAATTATGACTTTGTCAACTAAAATAAGTGTGTTTAAAGTCATTTCTGTGCCTGAAACGGGTCAAAATTGAAGCTTTTGAGTAAGCAAAACTCTATAAAAATGGCAATTTTGGTCACTGTGAGGGTTTAAAAAGTGGTTATTCAACATGAGGCACGATCCAATTGACATTTTGAATCATTTTTGGTACAGTCCAAAAAATCAATTTTCGGATGAAAAACGATGACTCCGGACCTGTCGAACTATCCCAAAATGGTCAATATGGATGAAATTTTAACATTTAATCGTTTGACTCTAAATGACTGTTGGATGTGAATTATGACTTTGTCAACTAAAATAAGTGTGTTTAAAGTCATTTCTGTGCCTGAAACGGGTCAAAATTGAAGCTTTTGAGTAAGCAAAACTCTGTAAAAATGGCAATTTTGGTCACTGTGAGGGTTTAAAAAGTGGTTATTCAACATGAGGCACGATCCAATTGACATTTTGAATCATTTTTGGTACAGTCCAAAAAATCAATTTTCGGATGAAAAACGATGACTCCGGACCTGTCGAACGATCCCAAAATGGTCAATATGGATGAAATTTTAACATTCAATCGTTTGACTCTAAATGACTGTTGGATGTGAATTATGACTTTGTCAACTAAAATAAGTGTGTTTAAAGTCATTTCTGTGCCTGAAACGGGTCAAAATTGAAGCTTTTGAGTAAGCAAAACTCTGTAAAAATGGCAATTTTGGTCACTGTGAGGGTTTAAAAAGTGGTTATTCAACATGAGGCACGATCCAATTGACATTTTGAATCATTTTTGGTACAGTCCAAAAAATCAATTTTCGGATGAAAAACGATGACTCCGGACCTGTCGAACGATCCTAAAATGGGCAATATGGATGAAATTGTAACATTTAATCTTTCGACTCTAAATGACTGTTGGATGTGAATTATGACTTTGTCAACTAAAATAAGTGTTTTTAAAGTCATTTCTGTGCCTGAAACGGGTCAAAATTGAAGCTTTTGAGTAAGCAAAACTCTGTAAAAATGGCAATTTTGGTCACTGTGAGGGTTTAAAAAGTGGTTATTCAACATGAGGCACGATCCAATTGACATTTTGAATCATTTTTGGTACAGTCCAAAAAATCAATTTTCGGATGAAAAACGATGACTCCGTACCTGTCGAACGATCCCAAAATGGTCAATATGGATGAAATTTTAACATTTAATCTTTCGACTCTAAATGACTGTTGGATGTGAATTATGACTTTGTCAACTAAAATAAGTGTGTTTAAAGTCATTTCTGTGCCTGAAACGGGTCAAAATTGAAGCTTTTGAGTAAGCAAAACTCTGTAAAAATGGCAATTTTGGTCACTGTGAGGGTTTAAAAAGTGGTTATTCAACATGAGGCACGATCCAATTGACATTTTGAATCATTTTTGGTACAGTCCAAAAAATCAATTTTCGGATGAAAAACGATGACTCCGGACCTGTCGAACGATCCCAAAATGGGCAATATGGATATAATTTTAACATTTAATCTTTCGACTCTAAATGACTGTTGGATGTGAATTATGACTTTGTCAACTAAAAAAAGTGTGTTTAAAGTCATTTCTGTGCCTGAAACGGGTTAAAATTGAAGCTTTTGAGTAAGCAAAACTCTGTAAAAATTGCAATTTTGGTCACTGTGAGGGTTTAAAAAGTGGTTATTCAACATGAGGCACGATCCAATTGACATTTTGAATCATTTTTGGTACAGTCCAAAAAATCAATTTTCGGATGAAAAACGATGACTCCGGACCTGTCGAACGATCCCAAAATGGTCAATATGGATGAAATTTTAACATTTAATCGTTTGACTCTAAATGACTGTTGGATGTGAATTATGACTTTGTCAACTAAAATAAGTGTGTTTAAAGTCATTTCTGTGCCTGAAACGGGTCAAAATTGAAGCTTTTGAGTAAGCAAAACTCTGTAAAAATGGCAATTTTGGTCACTGTGAGGGTTTAAAAAGTGGTTATTCAACATGAGGCACGATCCAATTGACATTTTGAATCATTTTTGGTACAGTCCAAAAAATCAATTTTCGGATGAAAAACGATGACTCCGTACCTGTCGAACGATCCCAAAATGGTCAATATGGATGAAATTTTAACATTTAATCTTTCGACTCTAAATGACTGTTGGATGTGAATTATGACTTTGTCAACTAAAATAAGTGTGTTTAAAGTCATTTCTGTGCCTGAAACGGGTCAAAATTGAAGCTTTTGAGTAAGCAAAACTCTGTAAAAATGGCAATTTTGGTCACTGTGAGGGTTTAAAAAGTGGTTATTCAACATGAGGCACGATCCAATTGACATTTTGAATCATTTTTGGTACAGTCCAAAAAATCAATTTTCGGATGAAAAACGATGACTCCGGACCTGTCGAACGATCCCAAAATGGGCAATATGGATATAATTTTAACATTTAATCTTTCGACTCTAAATGACTGTTGGATGTGAATTATGACTTTGTCAACTAAAATAAGTGTGTTTAAAGTCATTTCTGTGCCTGAAACGGGTCAAAATTGAAGCTTTTGAGTAAGCAAAACTCTATAAAAATGGCAATTTTGGTCACTGTGAGGGTTTAAAAAGTGGTTATTCAACATGAGGCACGATCCAATTGACATTTTGAATCATTTTTGGTACAGTCCAAAAAATCAATTTTCGGATGAAAAACGATGACTCCGGACCTGTCGAACGATCCCAAAATGGTCAATATGGATGAAATTTTAACATTTAATCGTTTGACTCTAAATGACTGTTGGATGTGAATTATGACTTTGTCAACTAAAATAAGTGTGTTTAAAGTCATTTCTGTGCCTGAAACGGGTCAAAATTGAAGCTTTTGAGTAAGCAAAACTCTGTAAAAATGGCAATTTTGGTCACTGTGAGGGTTTAAAAAGTGGTTATTCAACATGAGGCACGATCCAATTGACATTTTGAATCATTTTTGGTACAGTCCAAAAAATCAATTTTCGGATGAAAAACGATGACTCCGGACCTGTCGAACGATCCCAAAATGGTCAATATGGATGAAATTTTAACATTTAATCGTTTGACTCTAAATGACTGTTGGGTGTGAATTATGACTTTGTCAACTAAAAAAAGTGTGTTTAAAGTCATTTCTGTGCCTGAAACGGGTCAAAATTGAAGCTTTTGAGTAAGCAAAACTCTGTAAAAATGGCAATTTTGGTCACTGTGAGGGTTTAAAAAGTGGTTATTCAACATGAGGCCCGATCCAATTGACATTTTGAATAATTTTTGGTACAGTCCAAAAAATCAATTTTCGGATGAAAAACGATGACTCCGGACCTGTCGAACAATACCAAAATGGTCAATATGGATGAAATTTTAACATTTAATTCTTTTGACTCTAAATGACTGTTGGATGTGAATTATGACTTTGTCAACTAAAATAAGTATGTTTAAAGTCATTTCTGTGCCTGAAACGGGTCAAAATCGAAGCTTTTGAGTAAGCAAAACTCTGTAAAAATGGCCATTTTGGTCACTGTGAGGGTTTAAAAAGTGGTTATTCAACATGAGGCACGATCCAATTGAAATTTTGAATCATTTTTGGTACAGTCCAAAAAATCAATTTTCGGATGAAAAACGATGACTCCGGACCTGTCGAACGATCCCACAATGGTCAATATGGATGAAATTTTAACATTTAATCTTTTGACTCTAAATGACTGTTGGATGTGAATTATGACTTTGTCAACTAAAATAAGTGTGTTTAAAGTCATTTCTGTGCCTGAAACGGGTCAAAATTGAAGCTTTTGAGTAAGCAAAACTCTGTAAAAATGGCAATTTTGGTCACTGTGAGGGTTTAAAAAGTGGTTATTCAACATGAGGCACGATCCAATTGACATTTTGAATCATTTTTGGTACAGTCCAAAAAATCAATTTTCGGATGAAAAACAATGACTCCGGACCTGTCGAACGATCCCAAAATGGTCAATATGGATATAATTTTAACATTTAATCTTTCGACTCTAAATGACTGTTGGATGTGAATTATGACTTTGTCAACTAAAATAAGTGTGTTTAAAGTCATTTCTGTGCCTGAAACGGGTCAAAATTGAAGCTTTTGAGTAAGCAAAACTCTATAAAAATGGCAATTTTGGTCACTGTGAGGGTTTAAAAAGTGGTTATTCAACATGAGGCACGATCCAATTGACATTTTGAATCATTTTTGGTACAGTCCAAAAAATCAATTTTCGGATGAAAAACGATGACTCCGGACCTGTCGAACTATCCCAAAATGGTCAATATGGATGAAATTTTAACATTTAATCGTTTGACTCTAAATGACTGTTGGATGTGAATTATGACTTTGTCAACTAAAATAAGTGTGTTTAAAGTCATTTCTGTGCCTGAAACGGGTCAAAATTGAAGCTTTTGAGTAAGCAAAACTCTGTAAAAATGGCAATTTTGGTCACTGTGAGGGTTTAAAAAGTGGTTATTCAACATGAGGCACGATCCAATTGACATTTTGAATCATTTTTGGTACAGTCCAAAAAATCAATTTTCGGATGAAAAACGATGACTCCGGACCTGTCGAACGATCCCAAAATGGTCAATATGGATGAAATTTTAACATTCAATCGTTTGACTCTAAATGACTGTTGGATGTGAATTATGACTTTGTCAACTAAAATAAGTGTGTTTAAAGTCATTTCTGTGCCTGAAACGGGTCAAAATTGAAGCTTTTGAGTAAGCAAAACTCTATAAAAATGGCAATTTTGGTCACTGTGAGGGTTTAAAAAGTGGTTATTCAACATGAGGCACGATCCAATTGACATTTTGAATCATTTTTGGTACAGTCCAAAAAATCAATTTTCGGATGAAAAACGATGACTCCGGACCTGTCGAACGATCCTAAAATGGGCAATATGGATGAAATTGTAACATTTAATCTTTCGACTCTAAATGACTGTTGGATGTGAATTATGACTTTGTCAACTAAAATAAGTGTGTTTAAAGTCATTTCTGTGCCTGAAACGGGTCAAAATTGAAGCTTTTGAGTAAGCAAAACTCTGTAAAAATGGCAATTTTGGTCACTGTGAGGGTTTAAAAAGTGGTTATTCAACATGAGGCACGATCCAATTGACATTTTGAATCATTTTTGGTACAGTCCAAAAAATCAATTTTCGGATGAAAAACGATGACTCCGTACCTGTCGAACGATCCCAAAATGGTCAATATGGATGAAATTTTAACATTTAATCTTTCGACTCTAAATGACTGTTGGATGTGAATTATGACTTTGTCAACTAAAATAAGTGTGTTTAAAGTCATTTCTGTGCCTGAAACGGGTCAAAATTGAAGCTTTTGAGTAAGCAAAACTCTGTAAAAATGGCAATTTTGGTCACTGTGAGGGTTTAAAAAGTGGTTATTCAACATGAGGCACGATCCAATTGACATTTTGAATCATTTTTGGTACAGTCCAAAAAATCAATTTTCGGATGAAAAACGATGACTCCGGACCTGTCGAACGATCCCAAAATGGTCAATATGGATGAAATTTTAACATTTAATCGTTTGACTCTAAATGACTGTTGGATGTGAATTATGACTTTGTCAACTAAAATAAGTGTGTTTAAAGTCATTTCTGTGCCTGAAACGGGTCAAAATTGAAGCTTTTGAGTAAGCAAAACTCTGTAAAAATGGCAATTTTGGTCACTGTGAGGGTTTAAAAAGTGGTTATTCAACATGAGGCACGATCCAATTGACATTTTGAATCATTTTTGGTACAGTCCAAAAAATCAATTTTCGGATGAAAAACGATGACTCCGGACCTGTCGAACGATCCCAAAATGGTCAATATGGATGAAATTTTAACATTTAATCGTTTGACTCTAAATGACTGTTGGGTGTGAATTATGACTTTGTCAACTAAAAAAAGTGTGTTTAAAGTCATTTCTGTGCCTGAAACGGGTCAAAATTGAAGCTTTTGAGTAAGCAAAACTCTATAAAAAATGGCAATTTTGGTCACTGTGAGGGTTTAAAAAGTGGTTATTCAACATGAGGCACGATCCAATTGACATTTTGAATAATTTTTGGTACAGTCCAAAAAATCAATTTTCGGATGAAAAACGATGACTCCGGACCTGTCGAACAATACCAAAATGGTCAATATGGATGAAATTTTAACATTTAATTCTTTTGACTCTAAATGACTGTTGGATGTGAATTATGACTTTGTCAACTAAAATAAGTATGTTTAAAGTCATTTCTGTGCCTGAAACGGGTCAAAATCGAAGCTTTTGAGTAAGCAAAACTCTGTAAAAATGGCCATTTTGGTCACTGTGAGGGTTTAAAAAGTGGTTATTCAACATGAGGCACGATCCAATTGACATTTTGAATCGTTTTTGGTACAGTCCAAAAAATCAATTTTCGGATGAAAAACGATGACTCCGGACCTGTCGAACGATCCCAAAATGGTCAATATGGATGAAATTTTAACATTTAATCTTTTGACTCTAAATGACTGTTGGATGTGAATTATGACTTTGTCAACTAAAATAAGTGTGTTTAAAGTCATTTCTGTGCCTGAAACGGGTCAAAATTGAAGCTTTTGAGTAAGCAAAACTCTGTAAAAATGGCAATTTTGGTCACTGTGAGGGTTTAAAAAGTGGTTATTCAACATGAGGCACGATCCAATTGACATTTTGAATCATTTTTGGTACAGTCCAAAAAATCAATTTTCGGATGAAAAACGATGACTCCGGACCTGTCGAACGATCCCAAAATGGTCAATATGGATATAATTTTAACATTTAATCTTTCGACTCTAAATGACTGTTGGATGTGAATTATGACTTTGTCAACTAAAATAAGTGTGTTTAAAGTCATTTCTGTGCCTGAAACGGGTCAAAATTGAAGCTTTTGAGTAAGCAAAACTCTATAAAAATGGCAATTTTGGTCACTGTGAGGGTTTAAAAAGTGGTTATTCAACATGAGGCACGATCCAATTGACATTTTGAATCATTTTTGGTACAGTCCAAAAAATCAATTTTCGGATGAAAAACGATGACTCCGGACCTGTCGAACTATCCCAAAATGGTCAATATGGATGAAATTTTAACATTTAATCGTTTGACTCTAAATGACTGTTGGATGTGAATTATGACTTTGTCAACTAAAATAAGTGTGTTTAAAGTCATTTCTGTGCCTGAAACGGGTCAAAATTGAAGCTTTTGAGTAAGCAAAACTCTGTAAAAATGGCAATTTTGGTCACTGTGAGGGTTTAAAAAGTGGTTATTCAACATGAGGCACGATCCAATTGACATTTTGAATCATTTTTGGTACAGTCCAAAAAATCAATTTTCGGATGAAAAACGATGACTCCGGACCTGTCGAACGATCCCAAAATGGTCAATATGGATGAAATTTTAACATTCAATCGTTTGACTCTAAATGACTGTTGGATGTGAATTATGACTTTGTCAACTAAAATAAGTGTGTTTAAAGTCATTTCTGTGCCTGAAACGGGTCAAAATTGAAGCTTTTGAGTAAGCAAAACTCTGTAAAAATGGCAATTTTGGTCACTGTGAGGGTTTAAAAAGTGGTTATTCAACATGAGGCACGATCCAATTGACATTTTGAATCATTTTTGGTACAGTCCAAAAAATCAATTTTCGGATGAAAAACGATGACTCCGGACCTGTCGAACGATCCTAAAATGGGCAATATGGATGAAATTGTAACATTTAATCTTTCGACTCTAAATGACTGTTGGATGTGAATTATGACTTTGTCAACTAAAATAAGTGTGTTTAAAGTCATTTCTGTGCCTGAAACGGGTCAAAATTGAAGCTTTTGAGTAAGCAAAACTCTGTAAAAATGGCAATTTTGGTCACTGTGAGGGTTTAAAAAGTGGTTATTCAACATGAGGCACGATCCAATTGACATTTTGAATCATTTTTGGTACAGTCCAAAAAATCAATTTTCGGATGAAAAACGATGACTCCGTACCTGTCGAACGATCCCAAAATGGTCAATATGGATGAAATTTTAACATTTAATCTTTCGACTCTAAATGACTGTTGGATGTGAATTATGACTTTGTCAACTAAAATAAGTGTGTTTAAAGTCATTTCTGTGCCTGAAACGGGTCAAAATTGAAGCTTTTGAGTAAGCAAAACTCTGTAAAAATGGCAATTTTGGTCACTGTGAGGGTTTAAAAAGTGGTTATTCAACATGAGGCACGATCCAATTGACATTTTGAATCATTTTTGGTACAGTCCAAAAAATCAATTTTCGGATGAAAAACGATGACTCCGGACCTGTCGAACGATCCCAAAATGGTCAATATGGATGAAATTTTAACATTTAATCGTTTGACTCTAAATGACTGTTGGATGTGAATTATGACTTTGTCAACTAAAATAAGTGTGTTTAAAGTCATTTCTGTGCCTGAAACGGGTCAAAATTGAAGCTTTTGAGTAAGCAAAACTCTGTAAAAATGGCAATTTTGGTCACTGTGAGGGTTTAAAAAGTGGTTATTCAACATGAGGCACGATCCAATTGACATTTTGAATCATTTTTGGTACAGTCCAAAAAATCAATTTTCGGATGAAAAACGATGACTCCGGACCTGTCGAACGATCCCAAAATGGTCAATATGGATGAAATTTTAACATTTAATCGTTTGACTCTAAATGACTGTTGGGTGTGAATTATGACTTTGTCAACTAAAAAAAGTGTGTTTAAAGTCATTTCTGTGCCTGAAACGGGTCAAAATTGAAGCTTTTGAGTAAGCAAAACTCTATAAAAAATGGCAATTTTGGTCACTGTGAGGGTTTAAAAAGTGGTTATTCAACATGAGGCACGATCCAATTGACATTTTGAATAATTTTTGGTACAGTCCAAAAAATCAATTTTCGGATGAAAAACGATGACTCCGGACCTGTCGAACTATCCCAAAATGGTCAATATGGATGAAATTTTAACATTTAATCGTTTGACTCTAAATGACTGTTGGATGTGAATTATGACTTTGTCAACTAAAATAAGTGTGTTTAAAGTCATTTCTGTGCCTGAAACGGGTCAAAATTGAAGCTTTTGAGTAAGCAAAACTCTGTAAAAATGGCAATTTTGGTCACTGTGAGGGTTTAAAAAGTGGTTATTCAACATGAGGCACGATCCAATTGACATTTTGAATCATTTTTGGTACAGTCCAAAAAATCAATTTTCGGATGAAAAACGATGACTCCGGACCTGTCGAACGATCCCAAAATGGTCAATATGGATGAAATTTTAACATTCAATCGTTTGACTCTAAATGACTGTTGGATGTGGATTATGACTTTGTCAACTAAAATAAGTGTGTTTAAAGTCATTTCTGTGCCTGAAACGGGTCAAAATTGAAGCTTTTGAGTAAGCAAAACTCTGTAAAAATGGCAATTTTGGTCACTGTGAGGGTTTAAAAAGTGGTTATTCAACATGAGGCACGATCCAATTGACATTTTGAATCATTTTTGGTACAGTCCAAAAAATCAATTTTCGGATGAAAAACGATGACTCCGGACCTGTCGAACGATCCTAAAATGGGCAATATGGATGAAATTGTAACATTTAATCTTTCGACTCTAAATGACTGTTGGATGTGAATTATGACTTTGTCAACTAAAATAAGTGTGTTTAAAGTCATTTCTGTGCCTGAAACGGGTCAAAATTGAAGCTTTTGAGTAAGCAAAACTCTGTAAAAATGGCAATTTTGGTCACTGTGAGGGTTTAAAAAGTGGTTATTCAACATGAGGCACGATCCAATTGACATTTTGAATCATTTTTGGTACAGTCCAAAAAATCAATTTTCGGATGAAAAACGATGACTCCGTACCTGTCGAACGATCCCAAAATGGTCAATATGGATGAAATTTTAACATTTAATCTTTCGACTCTAAATGACTGTTGGATGTGAATTATGACTTTGTCAACTAAAATAAGTGTGTTTAAAGTCATTTCTGTGCCTGAAACGGGTCAAAATTGAAGCTTTTGAGTAAGCAAAACTCTGTAAAAATGGCAATTTTGGTCACTGTGAGGGTTTAAAAAGTGGTTATTCAACATGAGGCACGATCCAATTGACATTTTGAATCATTTTTGGTACAGTCCAAAAAATCAATTTTCGGATGAAAAACGATGACTCCGGACCTGTCGAACGATCCCAAAATGGGCAATATGGATATAATTTTAACATTTAATCTTTCGACTCTAAATGACTGTTGGATGTGAATTATGACTTTGTCAACTAAAATAAGTGTGTTTAAAGTCATTTCTGTGCCTGAAACGGGTCAAAATTGAAGCTTTTGAGTAAGCAAAACTCTATAAAAATGGCAATTTTGGTCACTGTGAGGGTTTAAAAAGTGGTTATTCAACATGAGGCACGATCCAATTGACATTTTGAATCATTTTTGGTACAGTCCAAAAAATCAATTTTCGGATGAAAAACGATGACTCCGGACCTGTCGAACGATCCCAAAATGGTCAATATGGATGAAATTTTAACATTTAATCGTTTGACTCTAAATGACTGTTGGATGTGAATTATGACTTTGTCAACTAAAATAAGTGTGTTTAAAGTCATTTCTGTGCCTGAAACGGGTCAAAATTGAAGCTTTTGAGTAAGCAAAACTCTGTAAAAATGGCAATTTTGGTCACTGTGAGGGTTTAAAAAGTGGTTATTCAACATGAGGCACGATCCAATTGACATTTTGAATCATTTTTGGTACAGTCCAAAAAATCAATTTTCGGATGAAAAACGATGACTCCGGACCTGTCGAACGATCCCAAAATGGTCAATATGGATGAAATTTTAACATTTAATCGTTTGACTCTAAATGACTGTTGGGTGTGAATTATGACTTTGTCAATTAAAAAAAGTGTGTTTAAAGTCATTTCTGTGCCTGAAACAGGTCAAAATTGAAGCTTTTGAGTAAGCAAAACTCTGTAAAAATGGCAATTTTGGTCACTGTGAGGGTTTAAAAAGTGGTTATTCAACATGAGGCCCGATCCAATTGACATTTTGAATAATTTTTGGTACAGTCCAAAAAATCAATTTTCGGATGAAAAACGATGACTCCGGACCTGTCGAACAATACCAAAATGGTCAATATGGATGAAATTTTAACATTTAATTCTTTTGACTCTAAATGACTGTTGGATGTGAATTATGACTTTGTCAACTAAAATAAGTATGTTTAAAGTCATTTCTGTGCCTGAAACGGGTCAAAATCGAAGCTTTTGAGTAAGCAAAACTCTGTAAAAATGGCCATTTTGGTCACTGTGAGGGTTTAAAAAGTGGTTATTCAACATGAGGCACGATCCAATTGACATTTTGAATCGTTTTTGGTACAGTCCAAAAAATCAATTTTCGGATGAAAAACGATGACTCCGGACCTGTCGAACGATCCCAAAATGGTCAATATGGATGAAATTTTAACATTTAATCTTTTGACTCTAAATGACTGTTGGATGTGAATTATGACTTTGTCAACTAAAATAAGTGTGTTTAAAGTCATTTCTGTGCCTGAAACGGGTCAAAATTGAAGCTTTTGAGTAAGCAAAACTCTGTAAAAATGGCAATTTTCGTCACTGTGAGGGTTTAAAAAGTGGTTATTCAACATGAGGCACGATCCAATTGACATTTTGAATCATTTTTGGTACAGTCCAAAAAATCAATTTTCGGATGAAAAACGATGACTCCGGACCTGTCGAACGATCCCAAAATGGTCAATATGGATGAAATTTTAACATTTAATCGTTTGACTCTAAATGACTGTTGGATGTGAATTATGACTTTGTCAACTAAAAAAAGTGTGTTTAAAGTCATTTCTGTGCCTGAAACGGGTTAAAATTGAAGCTTTTGAGTAAGCAAAACTCTGTAAAAATTGCAATTTTGGTCACTGTGAGGGTTTAAAAAGTGGTTATTCAACATGAGGCACGATCCAATTGACATTTTGAATCATTTTTGGTACAGTCTAAAAAATCAATTTTCGGATGAAAAACGATGACTCCGGACCTGTCGAACGATCCCAAAATGGTCAATATGGATGAAATTTTAACATTTAATCTTTTGACTCTAAATGACTGTTGGATGTGAATTATGACTTTGTCAACTAAAATAAGTATGTTTAAAGTCATTTCTGTGTCTGAAACGGGTCAAAATTGAAGCTTTTGAGTAAGCAAAACTCTGTAAAAATGGCAATTTTGGTCACTGTGAGGGTTTAAAAAGTGGTTATTCAACATGAGGCACGATCCAATTGACATTTTGAATCATTTTTGGTACAGTCCAAAAAATCAATTTTCGGATGAAAAACGATGACTCCGGACCTGTCGAACGATCCCAAAATGGGCAATATGGATATAATTTTAACATTTAATCTTTCGACTCTAAATGACTGTTGGATGTGAATTATGACTTTGTCAACTAAAATAAGTGTGTTTAAAGTCATTTCTGTGCCTGAAACGGGTCAAAATTGAAGCTTTTGAGTAAGCAAAACTCTATAAAAATGGCAATTTTGGTCACTGTGAGGGTTTAAAAAGTGGTTATTCAACATGAGGCACGATCCAATTGACATTTTGAATCATTTTTGGTACAGTCCAAAAAATCAATTTTCTGATGAAAAACGATGACTCCGGACCTGTCGAACTATCCCAAAATGGTCAATATGGATGAAATTTTAACATTTAATCGTTTGACTCTAAATGACTGTTGGATGTGAATTATGACTTTGTCAACTAAAATAAGTGTGTTTAAAGTCATTTCTGTGCCTGAAACGGGTCAAAATTGAAGCTTTTGAGTAAGCAAAACTCTGTAAAAATGGCAATTTTCGTCACTGTGAGGGTTTAAAAAGTGGTTATTCAACATGAGGCACGATCCAATTGACATTTTGAATCATTTTTGGTACAGTCCAAAAAATCAATTTTCGGATGAAAAACGATGACTCCGGACCTGTCGAACGATCCCAAAATGGTCAATATGGATGAAATTTTAACATTCAATCGTTTGACTCTAAATGACTGTTGGATGTGAATTATGACTTTGTCAACTAAAATAAGTGTGTTTAAAGTCATTTCTGTGCCTGAAACGGGTCAAAATTGAAGCTTTTGAGTAAGCAAAACTCTGTAAAAATGGCAATTTTGGTCACTGTGAGGGTTTAAAAAGTGGTTATTCAACATGAGGCACGATCCAATTGACATTTTGAATCATTTTTGGTACAGTCCAAAAAATCAATTTTCGGATGAAAAACGATGACTCCGGACCTGTCGAACAATCCCAAAATGGTCAATATGGATGAAATTTTAACATTTAATCTTTTGACTCTAAATGACTGTTGGATGTGAATTATGACTTTGTCAACTAAAATAAGTGTGTTTAAAGTCATTTCTGTGCCTGAAACGGGTCAAAATTGAAGCTTTTGAGTAAGCAAAACTCTGTAAAAATGGCAATTTTGGTCACTGTGAGGGTTTAAAAAGTGGTTATTCAACATGAGGCACGATCCAATTGACATTTTGAATCATTTTTGGTACAGTCCAAAAAATCAATTTTCGGATGAAAAACGATGACTCCGGACCTGTCGAACGATCCCAAAATGGTCAATATGGATGAAATTTTAACATTTAATCGTTTGACTCTAAATGACTGTTGGATGTGAATTATGACTTTGTCAACTAAAAAAAGTGTGTTTTTTAATGTCATTTCTGTGCCTGAAACGGGTCAAAATTGAAGCTTTTGAGTAAGCAAAACTCTGTAAAAATTGCAATTTTGGTCACTGTGAGGGTTTAAAAAGTGGTTATTCAACATGAGGCACGATCCAATTGACATTTTGAATCATTTTTGGTACAGTCCAAAAAATCAATTTTCGGATGAAAAACGATGACTCCGGACCTGTCGAACGATCCCAAAATGGTCAATATGGATGAAATTTTAACATTTAATCTTTTGACTCTAAATGACTGTTGGATGTGAATTATGACTTTGTCAACTAAAATAAGTATGTTTAAAGTCATTTCTGTGTCTGAAACGGGTCAAAATTTAAGCTTTTGAGTAAGCAAAACTCTGTAAAAATGGCAATTTTGGTCACTGTGAGGGTTTAAAAAGTGGTTATTCAACATGAGGCACGATCCAATTGACATTTTGAATCATTTTTGGTACAGTCCAAAAAATCAATTTTCGGATGAAAAACGATGACTCCGGACCTGTCGAACGATCCCAAAATGGGCAATATGGATATAATTTTAACATTTAATCTTTCGACTCTAAATGACTGTTGGATGTGAATTATGACTTTGTCAACTAAAATAAGTGTGTTTAAAGTCATTTCTGTGCCTGAAACGGGTCAAAATTGAAGCTTTTCAGTAAGCAAAACTCTATAAAAATGGCAATTTTGGTCACTGTGAGGGTTTAAAAAGTGGTTATTCAACATGAGGCACGATCCAATTGACATTTTGAATCATTTTTGGTACAGTCCAAAAAATCTATTTTCGGATGAAAAACGATGACTCCGGACCTGTCGAACTATCCCAAAATGGTCAATATGGATGAAATTTTAACATTTAATCGTTTGACTCTAAATGACTGTTGGATGTGAATTATGACTTTGTCAACTAAAATAAGTGTGTTTAAAGTCATTTCTGTGCCTGAAACGGGTCAAAATTGAAGCTTTTGAGTAAGCAAAACTCTGTAAAAATGGCAATTTTCGTCACTGTGAGGGTTTAAAAAGTGGTTATTCAACATGAGGCACGATCCAATTGACATTTTGAATCATTTTTGGTACAGTCCAAAAAATCAATTTTCGGATGAAAAACGATGACTCCGGACCTGTCGAACGATCCCAAAATGGTCAATATGGATGAAATTTTAACATTCAATCGTTTGACTCTAAATGACTGTTGGATGTGAATTATGACTTTGTCAACTAAAATAAGTGTGTTAAAGTCATTTCTGTGCCTGAAACGGGTCAAAATTGAAGCTTTTGAGTAAGCAAAAACTCTGTAAAAAATGGCAATTTTGGTCACTGTGAGGGTTTAAAAAGTGGTTATTCAACAGAGGCACGATCCAATTGACATTTTGAATCATTTTTGGTACAGTCCAAAAAATCAATTTTCGGATGAAAAACGATGACTCCGTACCTGTCGAACGATCCCAAAATGGTCAATATGGATGAATTTTAACATTTAATCTTCGACTCTAAATGACTGTTGGATGTGAATTATGACTTTGTCAACTAAAATAAGTGTGTTTAAAGTCATTTCTGTGCCTGAAACGGGTCAAAATTGAAGCTTTTGACTAAGCAAAACTCTGTAAAAATGGCAATTTTGGTCACTGTGAGGGTTTAAAAAGTGGTTATTCAACATGAGGCACGATCCAATTGACATTTTGAATCATTTTTGGTACAGTCCAAAAAATCAATTTTCGGATGAAAAACGATGACTCCGGACCTGTCGAACGATCCCAAAATGGTCAATATGGATGAAATTTTAACATTTAATCGTTTGACTCTAAATGACTGTTGGGTGTGAATTATGACTTTGTCAACTAAAAAAAAGTGTGTTTAAAGTCATTTCTGTGCCTGAAACGGGTCAAATTGAAGCTTTTGAGTAAGCAAAACTCTGTAAAAATGGCAATTTTGGTCACTGTGAGGGTTAAAAAGTGGGTTATTCAACATGAGGCACGATCCAATTGACATTTTGAATAATTTTTGGTACAGTCCAAAAAATCCAATTTTCGGATGAAAAACGATGACTCCGGACCTGTCGAACAATACCAAAATGGTCAATATGGATGAAATTTTAACATTTAATTCTTTTGACTCTAAATGACTGTTGGATGTGAATTATGACTTTGTCAACTAAAATAATATGTTAAAGTCATTCTGTGCCTGAAACGGGTCAAAATCGAAGCTTTTGAGTAAGCAAAACTCTGTAAAAATGGCAATTTTGGTCACTGTGAGGGTTTAAAAAGTGGTTATTCAACATGAGGCACGATCCAATTGACATTTGAATCATTTTTGGTACAGTCCAAAAAATCAATTTTCGGATGAAAAACGATGACTCCGGACCTGTCGAACGATCCCAAAATGGTCAATATGGATGAATTTTAACATTTAATCGTTTGACTCTAAATGACTGTTGGATGTGAATTATGACTTTGCAACTAAAAAAAGTGTGTTTTTTAATGTCATTTCTGTGCCTGAAAAGGGTCAAAATTGAAGCTTTTGAGTAAGCAAAACTCTGTAAAAAATTGCAATTTTGGTCACTGTGAGGGTTTAAAAAGTGGTTATTCAACATGAGGCACGATCCAATTGACATTTTGAATCATTTTTGGTACAGTCCAAAAAATCAATTTTCGGATGAAAAACGATGACTCCGGACCTGTCGACCGATCCCAAAATGGTCAATATGGATGAAATTTTAACATTTAATCTTTTGACTCTAAATGACTGTTGGATGTGAATTATGACTTTGTCAACTAAAATAAGTGTGTTTTAAAGTCATTTCTGTGCCTGAAACGGGTCAAAATTGAAGCTTTTGAGTAAGCAAAACTCTGTAAAAATGGCAATTTTCGTCACTGTGAGGGTTTAAAAAGTGGTTATTCAACATGAGGCACGATCCAATTGACATTTTGAATCATTTTTGGTACAGTCCAAAAAATCAATTTTCGGATGAAAAACGATGACTCCGGACCTGTCGAACGATCCCAAAATGGTCAATATGGATGAAATTTTAACATTTAATCGTTTTGACTCTAAATGACTGTTGGATGTGAATTATGACTTTGTCAACTAAAAAAAGTGTGTTTAAAAGTCATTATCTGTGCCTGAAAGGGTCAAAATTGAAGCTTTTGAGTAAGCAAAACTCTGTAAAAACTTGCAATTTTGGTCACTGTGAGGGTTTAAAAAGTGGTTATTCAACATGAGGCACGATCCAATTGACATTTTGAATCATTTTTGGTACAGTCAAAAAATCAATTTTCGGATGAAAAACTATGGACTCCGGACCTGTCGAACAATGCCAAAATGGTCAATATGGATGAAATTTTAACATTTAATCTTTTGACTCTAAATGACTGTTGGATGTGAATTATGACTTTGTCAACTAAAATAAGTGTGTTTAAAGTCATTTCTGTGCCTGAAACGGGTCAAAATTAAAGCTTTTGAGTAAGCAAAACTCTGTAAAAATGGCAATTTTGGTCACTGTGAGGGTTTAAAAAGTGGTTATTCAACATGAGGCACGATCCAATTGACATTTTGAATCATTTTTGGTGCAGTCCAAAAAATCAATTTTCGGATGAAAAACGATGACTCCGGACCTGTCGAACGATCCCAAAATGGTCAATATGGATGAAATTTTAACATTTAATCGTTTGACTCTCTAAATGACTGTTGGATGTGAATTATGACTTTGTCAACTAAAATAAGTATGTTTAAAGTCATTTCTGTGCCTGAAACGGGTCAAAATTGAAGCTTTTGAGTAAGCAAAACTCTGTAAAAATGGCAATTTTGGTCACTGTGAGGGTTTAAAAAGTGGTTATTCAAAATGAGGCACGATCCAATTGACATTTTGAATCATTTTTGGTACAGTCCAAAAAATCAATTTTCGGATGAAAAACGATGACTCCGGACCTGTCGAACGATCCCAAAATGGTCAATATGGATGAAATTTTAACATTTAATCGTTTGACTCTAAATGACTGTTGGATGTGAATTATGACTTTGTCAACTAAAATAAGTGTGTTTTTAAAGTCATTTCTGTGCCTGAAACGGGTCAAAATTGAAGCTTTTGAGTAAGCAAAACTCTGTAAAAATGGCAATTTTGGTCACTGTGAGGGTTTAAAAAGTGGTTATTCAACATGAGGCACGATCCAATTGACATTTTGAATCATTTTTGGTACAGTCCAAAAATCTATTTTCGGATGAAAAACGATGACTCCGGACCTGTCGAACGATCCCAAAATGGGCAATATGGATGAAATTTTAACATTTAATCGTTTGACTCTAAATGACTGTTGGATGTGAATTATGACTTTGTCAACTAAAAAAAGTGTGTTTTTTATGTCATTTCTGTGCCTGAAACGGGTCAAAATTGAAGCTTTTGAGTAAGCAAAACTCTGTAAAAATTGCAATTTTGGTCACTGTGAGGGTTTAAAAAGTGTTAATTCAACATGATGGCACGATCCAATTGACATTTTGAATCATTTTGGTACAGTCCAAAAATCAATTTTCGGATGAAAAACGATGACTCCGGACCTGTCGAACGATCCCAAAATGGTCAATATGGATGAAATTTTAACATTTAAATCTTTTGACTCTAAATGACTGTTGGATGTGAATTATGACTTTGTCAACTAAAATAAGTGTGTTTAAAGTCATTTCTGTGCCTGAAACGGGTCAAAATTGAAGCTTTTGAGTAAGCAAAACTCTGTAAAAATGGCAATTTTCGTCACTGTGAGGGTTTAAAAAGTGGTTATTCAACATGAGGCACGATCCAATTGACATTTTGAATCATTTTGGTACAGTCCAAAAAATCAATTTCGGATGAAAAACGATGACTCCGGACCTGTCGAACGATCCCAAAATGGTCAATATGGATGAAATTTTAACATTTAATCTTTTGACTCTAAATGACTGTTGGATGTGAATTATGACTTTGTCAACTAAAATAAGTGTGTTTAAAGTCATTTCTGTGCCTGAAACGGGTCAAAATTTGAAGCTTTTGAGTAAGCAAAACTCTGTAAAAAATGGCAATTTTGGTCACTGTGAGGGTTTAAAAAGTGGTTATTCAACATGAGGCACGATCCAATTGACCATTTTGAATCATTTTTGGTACAGTCCAAAAAAATCAATTTTCGGATGAAAAACGATGACTCCGGACCTGTCGAACGATCCCAAAATGGTCAATATGGATGAAATTTTTAACAATTTAATCGTTTGACTCTAAATGACTGGTTGGATTGGAATTATGACTTTGTCAACTAAAAAAAGTGTGTTTTTAATGTCATTTCTGTGCCTGAAACGGGTCAAAATTGAAGCTTTTGAGTAAGCAAAACTCTGTAAAAATTGCAATTTTGGTCACTGTGAGGGTTTAAAAAGTGGTTATTCAACATGAGGCACGATCCAATTGACATTTTGAATCATTTTTGGTACAGTCCAAAAAATCAATTTTCGGATGAAAAACGATGACTCCGGACCTGTCGAACGATCCCAAAATGGTCAATATGGATGAAATTTTAACATTTAATCTTTTGACTCTAAATGACTGTTGGATGTGAATTATGACTTTGTCAAACTAAAATAAGTATGTTTAAAGTCATTTCTGTGTCTGAAACGGGTCAAAATTGAAGCTTTTGAGTAAGCAAAACTCTGTAAAAATGGCAATTTTGGTCACTGTGAGGGTTTAAAAAGTGGTTATTCACACATGAGGCACGATCCCAATTGACATTTTGAATCATTTTTGGTACAGTCCAAAAAATATTCTATTTTCGGATGAAAAACGATGACTCCGGACCTGTCGAACTATCCCAAAATGGTCAATATGGATGAAATTTTAACATTTAATCGTTTGACTCTAAATGACTGTTGGATGTGAATTATGACTTTGTCAACTAAAATAAGTGTGTTTAAAGTCATTTCTGTGCCTGAAACGGGTCAAAATTGAAGCTTTTGAGTAAGCAAAACTCTGTAAAAATGGCAATTTTCGTCACTGTGAGGGTTTAAAAAGTGGTTATTCAACATGAGGCACGATCCAATTGACATTTTGAATCATTTTTGGTACAGTCCAAAAAATCAATTTTCGGATGAAAAACGATGACTCCGGACCTGTCGAACGATCCCAAAATGGTCAATATGGATGAAATTTTAACATTTAATCTTTTGACTCTAAATGACTGTTGGATGTGAATTATGACTTTGTCAACTAAAATAAGTGTGTTTAAAGTCATTTCTGTGCCTGAAACGGGTCAAAATTGAAGCTTTTGAGTAAGCAAAACTCTGTAAAAATGGCAATTTTCGTCACTGTGAGGGTTTAAAAAGTGGTTATTCAACATGAGGCACGATCCAATTGACATTTTGAATCATTTTTGGTACAGTCCAAAAAATCAATTTCGGATGAAAAACGATGACTCCGGACCTGTCGAACGATCCCAAAATGGTCAATATGGATGAAATTTTAACATTTAATTCTTTTGACTCTAAATGACTGTTGGATGTGAATTATGACTTTGTCAACTAAAATAAGTGTGTTAAAGTCATTTCTGTGCCTGAAACGGGTCAAAATTGAAGCTTTTGAGTAAGCAAAACTCTGTAAAAATGGCAATTTTGGTCACTGTGAGGGTTTAAAAAGTGGTTATTCAACATGAGGCACGATCCAATTGACATTTTGAATCATTTTTGGTACAGTCCAAAAAATCAATTTTCGGATGAAAAAACGATGACTCCGGACCTGTCGAACGATCCCAAAATGGTCAATATGGATGAAATTTTAACATTTAATCGTTTGACTCTAAATGACTGTTGGATGTGAATTATGACTTTGTCAACTAAAAAAGTGTGTTTTTTAATGTCATTCTGTGCCTGAAACGGGTCAAAATTGAAGCTTTTGAGTAAGCAAAACTCTGTAAAAATTGCAATTTTTGGTCACTGTGAGGGTTTAAAAAGTGTTATTCAACATGAGGCACGATCCAATTGACATTTTGAATCATTTTTGGTACAGTCCAAAAAATCAATTTTCGGATGAAAAACGATGACTCCGGACCTGTCGAACGATCCCAAAATGGTCAATATGGATGAAATTTTAACATTTAATCTTTTGACTCTAAATGACTGTTGGATGTGAATTATGACTTTGTCAACTAAAATAAGTATGTTTAAAGTCATTTCTGTGTCTGAAACGGGTCAAAATTGAAGCTTTTGAGTAAGCAAAACTCTGTAAAAATGGCAATTTTGGTCACTGTGAGGGTTTAAAAAGGTGGTTATTCAACATGAGGCACGATCCAATTGACATTTTGAATCATTTTTGGTACAGTCCAAAAAAATCTATTTTCGGATGAAAAACGATGACTCCGGACCTGTCGAACTATCCCAAAATGGTCAATATGGATGAAATTTTAACATTTAATCGTTTGACTCTAAATGACTGTTGGATGTGAATTATGACTTTGTCAACTAAAATAAGTGTGTTTAAAGTCATTTCTGTGCCTGAAACGGGTCAAAATTGAAGCTTTTGAGTAAGCAAACTCTGTAAAAATGGCAATTTTCGTCACTGTGAGGGTTTAAAAAGTGGTTATTCAACATGAGGCACGATCCAATTGACATTTTGAATCATTTTTGGTACAGTCCAAAAAATCAATTTTCGGATGAAAAACGATGACTCCGGACCTGTCGAACGATCCCAAAATGGTCAATATGGATGAAATTTTAACATTCAATCGTTTGACTCTAAATGACTGTTGGATGTGAATTATGACTTTGTCAACTAAAATAAGTGTGTTTAAAGTCATTTCTGTGCCTGAAACGGGTCAAAATTGAAGCTTTTGAGTAAGCAAAACTCTGTAAAAAATGGCAATTTTGGTCACTGTGAGGGTTTTAAAAAGTGGTTATTCAACATGAGGCACGATCCAATTGACATTTTGAATCATTTTTGGTACAGTCCAAAAAATCAATTTTCGGATGAAAAACGATGACTCCGTACCTGTCGAACGATCCCAAAAGGTCAATATGGATGAAATTTTAACATTTAATCTTTCGACCTCTAAATGACTGTTGGATGTGAATTATGACTTTGTCAACTAAAATAAGTGTGGTTTAAAGTCATTTCTGTGCCTGAAACGGGTCAAAATTGAAAGCTTTTGAGTAAGCAAAACTCTGTAAAAATGGCAATTTTGGTCACTGTGAGGGATTAAAAAGTGGTTATTCAACATGAGGCACGATCCAATTGACATTTTGAATCATTTTTGGTACAGTCCAAAAATCAATTTTCGGATGAAAAACGATGACTCCGGACCTGTCGAAAGATCCCAAAATGGTCAATATGGATGAAATTTTAACATTTAATCGTTTGACTCTAATGACTGTTGGGTGTGAATTATGACTTTGTCAACTAAAAAAAGTGTGTTTAAAGTCATTTCTGTCTGAAACGGGTCAAAATTGAAGCTTTTGAGTAAGCAAAACTCTGTAAAAATGGCAATTTTGGTCACTGTGAGGGTTTAAAAAGTGGTTATTCAACATGAGGCACGATCCAATTGACATTTTGAATAATTTTTGGTACAGTCCAAAAAATCAATTTTCGGATGAAAAACGATGACTCCGGACCTGTCGAACAATACCAAAATGGTCAATATGGATGAAATTTTAACATTTAATTCTTTTGACTCTAAATGACTGTTGGATGTGAATTATGACTTTGTCAACTAAAATAAGTATGTTTAAAGTCATTTCTGTGCCTGAAACGGGTCAAAATCGAAGCTTTTGAGTAAGCAAAACTCTGTAAAAATGGCCATTTTGGTCACTGTGAGGGTTTAAAAAGTGGTTATTCAACATGAGGCACGATCCAATTGACATTTTGAATCGTTTTTGGTACAGTCCAAAAAATCAATTTTCGGATGAAAAACGATGACTCCGGACCTGTCGAACGATCCCAAAATGGTCAATATGGATGAAATTTTAACATTTAATCTTTTGACTCTAAATGACTGTTGGATGTGAATTATGACTTTGTCAACTAAAATAAGTGTGTTTAAAGTCATTTCTGTGCCTGAAACGGGTCAAAATTGAAGCTTTTGAGTAAGCAAAACTCTGTAAAAATGGCAATTTTGGTCACTGTGAGGGTTTAAAAAGTGGTTATTCAACATGAGGCACGATCCAATTGACATTTTGAATCATTTTTGGTACAGTCCAAAAAATCAATTTTCGGATGAAAAACGATGACTCCGGACCTGTCGAACGATCCCAAAATGGTCAATATGGATGAAATTTTAACATTTAATCGTTTGACTCTAAATGACTGTTGGATGTGAATTATGACTTTGTCAACTAAAAAAAGTGTGTTTTTTAATGTCATTTCTGTGCCTGAAACGGGTCAAAATTGAAGCTTTTGAGTAAGCAAAACTCTGTAAAAATTGCAATTTTGGTCACTGTGAGGGTTTAAAAAGTGGTTATTCAACATGAGGCACGATCCAATTGACATTTTGAATCATTTTTGGTACAGTCCAAAAAATCAATTTTCGGATGAAAAACGATGACTCCGGACCTGTCGAACGATCCCAAAATGGTCAATATGGATGAAATTTTAACATTTAATCTTTTGACTCTAAATGACTGTTGGATGTGAATTATGACTTTGTCAACTAAAATAAGTGTGTTTAAAGTCATTTCTGTGCCTGAAACGGGTCAAAATTGAAGCTTTTGAGTAAGCAAAACTCTGTAAAAATGGCAATTTTGGTCACTGTGAGGGTTTAAAAAGTGGTTATTCAACATGAGGCACGATCCAATTGACATTTTGAATCATTTTTGGTACAGTCCAAAAAATCAATTTTCGGATGAAAAACGATGACTCCGGACCTGTCGAACGATCCCAAAATGGTCAATATGGATGAAATTTTAACATTTAATCGTTTGACTCTAAATGACTGTTGGATGTGAATTATGACTTTGTCAACTAAAATAAGTATGTTTAAAGTCATTTCTGTGCCTGAAACGGGTCAAAATTGAAGCTTTTGAGTAAGCAAAACTCTGTAAAAATGGCAATTTTGGTCACTGTGAGGGTTTAAAAAGTGGTTATTCAAAATGAGGCACGATCCAATTGACATTTTGAATCATTTTTGGTACAGTCCAAAAAATCAATTTTCGGATGAAAAACGATGACTCCGGACCTGTCGAACGATCCCAAAATGGTCAATATGGATGAAATTTTAACATTTAATCGTTTGACTCTAAATGACTGTTGGATGTGAATTATGACTTTGTCAACTAAAATAAGTGTGTTTAATGTCATTTCTGTGCCTGAAACGGGTCAAAATTGAAGCTTTTGAGTAAGCAAAACTCTGTAAAAATTGCAATTTTGGTCACTGTGAGGGTTTAAAAAGTGGTTATTCAACATGAGGCACGATCCAATTGACATTTTGAATCATTTTTGGTACAGTCCAAAAAATCAATTTTCGGATGAAAAACGATGACTCCGGACCTGTCGAACGATCCCAAAATGGTCAATATGGATGAAATTTTAACATTTAATCTTTTGACTCTAAATGACTGTTGGATGTGAATTATGACTTTGTCAACTAAAATAAGTGTGTTTAAAGTCATTTCTGTGCCTGAAACGGGTCAAAATTGAAGCTTTTGAGTAAGCAAAACTCTGTAAAAATGGCAATTTTCGTCACTGTGAGGGTTTAAAAAGTGGTTATTCAACATGAGGCACGATCCAATTGACATTTTGAATCATTTTTGGTACAGTCCAAAAAATCAATTTTCGGATGAAAAACGATGACTCCGGACCTGTCGAACGATCCCAAAATGGTCAATATGGATGAAATTTTAACATTTAATCGTTTGACTCTAAATGACTGTTGGATGTGAATTATGACTTTGTCAACTAAAAAAAGTGTGTTTAAAGTCATTTCTGTGCCTGAAACGGGTCAAAATTGAAGCTTTTGAGTAAGCAAAACTCTGTAAAAACTTGCAATTTTGGTCACTGTGAGGGTTTAAAAAGTGGTTATTCAACATGAGGCACGATCCAATTGACATTTTGAATCATTTTTGGTACAGTCCAAAAAATCAATTTTCGGATGAAAAACGATGACTCCGGACCTGTCGAACGATCCCAAAATGGTCAATATGGATGAAATTTTAACATTTAATCGTTTGACTCTAAATGACTGTTGGATGTGAATTATGACTTTGTCAACTAAAAAAAGTGTGTTTTTTAATGTCATTTCTGTGCCTGAAACGGGTCAAAATTGAAGCTTTTGAGTAAGCAAAACTCTGTAAAAATGGCAATTTTGGTCACTGTGAGGGTTTAAAAAGTGGTTATTCAACATGAGGCACGATCCAATTGACATTTTGAATAATTTTTGGTACAGTCCAAAAAATCAATTTTCGGATGAAAAACGATGACTCCGGACCTGTCGAACAATACCAAAATGGTCAATATGGATGAAATTTTAACATTTAATTCTTTTGACTCTAAATGACTGTTGGATGTGAATTATGACTTTGTCAACTAAAATAAGTATGTTTAAAGTCATTTCTGTGCCTGAAACGGGTCAAAATCGAAGCTTTTGAGTAAGCAAAACTCTGTAAAAATGGCCATTTTGGTCACTGTGAGGGTTTAAAAAGTGGTTATTCAACATGAGGCACGATCCAATTGACATTTTGAATCGTTTTTGGTACAGTCCAAAAAATCAATTTTCGGATGAAAAACGATGACTCCGGACCTGTCGAACGATCCCAAAATGGTCAATATGGATGAAATTTTAACATTTAATCTTTTGACTCTAAATGACTGTTGGATGTGAATTATGACTTTGTCAACTAAAATAAGTGTGTTTAAAGTCATTTCTGTGCCTGAAACGGGTCAAAATTGAAGCTTTTGAGTAAGCAAAACTCTGTAAAAATGGCAATTTTGGTCACTGTGAGGGTTTAAAAAGTGGTTATTCAACATGAGGCACGATCCAATTGACATTTTGAATCATTTTTGGTACAGTCCAAAAAATCAATTTTCGGATGAAAAACGATGACTCCGGACCTGTCGAACGATCCCAAAATGGTCAATATGGATGAAATTTTAACATTTAATCGTTTGACTCTAAATGACTGTTGGATGTGAATTATGACTTTGTCAACTAAAAAAAGTGTGTTTTTTAATGTCATTTCTGTGCCTGAAACGGGTCAAAATTGAAGCTTTTGAGTAAGCAAAACTCTGTAAAAATTGCAATTTTGGTCACTGTGAGGGTTTAAAAAGTGGTTATTCAACATGAGGCACGATCCAATTGACATTTCGAATCATTTTTGGTACAGTCCAAAAAATCAATTTTCGGATGAAAAACGATGACTCCGGACCTGTCGAACGATCCCAAAATGGTCAATATGGATGAAATTTTAACATTTAATCTTTTGACTCTAAATGACTGTTGGATGTGAATTATGACTTTGTCAACTAAAATAAGTGTGTTTAAAGTCATTTCTGTGCCTGAAACGGGTCAAAATTGAAGCTTTTGAGTAAGCAAAACTCTGTAAAAATGGCAATTTTCGTCACTGTGAGGGTTTAAAAAGTGGTTATTCAACATGAGGCACGATCCAATTGACATTTTGAATCATTTTTGGTACAGTCCAAAAAATCAATTTTCAGATGAAAAACGATGACTCCGGACCTGTCGAACGATCCCAAAATGGTCAATATGGATGAAATTTTAACATTTAATCGTTTGACTCTAAATGACTGTTGGATGTGAATTATGACTTTGTCAACTAAAAAAAGTGTGTTTAAAGTCATTTCTGTGCCTGAAACGGGTCAAAATTGAAGCTTTTGAGTAAGCAAAACTCTGTAAAAACTTGCAATTTTGGTCACTGTGAGGGTTTAAAAAGTGGTTATTCAACATGAGGCACGATCCAATTGACATTTTGAATCATTTTTGGTACAGTCCAAAAAATCAATTTTCGGATGAAAAACTATGACTCCGGACCTGTCGAACAATGCCAAAATGGTCAATATGGATGAAATTTTAACATTTAATCTTTTGACTCTAAATGACTGTTGGATGTGAATTATGACTTTGTCAACTAAAATAAGTGTGTTTAAAGTCATTTCTGTGCCTGAAACGGGTCAAAATTGAAGCTTTTGAGTAAGCAAAACTCTGTAAAAATGGCAATTTTGGTCACTGTGAGGGTTTAAAAAGTGGTTATTCAACATGAGGCACGATCCAATTGACATTTTGAATCATTTTTGGTACAGTCCAAAAAATCAATTTTCGGATGAAAAACGATGACTCCGGACCTGTCGAACGATCCCAAAATGGTCAATATGGATGAAATTTTAACATTTAATCGTTTGACTCTAAATGACTGTTGGATGTGAATTATGACTTTGTCAACTAAAATAAGTGTGTTTAAAGTCATTTCTGTGCCTGAAACGGGTCAAAATTGAAGCTTTTGAGTAAGCAAAACTCTGTAAAAATGGCAATTTTGGTCACTGTGAGGGTTTAAAAAGTGGTTATTCAAAATGAGGCACGATCCAATTGACATTTTGAATCATTTTTGGTACAGTCCAAAAAATCAATTTTCGGATGAAAAACGATGACTCCGGACCTGTCGAACGATCCCAAAATGGTCAATATGGATGAAATTTTAACATTTAATCGTTTGACTCTAAATGACTGTTGGATGTGAATTATGACTTTGTCAACTAAAATAAGTGTGTTTAAAGTCATTTCTGTGCCTGAAACGGGTCAAAATTGAAGCTTTTGAGTAAGCAAAACTCTGTAAAAATGGCAATTTTGGTCACTGTGAGGGTTTAAAAAGTGGTTATTCAACATGAGGCACGATCCAATTGACATTTTGAATCATTTTTGGTACAGTCCAAAAAATCTATTTTCGGATGAAAAACGATGACTCCGGACCTGTCGAACGATCCCAAAATGGGCAATATGGATGAAATTTTAACATTTAATCGTTTGACTCTAAATGACTGTTGGATGTGAATTATGACTTTGTCAACTAAAAAAAGTGTGTTTTTTAATGTCATTTCTGTGCCTGAAACGGGTCAAAATTGAAGCTTTTGAGTAAGCAAAACTCTGTAAAAATTGCAATTTTGGTCACTGTGAGGGTTTAAAAAGTGGTTATTCAACATGAGGCACGATCCAATTGACATTTTGAATCATTTTTGGTACAGTCCAAAAAATCAATTTTCGGATGAAAAACGATGACTCCGGACCTGTCGAACGATCCCAAAATGGTCAATATGGATGAAATTTTAACATTTAATCTTTTGACTCTAAATGACTGTTGGATGTGAATTATGACTTTGTCAACTAAAATAAGTGTGTTTAAAGTCATTTCTGTGCCTGAAACGGGTCAAAATTGAAGCTTTTGAGTAAGCAAAACTCTGTAAAAATGGCAATTTTCGTCACTGTGAGGGTTTAAAAAGTGGTTATTCAACATGAGGCACGATCCAATTGACATTTTGATCATTTTTGGTACAGTCCAAAAATCAATTTTCGGATGAAAAACGATGACTCCGGACCTGTCGAACGATCCCAAAATGGTCAATATGGATGAAATTTTAACATTAATCTTTTGACTCTAAATGACTGTTGGATGTGAATTATGACTTTGTCAACTAAATCAGTGTGTTTAAAGTCATTTCTGTGCCTGAAAACGGTGACCAAAATTGAAGCTTTTTGAGTAAGCAAAACTCTGTAAAATGGCAATTTTGGTCACTGTGAGGTTTAAAAAGTGGTTATTCACATGAGGCACGATCCAATTGACATTTTGAATCATTTTTGTACAGTCCAAAAAATCAATTTTCGGATGAAAAAACGATGACTCCGGACCTGTCGATGATCCCAAAATGGTCAATATGGATGAAATTTTACATTAATCGTTTGACTCTAATGACTGTTGGATGTGAATTATGACTTTGTCAACTAAAAAAGTGTGTTTTTTAATGTCATTTCTGTGCCTGAACGGAGTCAAAATTGAAGCTTTTGAGTAAGCAAAACTCTGTAAAAATTGCAATTTTGGTCACTGTGAGGGTTAAAAGTGGTATTTCAACATGAGGCACGATCCATTGACATTTTGAATCATTTGTGGTACAGTCCAAAAATCAATTTTCTGGATGAAAAACGATGACTCCGGACCTGTCGAACGATCCCAAATGGTCAATATGGATGAATTTTAACATTTATCTTTTGACTCTAAATGACTGTTGGATGTGAATTATGACTGTCAATAAAATAAGTATGTTTAAGTCATTTCTGTGTCTGAAACGGGTCAAAATTGAAGCTTTTGAGTAAGCAAAACTCTGTAAAAATGGCAATTTGGTCACTGTGAGGGTTTAAAAGTGGTTATTCACATGAGGCACGATCCAATTGACATTTTGAATCATTTTTGGTACAGTCCAAAAAATCAATTTCGGAATGAAAAACGATGACTCCGGACCTGTCGAACGATCCCAAAATGGGCAATATGGATATAATTTTAACATTAATCTTTCGACTCTAAATGACTGTTGGATGTGAATTATGACTTTGTCAACTAAAATAAGTGTGTTTAAAGTCATTTCTGTGCCTGAAACGGTCAAAATTGAAGCTTTTGAGTAAGCAAAACTCTATAAAAATGGCAATTTTGGTCACTGTGAGGGTTTAAAAAGTGGTTATTCAACTTGAGGCACGATCCAATTGACATTTTGAATCATTTTTTGGTACAGTCCAAAAATCTATTTTCGGATGAAAAACGATGACTCCGGACCTGTCGAACTATCCCAAAATGGTCAATATGGATGAAATTTTAACATTTAATCGTTTGACTCTAAATGACTGTTGGATGTGAATTATGACTTTGTCAACTAAATAAGTGTGTTTTAAAGTCATTTCTGTGCCTGAAACGGGTCAAAATTGAAGCTTTTGAGTAAGCAAAACTCTGTAAAAATGGCAATTTTCGTCACTGTGAGGGTTTAAAAGTGTTTATTCAACATGAGGCACGATCCAATTGACATTTTGAATCATTTTTGGTACAGTCCAAAAAATCAATTTTCGGATGAAAAACGATGACTCCGGACCTGTCGAACGATCCAAAATGGTCAATATGGATGAAATTTTAACATTCAATCGTTTGACTCTAAATGACTGTTGGATGTGAATTATGACTTTGTCAACTAAAATAAGTGTGTTTAAAGTCATTTCTGTGCCTGAAACGGGTCAAAATTGAAGCTTTTGAGTAAGCAAAACTCTGTAAAAATGGCAATTTTGGTCACTGTGAGGGTTTAAAAAGTGGTTATTCAACATGAGCACGATCCCAATTGACATTTGAATCATTTTTGGTACAGTCCAAAAAATCAATTTCGGATGAAAAACGATGACTCCGTACCTGTCGAACGATCCCAAAATGGTCAATATGGATGAAATTTTAACATTTAATCTTTCGACTCTAAATGACTGTTGGATGTGAATTATGACTTTGTCAACTAAAATAAGTGTGTTTAAAGTCATTTCTGTGCTGAAACGGTCAAAATTGAAGCTTTTGAGTAAGCAAAACTCTGTAAAAATGGCAATTTTGGTCACTGTGAGGGTTTAAAAAGTGGTTATTCAACATGAGGCACGATCCAATTGACATTTTGAATCATTTTGGTACAGTCCAAAAAATCAATTTTCGGATGAAAAACGATGACTCCGGACTGTCGAACGATCCCAAAATGGTCAATATGGATGAAATTTTAACATTTAATCGTTTGACTCTAAATGACTGTTTGGGTGTGAATTATGACTTTGTCAACTAAAAAAAGTGTGTTTAAAGTCATTTCTGTGCCTGAAACGGGTCAAAATTGAAGCTTTTGAGTAAGCAAAACTCTGTAAAAATGGCAATTTTGGTCACTGTGAGGGTTTAAAAGTGGTTATTCAACATAGGCACGATCCAATTGACATTTTGAATAATTTTTGGTACAGTCCAAAAAATCAATTTCGGATGAAAAACGATGACTCCGGACCTGTCGAACAATACCAAAATGGTCAATATGGATGAAATTTTAACATTTAATTCTTTTGACTCTAAATGACTGTTGGATGTGAATTATGACTTTGTCAACTAAAATAAGTATGTTTAAAGTCATTTCTGTGCCTGAAACGGGTCAAAATCGAAGCTTTTGAGTAAGCAAAACTCTGTAAAAATGGCCATTTTGGTCACTGTGAGGGTTTAAAAAGTGGTTATTCACATGAGGCACGATCAATTGACATTTGAATCGTTTTTGGTACAGTCCAAAAAATCAATTTTCGGATGAAAAACGATGACTCCGGACCTGTCGAACGATCCCAAAATGGTCAATATGGATGAAATTTTAACATTTAATCTTTTGACTCTAAATGACTGTTGGATGTGAATATGACTTTGTCAACTAAAATAAGTGTGTTTAAAGTCATTTCTGTGCCTGAAACGGGTCAAAATTGAAGCTTTTGAGTAAGCAAAACTCTGTAAAAATGGCACTTTTGGTCACTGTGAGGGTTTAAAAAGTGGTTATTCAACATGAGGCACGATCCAATTGACATTTTGAATCATTTTTGGTACAGTCCAAAAAATCAATTTTTCGGATGAAAAACGATGACTCCGGACCTGTCGAACGATCCCAAATAATGGTCAATATGGATGAAATTTTAACATTTAATCGTTTGACTCTAAATGACTGTTGGATGTGAATTATGACTTTGTCAACTAAAAAAAGTGTGTTTTTTAATGTCATTTCTGTGCCTGAAACGGGTCAAAATTGAAGCTTTTGAGTAAGCAAAACTCTGTAAAAATTGCAATTTTGGTCACTGTGAGGGTTTAAAATGTGGTTATTCAACATGAGGCACGATCCAATTGACATTTTGAATCATTTTTGGTACAGTCCAAAAAATCAATTTTCGGATGAAAAACGATGACTCCGGACCTGTCGAACGATCCCAAAATGGTCAATATGGATGAAATTTTAACATTTAATCTTTTGACTCTAAATGACTGTTGGATGTGAATTATGACTTTGTCAACTAAAATAAGTGTGTTTAAAGTCATTTCTGTGCCTGAAACGGGTCAAAATTGAAGCTTTTGAGTAAGCAAAACTCTGTAAAAATGGCAATTTTGGTCACTGTGAGGGTTTAAAAAGTGGTTATTCAACATGAGGCACGATCCAATTGACATTTTGAATCATTTTTGGTACAGTCCAAAAAATCAATTTTCGGATGAAAAACGATGACTCCGGACCTGTCGAACGATCCCAAAATGGTCAATATGGATGAAATTTTAACATTTAATCGTTTTGACTCTAAATGACTGTTGGATGTGAATTATGACTTTGTCATCTAAAATAAGTATGTTTAAAGTCATTTCTGTGCCTGAACGGGTCAAAATTGAAGCTTTTGAGTAAGCAAAACTCTGTAAAAATGGCAATTTTGGTCACTGTGAGGGTTAAAAAGTGGTTATTCAAAATGAGGCACGATCCAATTGACATTTTGAATCATTTTGGTACAGTCCAAAAAATCAATTTTCGGATGAAAAACGATGACTCCGGACCTGTCGAACGATCCCAAATGGTCAATATGGATGAAATTTTAACATTTAATCGTTTGACTCTAAATGACTGTTGGATGTGAATTATGACTTTGTCAACTAAAATAAGTGTGTTTAAAGTCATTTCTGTGCCTGAAACGGGTCAAAATTGAAGCTTTTGAGTAAGCAAAACTCTGTAAAAATGGCAATTTTGGTCACTGTGAGGGTTTAAAAAGTGGTTATTCAACATGAGGCACGATCCAATTGACATTTTGAATCATTTTGGTACAGTCCAAAAAATCTATTTTCGGATGAAAAACGATGACTCCGGACCTGTCGAACGATCCCAAAATGGCAATATGGATGAAATTTTAACATTTAATCGTTTGACTCTAAATGACTGTTGGATGTGAATTATGACTTTGTCAACTAAAAAAAGTGTGTTTTTTAATGTCATTTCTGTGCCTGAAACGGGTCAAAATTGAAGCTTTGAGTAAGCAAAACTCTGTAAAAATTGCAATTTTGGTCACTGTGAGGGTTTTAAAAAGTGGTTATTCAACATGAGGCACGATCCAATTGACATTTTGAATCATTTTTGGTACAGTCCAAAAATCAATTTTCGGATGAAAAACGATGACTCCGGACCTGTCGAACGATCCCAAAATGGTCAATATGGATGAAATTTTAACATTTAATCTTTTGACTCTAAATGACTGTTGATGTGAATTATGACTTTGTCAACTAAAATAAGTGTGTTTAAAGTCATTTCTGTGCCTGAAACGGGTCAAAATTGAAGCTTTTGAGTAAGCAAAACTCTGTAAAAATGGCAATTTTCGTCACTGTGAGGGTTTAAAAAGTGGTTATTCAACATGAGGCACGATCCATTTGACATTTTGAATCATTTTTGGTACAGTCCAAAAAATCAATTTTCGATGAAAAACGATGACTCCGGACCTGTCGAACGATCCCAAAATGGTCAATATGGATGAAATTTTAACATTTAATCGTTTGACTCTAAATGACTGTTGGATGTGAATTATGACTTTGTCAACTAAAAAAAGTGTGTTTAAAGTCATTTCTGTGCCTGAAACGGGTCAAAATTGAAGCTTTTGAGTAAGCAAAACTCTGTAAAAACTTGCAATTTTGGTCACTGTGAGGGTTTAAAAAGTGGTTATTCCAACATGAGGCACGATCCAATTGACATTTTGAATCATTTTTGGTACAGTCCAAAAATCAATTTTCGGATGAAAAACGATGACTCCGGACCTGTCGAACAATGCCAAAATGGTCAATATGGATGAAATTTTAACATTTAATCTTTTGACTCTAAATGACTGTTGGATGTGAATAATGACTTTGTCAACTAAAATAAGTGTGTTTAAGTCATTTCTGTGCTGAAACGGGTCAAATTGAAGCTTTTGAGTAAGCAAAACTCTGTAAAAATGGCAATTTTGGTCACTGTGAGGGTTTAAAAAGTGGTTATTCAACATGAGGCACGATCCAATTGACATTTTGAATCATTTTTGGTACAGTCCAAAAAATCAATTTTCGGATGAAAAACGATGACTCCGGACCTGTCGAACGATCCCAAAATGGTCAATATGGATGAAATTTTAACATTTAATCGTTTGACTCTAAATGACTGTTGGATGTGAATTATGACTTTGTCAACTAAAAAAAGTGTGTTTTTTAATGTCATTTCTGTGCCTGAAACGGGTCAAAATTGAAGCTTTTGAGTAAGCAAAACTCTGTAAAAATTGCAATTTTGGTCACTGTGAGGGTTTAAAAAGTGGTTATTCAACATGAGGCACGATCCAATTGACATTTGAATCATTTTTGGTACAGTCCAAAAAATCAGTTTTCGGATGAAAAAACGATGACTCCGGACCTGTCGAACGATCCCAAAATGGGCAATATGGATATAATTTTAACATTTAATCTTTCGACTCTAAATGACTGTTGGATGTGAATTATGACTTTGTCAACTAAAATAAGTGTGTTTAAAGTCATTTCTGTGCCTGAAACGGGTCAAAATTGAAGCTTTTGAGTAAACAAAACTCTATAAAAATGGCAATTTTGGTCACTGTGAGGGTTTAAAAAGTGGTTATTCAACATGAGGCACGATCCAATTGACATTTTGAATCATTTTGGTACAGTCCAAAAAATCAATTTTCGGATGAAAAACGATGACTCCGGACCTGTCGAACGATCCCAAAATGGTCAATATGGATGAAATTTTAACATTTAATCGTTTGACTCTAAATGACTGTTGGATGTGAATTATGACTTTGTTAACTAAAATAAGGTGTGTTTAAAGTCATTTCTGTGCCTGAAACGGGTCAAAATTGAAGCTTTTGATAAGCAAAACTCTGTAAAAATGGCAATTTTGGTCACTGTGAGGGTTTAAAAAAGTGGTTATTCAACATGAGGCACGATCCAATTGACATTTTGAATCATTTTTGGTACAGTCCAAAAAATCAATTTTCGGATGAAAAACGATGACTCCGGACCTGTCGAACGATCCTAAAATGGGCAATATGGATGAAATTGTAACATTTAATCTTTCGACTCTAAATGACTGTTGGATGTGAATTATGACTTTGTCAACTAAAATAAGTGTGTTTAAAGTCATTTCTGTGCCTGAAACGGGTCAAAATTGAAGCTTTTGAGTAAGCAAAAACTCTGTAAAAATGGCAATTTTGGTCACTGTGAGGGTTTAAAAAGTGGTTATTCAACATGAGGCACGATCCAATTGACA
The DNA here is from genome assembly GCF_964263255.1 of Lissotriton vulgaris. Classification (NCBI taxonomy): domain Eukaryota; kingdom Metazoa; phylum Chordata; class Amphibia; order Caudata; family Salamandridae; genus Lissotriton; species Lissotriton vulgaris. The sequence goes on from NW_028243682.1 coordinate 827,999, forward strand.
TTTTGAATCATTTTTGGTACAGTCCAAAAAATCAATTTTCGGATGAAAAACGATGACTCCGTACCTGTCGAACGATCCCAAAATGGTCAATATGGATGAAATTTTAACATTTAATCTTTCGACTCTAAATGACTGTTGGATGTGAATTATGACTTTGTCAACTAAAATAAGTGTGTTTAAAGTCATTTCTGTGCCTGAAACGGGTCAAAATTGAAGCTTTTGAGTAAGCAAAACTCTGTAAAAATGGCAATTTTGGTCACTGTGAGGGTTTAAAAAGTGGTTATTCAACATGAGGCACGATCCAATTGACATTTCGAATCATTTTTGGTACAGTCCAAAAAATCAATTTTCGGATGAAAAACGATGACTCCGGACCTGTCGAACGATCCCAAAATGGTCAATATGGATGAAATTTTAACATTTAATCGTTTGACTCTAAATGACTGTTGGGTGTGAATTATGACTTTGTCAACTAAAAAAAGTGTGTTTAAAGTCATTTCTGTGCCTGAAACGGGTCAAAATTGAAGCTTTTGAGTAAGCAAAACTCTGTAAAAATGGCAATTTTGGTCACTGTGAGGGTTTAAAAAGTGGGTATTCAACATGAGGCACGATCCAATTGACATTTTGAATAATTTTTGGTACAGTCCAAAAAATCAATTTTCGGATGAAAAACGATGACTCCGGACCTGTCGAACAATACCAAAATGGTCAATATGGATGAAATGTTAACATTTAATTCTTTTGACTCTAAATGACTGTTGGATGTGAATTATGACTTTGTCAACTAAAATAAGTATGTTTAAAGTCATTTCTGTGCCTGAAACGGGTAAAAATCGAAGCTTTTGAGTAAGCAAAACTCTGTAAAAATGGCCATTTTGGTCACTGTGAGGGTTTAAAAAGTGGTTATTCAACATGAGGCACGATCCAATTGACATTTTGAATCGTTTTTGGTACAGTCCAAAAAATCAATTTTCGGATGAAAAACGATGACTCCGGACCTGTCGAACGATCCCAAAATGGTCAATATTGATGAAATTTTAACATTTAATCTTTTGACTCTAAATGACTGTTGGATGTGAATTATGACTTTGTCAACTAAAATAAGTGTGTTTAAAGTCATTTCTGTGCCTGAAACGGGTCAAAATTGAAGCTTTTGAGTAAGCAAAACTCTGTAAAAATGGCAATTTTCGTCACTGTGAGGGTTTAAAAAGTGGTTATTCTACATGAGGCACGATCCAATTGACATTTTGAATCATTTTTGGTACAGTCCAAAAAATCAATTTTCGGATGAAAAACGATGACTCCGGACCTGTCGAACGATCCCAAAATGGTCAATATGGATGAAATTTTAACATTTAATCTTTCGACTCTAAATGACTGTTGGATGTGAATTATGACTTTGTCAACTAAAATAAGTGTGTTTAAAGTCATTTCTGTGCCTGAAACGGGTCAAAATTGAAGCTTTTGAGTAAGCAAAACTCTGTAAAAATTGCAATTTTGGTCACTGTGAGGGTTTAAAAAGTGGTTATTCAACATGAGGCACGATCCAATTGACATTTTGAATCATTTTTGGTACAGTCCAAAAAATCAATTTTCGGATGAAAAACGATGACTCCGGACCTGTCGAACAATCCCAAAATGGTCAATATGGATGAAATTTTAACATTTAATCTTTTGACTCTAAATGACTGTTGGATGTGAATTATGACTTTGTCAACTAAAATAAGTGTGTTTAAAGTCATTTCTGTGCCTGAAACGGGTCAAAATTGAAGCTTTTGAGTAAGCAAAACTCTGTAAAAATGGCAATTTTGGTCACTGTGAGGGTTTAAAAAGTGGTTATTCTACATGAGGCACGATCCAATTGACATTTTGAATCATTTTTGGTACAGTCCAAAAAATCAATTTTCGGATGAAAAACGATGACTCCGGACCTGTCGAACGATCCCAAAATGGTCAATATGGATGAAATTTTAACATTTAATCTTTCGACTCTAAATGACTGTTGGATGTGAATTATGACTTTGTCAACTAAAATAAGTGTGTTTAAAGTCATTTCTGTGCCTGAAACGGGTCAAAATTGAAGCTTTTGAGTAAGCAAAACTCTGTAAAAATTGCAATTTTGGTCACTGTGAGGGTTTAAAAAGTGGTTATTCAACATGAGGCACGATCCAATTGACATTTTGAATCATTTTTGGTACAGTCCAAAAAATCAATTTTCGGATGAAAAACGATGACTCCGGACCTGTCGAACAATCCCAAAATGGTCAATATGGATGAAATTTTAACATTTAATCTTTTGACTCTAAATGACTGTTGGATGTGAATTATGACTTTGTCAACTAAAATAAGTGTGTTTAAAGTCATTTCTGTGCCTGAAACGGGTCAAAATTGAAGCTTTTGAGTAAGCAAAACTCTGTAAAAATGGCAATTTTGGTCACTGTGAGGGTTTAAAAAGTGGTTATTCAACATGAGGCACGATCCAATTGACATTTTGAATCATTTTTGGTACAGTCCAAAAAATCAATTTTCGGATGAAAAACGATGACTCCGGACCTGTCGAACAATGCCAAAATGGTCAATATGGATGAAATTTTAACATTTAATCTTTTGACTCTAAATGACTGTTGGATGTGAATTATGACTTTGTCAACTAAAATAAGTGTGTTTAAAGTCATTTCTGTGCCTGAAACGGGTCAAAATTGAAGCTTTTGAGTAAGCAAAACTCTGTAAAAATGGCAATTTTGGTCACTGTGAGGGTTTAAAAAGTGGTTATTCAACATGAGGCACGATCCAATTGACATTTTGAATCATTTTTGGTACAGTCCAAAAAATCAATTTTCGGATGAAAAACGATGACTCCGGACCTGTCGAACGATCCCAAAATGGTCAATATGGATGAAATTTTAACATTTAATCGTTTGACTCTAAATGACTGTTGGATGTGAATTATGACTTTGTCAACTAAAATAAGTATGTTTAAAGTCATTTCTGTGCCTGAAACGGGTCAAAATTGAAGCTTTTGAGTAAGCAAAACTCTATAAAAATGGCAATTTTGGTCACTGTGAGGGTTTAAAAAGTGGTTATTCAAAATGAGGCACGATCCAATTGACATTTTGAATCATTTTTGGTACAGTCCAAAAAATCAATTTTCGGATGAAAAACGATGACTCCGGACCTGTCGAACGATCCCAAAATGGTCAATATGGATGAAATTTTAACATTTAATCGTTTGACTCTAAATGACTGTTGGATGTGAATTATGACTTTGTCAACTAAAATAAGTGTGTTTAAAGTCATTTCTGTGCCTGAAACGGGTCAAAATTGAAGCTTTTGAGTAAGCAAAACTCTGTAAAAATGGCAATTTTGGTCACTGTGAGGGTTTAAAAAGTGGTTATTCAACATGAGGCACGATCCAATTGACATTTTGAATCATTTTTGGTACAGTCCAAAAAATCAATTTTCGGATGAAAAACGATGACTCCGGACCTGTCGAACGATCCCAAAATGGGCAATATGGATATAATTTTAACATTTAATCTTTCGACTCTAAATGACTGTTGGATGTGAATTATGACTTTGTCAACTAAAATAAGTGTGTTTAAAGTCATTTCTGTGCCTGAAACGGGTCAAAATTGAAGCTTTTGAGTAAGCAAAACTCTATAAAAATGGCAATTTTGGTCACTGTGAGGGTTTAAAAAGTGGTTATTCAACATGAGGCACGATCCAATTGACATTTTGAATCATTTTTGGTACAGTCCAAAAAATCAATTTTCGGATGAAAAACGATGACTCCGGACCTGTCGAACGATCCCAAAATGGTCAATATGGATGAAATTTTAACATTTAATCGTTTGACTCTAAATGACTGTTGGATGTGAATTATGACTTTGTTAACTAAAATAAGTGTGTTTAAAGTCATTTCTGTGCCTGAAACGGGTCAAAATTGAAGCTTTTGAGTAAGCAAAACTCTGTAAAAATTGCAATTTTGGTCACTGTGAGGGTTTAAAAAGTGGTTATTCAACATGAGGCACGATCCAATTGACATTTTGAATCATTTTTGGTACAGTCCAAAAAATCAATTTTCGGATGAAAAACGATGACTCCGGACCTGTCGAACGATCCCAAAATGGTCAATATGGATGAAATTTTAACATTCAATCGTTTGACTCTAAATGACTGTTGGATGTGAATTATGACTTTGTCAACTAAAATAAGTGTGTTTAAAGTCATTTCTGTGCCTGAAACGGGTCAAAATTGAAGCTTTTGAGTAAGCAAAACTCTGTAAAAATGGCAATTTTGGTCACTGTGAGGGTTTAAAAAGTGGTTATTCAACATGAGGCACGATCCAATTGACATTTTGAATCATTTTTGGTACAGTCCAAAAAATCAATTTTCGGATGAAAAACGATGACTCCGGACCTGTCGAACGATCCTAAAATGGGCAATATGGATGAAATTGTAACATTTAATCTTTCGACTCTAAATGACTGTTGGATGTGAATTATGACTTTGTCAACTAAAATAAGTGTGTTTAAAGTCATTTCTGTGCCTGAAACGGGTCAAAATTGAAGCTTTTGAGTAAGCAAAAACTCTGTAAAAATGGCAATTTTGGTCACTGTGAGGGTTTAAAAAGTGGTTATTCAACATGAGGCACGATCCAATTGACATTTTGAATCATTTTTGGTACAGTCCAAAAAATCAATTTTCGGATGAAAAACGATGACTCCGTACCTGTCGAACGATCCCAAAATGGTCAATATGGATGAAATTTTAACATTTAATCTTTCGACTCTAAATGACTGTTGGATGTGAATTATGACTTTGTCAACTAAAATAACTGTGTTTAAAGTCATTTCTGTGCCTGAAACGGGTCAAAATTGAAGCTTTTGAGTAAGCAAAACTCTGTAAAAATGGCAATTTTGGTCACTGTGAGGGTTTAAAAAGTGGTTATTCAACATGAGGCACGATCCAATTGACATTTCGAATCATTTTTGGTACAGTCCAAAAAATCAATTTTCGGATGAAAAACGATGACTCCGGACCTGTCGAACGATCCCAAAATGGTCAATATGGATGAAATTTTAACATTTAATCGTTTGACTCTAAATGACTGTTGGGTGTGAATTATGACTTTGTCAACTAAAAAAAGTGTGTTTAAAGTCATTTCTGTGCCTGAAACGGGTCAAAATTGAAGCTTTTGAGTAAGCAAAACTCTGTAAAAATGGCAATTTTGGTCACTGTGAGGGTTTAAAAAGTGGGTATTCAACATGAGGCACGATCCAATTGACATTTTGAATAATTTTTGGTACAGTCCAAAAAATCAATTTTCGGATGAAAAACGATGACTCCGGACCTGTCGAACAATACCAAAATGGTCAATATGGATGAAATGTTAACATTTAATTCTTTTGACTCTAAATGACTGTTGGATGTGAATTATGACTTTGTCAACTAAAATAAGTATGTTTAAAGTCATTTCTGTGCCTGAAACGGGTCAAAATCGAAGCTTTTGAGTAAGCAAAACTCTGTAAAAATGGCCATTTTGGTCACTGTGAGGGTTTAAAAAGTGGTTATTCAACATGAGGCACGATCCAATTGACATTTTGAATCATTTTTGGTACAGTCCAAAAAATCAATTTTCGGATGAAAAACGATGACTCCGGACCTGTCGAACGATCCCAAAATGGTCAATATTGATGAAATTTTAACATTTAATCTTTTGACTCTAAATGACTGTTGGATGTGAATTATGACTTTGTCAACTAAAATAAGTGCGTTTAAAGTCATTTCTGTGCCTGAAACGGGTCAAAATTGAAGCTTTTGAGTAAGCAAAACTCTGTAAAAATGGCAATTTTCGTCACTGTGAGGGTTTAAAAAGTGGTTATTCTACATGAGGCACGATCCAATTGACATTTTGAATCATTTTTGGTACAGTCCAAAAAATCAATTTTCGGATGAAAAACGATGACTCCGGACCTGTCGAACGATCCCAAAATGGTCAATATGGATGAAATTTTAACATTTAATCTTTCGACTCTAAATGACTGTTGGATGTGAATTATGACTTTGTCAACTAAAATAAGTGTGTTTAAAGTCATTTCTGTGCCTGAAACGGGTCAAAATTGAAGCTTTTGAGTAAGCAAAACTCTGTAAAAATTGCAATTTTGGTCACTGTGAGGGTTTAAAAAGTGGTTATTCAACATGAGGCACGATCCAATTGACATTTTGAATCATTTTTGGTACAGTCCAAAAAATCAATTTTCGGATGAAAAACGATGACTCCGGACCTGTCGAACAATCCCAAAATGGTCAATATGGATGAAATTTTAACATTTAATCTTTTGACTCTAAATGACTGTTGGATGTGAATTATGACTTTGTCAACTAAAATAAGTGTGTTTAAAGTCATTTCTGTGCCTGAAACGGGTCAAAATTGAAGCTTTTGAGTAAGCAAAACTCTGTAAAAATGGCAATTTTGGTCACTGTGAGGGTTTAAAAAGTGGTTATTCAACATGAGGCACGATCCAATTGACATTTTGAATCATTTTTGGTACAGTCCAAAAAATCAATTTTCGGATGAAAAACGATGACTCCGGACCTGTCGAACGATCCCAAAATGGTCAATATGGATGAAATTTTAACATTTAATCTTTTGACTCTAAATGACTGTTGGGTGTGAATTATGACTTTGTCAACTAAAAAAAGTGTGTTTAAAGTCATTTCTGTGCCTGAAACGGGTCAAAATTGAAGCTTTTGAGTAAGCAAAACTCTGTAAAAATGGCAATTTTGGTCACTGCGAGGGTTTAAAAAGTGGTTATTCAACATGAGGCACGATCCAATTGACATTTTGAATCATTTTTGGTACAGTCCAAAAAATCAATTTTCGGATGAAAAACGATGACTCCGGACCTGTCGAACAATCCCAAAATGGTCAATATGGATGAAATTTTAACATTTAATCTTTTGACTCTAAATGACTGTTGGATGTGAATTATGACTTTGTCAACTAAAATAAGTGTGTTTTTTAATGTCATTTCTGTGCCTGAAACGGGTCAAAATTGAAGCTTTTGAGTAAGCAAAACTCTGTAAAAATTGCAATTTTGGTCACTGTGAGGGTTTAAAAAGTGGTTATTCAACATGAGGCACGATCCAATTGACATTTTGAATCATTTTTGGTACAGTCCAAAAAATCAATTTTCGGATGAAAAACGATGACTCCGGACCTGTCGAACGATCCCAAAATGGTCAATATGGATGAAATTTTAACATTTAATCTTTTGACTCTAAATGACTGTTGGATGTGAATTATGACTTTGTCAACTAAAATAAGTGTGTTTAAAGTCATTTCTGTGCCTGAAACGGGTCAAAATTGAAGCTTTTGAGTAAGCAAAACTCTGTAAAAATGGCAATTTTCGTCACTGTGAGGGTTTAAAAAGTGGTTATTCAACATGAGGCACGATCCAATTGACATTTTGAATCATTTTTGGTACAGTCCAAAAAATCAATTTTCGGATGAAAAACGATGACTCCGGACCTGTCGAACGATCCCAAAATGGTCAATATGGATGAAATTTTAACATTTAATCGTTTGACTCTAAATGACTGTTGGATGTGAATTATGACTTTGTCAACTAAAATAAGTATGTTTAAAGTCATTTCTGTGCCTGAAACGGGTCAAAATTGAAGCTTTTGAGTAAGCAAAACTCTGTAAAAATGGCAATTTTCGTCACTGTGAGGGTTTAAAAAGTGGTTATTCAACATGAGGCACGATCCAATTGACATTTTGAATCATTTTTGGTACAGTCCAAAAAATCAATTTTCGGATGAAAAACGATGACTCCGGACCTGTCGAACGATCCCAAAATGGTCAATATGGATGAAATTTTAACATTTAATCGTTTGACTCTAAATGACTGTTGGATGTGAATTATGACTTTGTCAACTAAAAAAGTGTGTTTAAAGTCATTTCTGTGCCTGAAACGGGTCAAAATTGAAGCTTTTGAGTAAGCAAAACTCTGTAAAAATTGCAATTTTGGTCACTGTGAGGGTTTAAAAAGTGGTTATTCAACATGAGGCACGATCCAATTGACATTTTGAATCATTTTTTGTACAGTCCAAAAAATCAATTTTCGGATGAAAAACGATGACTCTGGACCTGTCGAACAATCCCAAAATGGTCAATATGGATGAAATTTTAACATTTAATCTTTTGACTCTAAATGACTGTTGGATGTGAATTATGACTTTGTCAACTAAAATAAGTGTGTTTAAAGTCATTTCTGTGCCTGAAACGGGTCAAAATTGAAGCTTTTGAGTAAGCAAAACTCTGTAAAAATGGCAATTTTGGTCTTTGTGAGGGTTTAAAAAGTGGTTATTCAACATGAGGCACGATCCAATTGACATTTTGAATCATTTTTGGTACAGTCCAAAAAATCAATTTTCGGATGAAAAACGATGACTCCGGACCTGTCGAACGATCCCAAAATGGGCAATATGGATGAAATTGTAACATTTAATCTTTCGACTCTAAATGACTGTTGGATGTGAATTATGACTTTGTCAACTAAAATAAGTGTGTTTAAAGTCATTTCTGTGCCTGAAACGGGTCAAAATTGAAGCTTTTGAGGAAGCAAAACTCTGTAAAAATGGCAATTTTGGTCACTGTGAGGGTTTAAAAAGTGGTTATTCAACATGAGGCACGATCCAATTGACATTTTGAATCATTTTTGGTACAGTCCAAAAAATCAATTTTCGGATGAAAAACGATGACTCCGGACCTGTCGAACAATACCAAAATGGTCAATATGGATGAAATTTTAACATTTAATTCTTTTGACTCTAAATGACTGTTGGATGTGAATTATGACTTTGTCAACTAAAATAAGTATGTTTAAAGTCATTTCTGTGCCTGAAACGGGTCAAAATCGAAGCTTTTGAGTAAGCAAAACTCTGTAAAAATGGCCATTTTGGTCACTGTGAGGGTTTAAAAAGTGGTTATTCAACATGAGGCACGATCCAATTGACATTTTGAATCATTTTTGGTACAGTCCAAAAAATCCATTTTCGGATGAAAAACGATGACTCCGGACCTGTCGAACGATCCCAAAATGGTCAATATGGATGAAATTTTAACATTTAATCTTTTGACTCTAAATGACTGTTGGATGTGAATTATGACTTTGTCAACTAAAATAAGTGTGTTTAAAGTCATTTCTGTGCCTGAAACGGGTCAAAATTGAAGCTTTTGAGTAAGCAAAACTCTGTAAAAATGGCAATTTTGGTCACTGTGAGGGTTTAAAAAGTGGTCATTCAACATGAGGCACGATCCAATTGACATTTTGAATCATTTTTGGTACAGTCCAAAAAATCAATTTTCGGATGAAAAACGATGACTCCAGACCTGTCGAACAATCCCAAAATGGTCAATATGGATGAAATTTTAACATTTAATCTTTCGACTCTAAATGACTGTTGGATTTGAATTATGACTTTGTCAACTAAAATAAGTGTGTTTAAAGTCATTTCTGTGCCTGAAACGGGTCAAAATTGAAGCTTTTGAGTAAGCAAAACTCTGTAAAAATGGCAATTTTGGTCACTGTGAGGGTTTAAAAAGTGGTTATTCAACATGAGGCACTATCCAATTGACATTTTGAATCATTTTTGGTACAGTCCAAAAAATCAATTTTCGGATGAAAAACGATGACTCCGGACCTGTCGAACGATCCCAAAATGGTCCATATGGATGAAATTTTAACATTTAATCTTTTGACTCTAAATGACTGTTGGATGTGAATTATGACTTTGTCAACTAAAATAAGTGTGCTTAAAGTCATTTCTGTGCCTGAAACGGGTCAAAATTGAAGCTTTTGAGTAAGCAAAACTCTGTAAAAATGGCAATTTTGGTCACTGTGAGGGTTTAAAAAGTGGTTATTCAACATGAGGCACGATCCAATTGACATTTTGAATCATTTTTGGTACAGTCCAAAAAATCAATTTTCGGATGAAAAACGATGACTCCGGACCTGTCGAACGATCCCAAAATGGTCAATATGGATGAAATTTTAACATTTAATCGTTTGACTCTAAATGACTGTTGGATGTGAATTATGACTTTGTCAACTAAAATAAGTGTGTTTAAAGTCATTTCTGTGCCTGAAACGGGTCAAAATTGAAGCTTTTGAGTAAGCAAAACTCTGTAAAAATGGCAATTTTGGTCACTGTGAGGGTTTAAAAAGTGGTTATTCAACATGAGGCACGATCCAATTGACATTTTGAATCATTTTTGGTACAGTCCAAAAAATCAATTTTCGGATGAAAAACGATGACTCCGGACCTGTCGAACGATCCCAAAATGGGCAATATGGATGAAATTTTAACATTTAATCTTTCGACTCTAAATGACTGTTGGATGTGAATTATGACTTTGTCAACTAAAATAAGTGTGTTTAAAGTCATTTCTGTGCCTGAAACGGGTCAAAATTGAAGCTTTTGAGTAAGCAAAACTCTATAAAAATGGCAATTTTGGTCACTGTGAGGGTTTAAAAAGTGGTTATTCAACATGAGGCACGATCCAATTGACATTTTGAATCATTTTTGGTACAGTCCAAAAAATCAATTTTCGGATGAAAAACGATGACTCCGGACCTGTCGAACGATCCCAAAATGGTCAATATGGATGAAATTTTAACATTTAATCGTTTGCCTCTAAATGACTGTTGGATGTGAATTATGACTTTGTCAACTAAAATAAGTGTGTTTAAAGTCATTTCTGTGCCTGAAACGGGTCAAAATCGAAGCTTTTGAGTAAGCAAAACTCTGTAAAAATGGCCATTTTGGTCACTGTGAGGGTTTAAAAAGTGGTTATTCAACATGAGGCACGATCCAATTGACATTTTGAATCATTTTTGGTACAGTCCAAAAAATCCATTTTCGGATGAAAAACGATGACTCCGGACCTGTCGAACGATCCCAAAATGGTCAATATGGATGAAATTTTAACATTTAATCTTTTGACTCTAAATGACTGTTGGATGTGAATTATGACTTTGTCAACTAAAATAAGTGTGTTTAAAGTCATTTCTGTGCCTGAAACGGGTCAAAATTGAAGCTTTTGAGTAAGCAAAACTCTGTAAAAATGGCAATTTTGGTCACTGTGAGGGTTTAAAAAGTGGTCATTCAACATGAGGCACGATCCAATTGACATTTTGAATCATTTTTGGTACAGTCCAAAAAATCAATTTTCGGATGAAAAACGATGACTCCGGACCTGTCGAACGATCCCAAAATGGTCAATATGGATGAAATTTTAACATTTAATCGTTTGACTCTAAATGACTGTTGGATGTGAATTATGACTTTGTCAACTAAAAAAAGTGTGTTTTTTAATGTCATTTCTGTGCCTGAAACGGGTCAAAATTGAAGCTTTTGAGTAAGCAAAACTCTGTAAAAATTGCAATTTTGGTCACTGTGAGGGTTTAAAAAGTGGTTATTCAACATGAGGCACGATCCAATTGACATTTTGAATCATTTTTGGTACAGTCCAAAAAATCAATTTTCGGATGAAAAACGATGACTCCGGACCTGTCGAACGATCCCAAAATGGTCAATATGGATGAAATTTTAACATTTAATCTTTTGACTCTAAATGACTGTTGGATGTGAATTATGACTTTGTCAACTAAAATAAGTGTGTTTAAAGTCATTTCTGTGCCTGAAACGGGTCAAAATTGAAGCTTTTGAGTAAGCAAAACTCTGTAAAAATGGCAATTTTCGTCACTGTGAGGGTTTAAAAAGTGGTTATTCAACATGAGGCACGATCCAATTGACATTTTGAATCATTTTTGGTACAGTCCAAAAAATCAATTTTCGGATGAAAAACGATGACTCCGGACCTGTCGAACGATCCCAAAATGGTCAATATGGATGAAATTTTAACATTTAATCGTTTGACTCTAAATGACTGTTGGATGTGAATTATGACTTTGTCAACTAAAATAAGTATGTTTAAAGTCATTTCTGTGCCTGAAACGGGTCAAAATTGAAGCTTTTGAGTAAGCAAAACTCTGTAAAAATGGCAATTTTCGTCACTGTGAGGGTTTAAAAAGTGGTTATTCAACATGAGGCACGATCCAATTGACATTTTGAATCATTTTTGGTACAGTCCAAAAAATCAATTTTCGGATGAAAAACGATGACTCCGGACCTGTCGAACGATCCCAAAATGGTCAATATGGATGAAATTTTAACATTTAATCGTTTGACTCTAAATGACTGTTGGATGTGAATTATGACTTTGTCAACTAAAAAAGTGTGTTTAAAGTCATTTCTGTGCCTGAAACGGGTCAAAATTGAAGCTTTTGAGTAAGCAAAACTCTGTAAAAATTGCAATTTTGGTCACTGTGAGGGTTTAAAAAGTGGTTATTCAACATGAGGCACGATCCAATTGACATTTTGAATCATTTTTTGTACAGTCCAAAAAATCAATTTTCGGATGAAAAACGATGACTCTGGACCTGTCGAACAATCCCCAAATGGTCAATATGGATGAAATTTTAACATTTAATCTTTTGACTCTAAATGACTGTTGGATGTGAATTATGACTTTGTCAACTAAAATAAGTGTGTTTAAAGTCATTTCTGTGCCTGAAACGGGTCAAAATTGAAGCTTTTGAGTAAGCAAAACTCTGTAAAAATGGCAATTTTGGTCACTGTGAGGGTTTAAAAAGTGGTTATTCAACATGAGGCACGATCCAATTGACATTTTGAATCATTTTTGGTACAGTCCAAAAAATCAATTTTCGGATGAAAAACGATGACTCCGGACCTGTCGAACGATCCCAAAATGGTCAATATGGATGAAATTTTAACATTTAATCTTTTGACTCTAAATGACTGTTGGATGTGAATTATGACTTTGTCAACTAAAATAAGTGTGCTTAAAGTCATTTCTGTGCCTGAAACGGGTCAAAATTGAAGCTTTTGAGTAAGCAAAACTCTGTAAAAATGGCAATTTTGGTCACTGTGAGGGTTTAAAAAGTGGTTATTCAACATGAGGCACGATCCAATTGACATTTTGAATCATTTTTGGTACAGTCCAAAAAATCAATTTTCGGATGAAAAACGATGACTCCGGACCTGTCGAACGATCCCAAAATGGTCAATATGGATGAAATTTTAACATTTAATCGTTTGACTCTAAATGACTGTTGGATGTGAATTATGACTTTGTCAACTAAAATAAGTGTGTTTAAAGTCATTTCTGTGCCTGAAACGGGTCAAAATTGAAGCTTTTGAGTAAGCAAAACTCTGTAAAAATGGCAATTTTGGTCACTGTGAGGGTTTAAAAAGTGGTTATTCAACATGAGGCACGATCCAATTGACATTTTGAATCATTTTTGGTACAGTCCAAAAAATCAATTTTCGGATGAAAAACGATGACTCCGGACCTGTCGAACGATCCCAAAATGGGCAATATGGATGAAATTTTAACATTTAATCTTTCGACTCTAAATGACTGTTGGATGTGAATTATGACTTTGTCAACTAAAATAAGTGTGTTTAAAGTCATTTCTGTGCCTGAAACGGGTCAAAATTGAAGCTTTTGAGTAAGCAAAACTCTATAAAAATGGCAATTTTGGTCACTGTGAGGGTTTAAAAAGTGGTTATTCAACATGAGGCACGATCCAATTGACATTTTGAATCATTTTTGGTACAGTCCAAAAAATCAATTTTCGGATGAAAAACGATGACTCCGGACCTGTCGAACGATCCCAAAATGGTCAATATGGATGAAATTTTAACATTTAATCGTTTGCCTCTAAATGACTGTTGGATGTGAATTATGACTTTGTCAACTAAAATAAGTGTGTTTAAAGTCATTTCTGTGCCTGAAACGGGTCAAAATCGAAGCTTTTGAGTAAGCAAAACTCTGTAAAAATGGCCATTTTGGTCACTGTGAGGGTTTAAAAAGTGGTTATTCAACATGAGGCACGATCCAATTGACATTTTGAATCATTTTTGGTACAGTCCAAAAAATCCATTTTCGGATGAAAAACGATGACTCCGGACCTGTCGAACGATCCCAAAATGGTCAATATGGATGAAATTTTAACATTTAATCTTTTGACTCTAAATGACTGTTGGATGTGAATTATGACTTTGTCAACTAAAATAAGTGTGTTTAAAGTCATTTCTGTGCCTGAAACGGGTCAAAATTGAAGCTTTTGAGTAAGCAAAACTCTGTAAAAATGGCAATTTTGGTCACTGTGAGGGTTTAAAAAGTGGTCATTCAACATGAGGCACGATCCAATTGACATTTTGAATCATTTTTGGTACAGTCCAAAAAATCAATTTTCGGATGAAAAACGATGACTCCGGACCTGTCGAACGATCCCAAAATGGTCAATATGGATGAAATTTTAACATTTAATCGTTTGACTCTAAATGACTGTTGGATGTGAATTATGACTTTGTCAACTAAAAAAAGTGTGTTTTTTAATGTCATTTCTGTGCCTGAAACGGGTCAAAATTGAAGCTTTTGAGTAAGCAAAACTCTGTAAAAATTGCAATTTTGGTCACTGTGAGGGTTTAAAAAGTGGTTATTCAACATGAGGCACGATCCAATTGACATTTTGAATCATTTTTGGTACAGTCCAAAAAATCAATTTTCGGATGAAAAACGATGACTCCGGACCTGTCGAACGATCCCAAAATGGTCAATATGGATGAAATTTTAACATTTAATCTTTTGACTCTAAATGACTGTTGGATGTGAATTATGACTTTGTCAACTAAAATAAGTGTGTTTAAAGTCATTTCTGTGCCTGAAACGGGTCAAAATTGAAGCTTTTGAGTAAGCAAAACTCTGTAAAAATGGCAATTTTCGTCACTGTGAGGGTTTAAAAAGTGGTTATTCAACATGAGGCACGATCCAATTGACATTTTGAATCATTTTTGGTACAGTCCAAAAAATCAATTTTCGGATGAAAAACGATGACTCCGGACCTGTCGAACGATCCCAAAATGGTCAATATGGATGAAATTTTAACATTTAATCGTTTGACTCTAAATGACTGTTGGATGTGAATTATGACTTTGTCAACTAAAATAAGTATGTTTAAAGTCATTTCTGTGCCTGAAACGGGTCAAAATTGAAGCTTTTGAGTAAGCAAAACTCTGTAAAAATGGCAATTTTCGTCACTGTGAGGGTTTAAAAAGTGGTTATTCAACATGAGGCACGATCCAATTGACATTTTGAATCATTTTTGGTACAGTCCAAAAAATCAATTTTCGGATGAAAAACGATGACTCCGGACCTGTCGAACGATCCCAAAATGGTCAATATGGATGAAATTTTAACATTTAATCGTTTGACTCTAAATGACTGTTGGATGTGAATTATGACTTTGTCAACTAAAAAAGTGTGTTTAAAGTCATTTCTGTGCCTGAAACGGGTCAAAATTGAAGCTTTTGAGTAAGCAAAACTCTGTAAAAATTGCAATTTTGGTCACTGTGAGGGTTTAAAAAGTGGTTATTCAACATGAGGCACGATCCAATTGACATTTTGAATCATTTTTTGTACAGTCCAAAAAATCAATTTTCGGATGAAAAACGATGACTCTGGACCTGTCGAACAATCCCAAAATGGTCAATATGGATGAAATTTTAACATTTAATCTTTTGACTCTAAATGACTGTTGGATGTGAATTATGACTTTGTCAACTAAAATAAGTGTGTTTAAAGTCATTTCTGTGCCTGAAACGGGTCAAAATTGAAGCTTTTGAGTAAGCAAAACTCTGTAAAAATGGCAATTTTGGTCTTTGTGAGGGTTTAAAAAGTGGTTATTCAACATGAGGCACGATCCAATTGACATTTTGAATCATTTTTGGTACAGTCCAAAAAATCAATTTTCGGATGAAAAACGATGACTCCGGACCTGTCGAACGATCCCAAAATGGTCAATATGGATGAAATTTTAACATTTAATCTTTTGACTCTAAATGACTGTTGGATGTGAATTATGACTTTGTCAACTAAAAAAAGTGTGTTTAAAGTCATTTCTGTGCCTGAAACGGGTCAAAATTGAAGCTTTTGAGTAAGCAAAACTCTGTAAAAATGGCAATTTTGGTCACTGCGAGGGTTTAAAAAGTGGTTATTCAACATGAGGCACGATCCAATTGACATTTTGAATCATTTTTGGTACAGTCCAAAAAATCAATTTTCGGATGAAAAACGATGACTCTGGACCTGTCGAACAATCCCAAAATGGTCAATATGGATGAAATTTTAACATTTAATCTTTTGACTCTAAATGACTGTTGGATGTGAATTATGACTTTGTCAACTAAAATAAGTGTGTTTAAAGTCATTTCTGTGCCTGAAACGGGTCAAAATTGAAGCTTTTGAGTAAGCAAAACTCTGTAAAAATGGCAATTTTGGTCACTGTGAGGGTTTAAAAAGTGGTTATTCAACATGAGGCACGATCCAATTGACATTTTGAATCATTTTTGGTACAGTCCAAAAAATCAATTTTCGGATGAAAAACGATGACTCCGGACCTGTCGAACAATCCCAAAATGGTCAATATGGATGAAATTTTAACATTTAATCTTTCGACTCTAAATGACTGTTGGATTTGAATTATGACTTTGTCAACTAAAATAAGTGTGTTTAAAGTCATTTCTGTGCCTGAAACGGGTCAAAATTTAAGCTTTTGAGTAAGCAAAACTCTGTAAAAATGGCAATTTTGGTCACTGTGAGGGTTTAAAAAGTGGTTATTCAACATGAGGCACGATCCAATTGACATTTTGAATCATTTTTGGTACAGTCCAAAAAATCAATTTTCGGATGAAAAACGATGACTCCGGACCTGTCGAACGATCCCAAAATGGTCAATATGGATGAAATTTTAACATTTAATCGTTTGACTCTAAATGACTGTTGGATGTGAATTATGACTTTGTCAACTAAAATAAGTGTGTTTAAAGTCATTTCTGTGCCTGAAACGGGTCAAAATTGAAGCTTTTGAGTAAGCAAAACTCTGTAAAAATGGCAATTTTGGTCACTGTGAGGGTTTAAAAAGTGGTTATTCAACATGAGGCACGATCCAATTGACATTTTGAATAATTTTTGGTACAGTCCAAAAAATCAATTTTCGGATGAAAAACGATGACTCCGGACCTGTCGAACGATCCCAAAATGGTCAATATGGATGAAATTTTAACATTCAATCGTTTGACTCTAAATGACTGTTGGATGTGAATTATGACTTTGTCAACTAAAATAAGTGTGTTTAAAGTCATTTCTGTGCCTGAAACGGGTCAAAATTGAAGCTTTTGAGTAAGCAAAACTCTGTAAAAATGGCAATTTTGGTCACTGTGAGGGTTTAAAAAGTGGTTATTCAACATGAGGCACGATCCAATTGACATTTTGAATCATTTTTGGTACAGTCCAAAAAATCAATTTTCGGATGAAAAACGATGACTCCGGACCTGTCGAACGATCCCAAAATGGGCAATATGGATGAAATTGTAACATTTAATCTTTCGACTCTAAATGACTGTTGGATGTGAATTATGACTTTGTCAACTAAAATAAGTGTGTTTAAAGTCATTTCTGTGCCTGAAACGGGTCAAAATTGAAGCTTTTGAGGAAGCAAAACTCTGTAAAAATGGCAATTTTGGTCACTGTGAGGGTTTAAAAAGTGGTTATTCAACATGAGGCACGATCCAATTGACATTTTGAATCATTTTTGGTACAGTCCAAAAAATCAATTTTCGGATGAAAAACGATGACTCCGGACCTGTCGAACAATACCAAAATGGTCAATATGGATGAAATTTTAACATTTAATTCTTTTGACTCTAAATGACTGTTGGATGTGAATTATGACTTTGTCAACTAAAATAAGTATGTTTAAAGTCATTTCTGTGCCTGAAACGGGTCAAAATCGAAGCTTTTGAGTAAGCAAAACTCTGTAAAAATGGCCATTTTGGTCACTGTGAGGGTTTAAAAAGTGGTTATTCAACATGAGGCACGATCCAATTGACATTTTGAATCATTTTTGGTACAGTCCAAAAAATCCATTTTCGGATGAAAAACGATGACTCCGGACCTGTCGAACGATCCCAAAATGGTCAATATGGATGAAATTTTAACATTTAATCTTTTGACTCTAAATGACTGTTGGATGTGAATTATGACTTTGTCAACTAAAATAAGTGTGTTTAAAGTCATTTCTGTGCCTGAAACGGGTCAAAATTGAAGCTTTTGAGTAAGCAAAACTCTGTAAAAATGGCAATTTTGGTCACTGTGAGGGTTTAAAAAGTGGTCATTCAACATGAGGCACGATCCAATTGACATTTTGAATCATTTTTGGTACAGTCCAAAAAATCAATTTTCGGATGAAAAACGATGACTCCAGACCTGTCGAACAATCCCAAAATGGTCAATATGGATGAAATTTTAACATTTAATCTTTCGACTCTAAATGACTGTTGGATTTGAATTATGACTTTGTCAACTAAAATAAGTGTGTTTAAAGGTATTTCTGTGCCTGAAACGGGTCAAAATTGAAGCTTTTGAGTAAGCAAAACTCTGTAAAAATGGCAATTTTGGTCACTGTGAGGGTTTAAAAAGTGGTTATTCAACATGAGGCACGATCCAATTGACATTTTGAATCATTTTTGGTACAGTCCAAAAAATCAATTTTCGGATGAAAAACGATGACTCCGGACCTGTCGAACGATCCCAAAATGGTCCATATGGATGAAATTTTAACATTTAATCTTTTGACTCTAAATGACTGTTGGATGTGAATTATGACTTTGTCAACTAAAATAAGTGTGCTTAAAGTCATTTCTGTGCCTGAAACGGGTCAAAATTGAAGCTTTTGAGTAAGCAAAACTCTGTAAAAATGGCAATTTTGGTCACTGTGAGGGTTTAAAAAGTGGTTATTCAACATGAGGCACGATCCAATTGACATTTTGAATCATTTTTGGTACAGTCCAAAAAATCAATTTTCGGATGAAAAACGATGACTCCGGACCTGTCGAACGATCCCAAAATGGGCAATATGGATGAAATTTTAACATTTAATCTTTCGACTCTAAATGACTGTTGGATGTGAATTATGACTTTGTCAACTAAAATAAGTGTGTTTAAAGTCATTTCTGTGCCTGAAACGGGTCAAAATTGAAGCTTTTGAGTAAGCAAAACTCTATAAAAATGGCAATTTTGGTCACTGTGAGGGTTTAAAAAGTGGTTATTCAACATGAGGCACGATCCAATTGACATTTTGAATCATTTTTGGTACAGTCCAAAAAATCAATTTTCGGATGAAAAACGATGACTCCGGACCTGTCGAACGATCCCAAAATGGTCAATATGGATGAAATTTTAACATTTAATCGTTTGCCTCTAAATGACTGTTGGATGTGAATTATGACTTTGTCAACTAAAATAAGTGTGTTTAAAGTCATTTCTGTGCCTGAAACGGGTCAAAATCGAAGCTTTTGAGTAAGCAAAACTCTGTAAAAATGGCCATTTTGGTCACTGTGAGGGTTTAAAAAGTGGTTATTCAACATGAGGCACGATCCAATTGACATTTTGAATCATTTTTGGTACAGTCCAAAAAATCCATTTTCGGATGAAAAACGATGACTCCGGACCTGTCGAACGATCCCAAAATGGTCAATATGGATGAAATTTTAACATTTAATCTTTTGACTCTAAATGACTGTTGGATGTGAATTATGACTTTGTCAACTAAAATAAGTGTGTTTAAAGTCATTTCTGTGCCTGAAACGGGTCAAAATTGAAGCTTTTGAGTAAGCAAAACTCTGTAAAAATGGCAATTTTGGTCACTGTGAGGGTTTAAAAAGTGGTCATTCAACATGAGGCACGATCCAATTGACATTTTGAATCATTTTTGTTACAGTCCAAAAAATCAATTTTCGGATGAAAAACGATGACTCCGGACCTGTCGAACGATCCCAAAATGGTCAATATGGATGAAATTTTAACATTTAATCGTTTGACTCTAAATGACTGTTGGATGTGAATTATGACTTTGTCAACTAAAAAAAGTGTGTTTTTTAATGTCATTTCTGTGCCTGAAACGGGTCAAAATTGAAGCTTTTGAGTAAGCAAAACTCTGTAAAAATTGCAATTTTGGTCACTGTGAGGGTTTAAAAAGTGGTTATTCAACATGAGGCACGATCCAATTGACATTTTGAATCATTTTTGGTACAGTCCAAAAAATCAATTTTCGGATGAAAAACGATGACTCCGGACCTGTCGAACGATCCCAAAATGGTCAATATGGATGAAATTTTAACATTTAATCTTTTGACTCTAAATGACTGTTGGATGTGAATTATGACTTTGTCAACTAAAATAAGTGTGTTTAAAGTCATTTCTGTGCCTGAAACGGGTCAAAATTGAAGCTTTTGAGTAAGCAAAACTCTGTAAAAATGGCAATTTTCGTCACTGTGAGGGTTTAAAAAGTGGTTATTCAACATGAGGCACGATCCAATTGACATTTTGAATCATTTTTGGTACAGTCCAAAAAATCAATTTTCGGATGAAAAACGATGACTCCGGACCTGTCGAACGATCCCAAAATGGTCAATATGGATGAAATTTTAACATTTAATCGTTTGACTCTAAATGACTGTTGGATGTGAATTATGACTTTGTCAACTAAAATAAGTATGTTTAAAGTCATTTCTGTGCCTGAAACGGGTCAAAATTGAAGCTTTTGAGTAAGCAAAACTCTGTAAAAATGGCAATTTTCGTCACTGTGAGGGTTTAAAAAGTGGTTATTCAACATGAGGCACGATCCAATTGACATTTTGAATCATTTTTGGTACAGTCCAAAAAATCAATTTTCGGATGAAAAACGATGACTCCGGACCTGTCGAACGATCCCAAAATGGTCAATATGGATGAAATTTTAACATTTAATCGTTTGACTCTAAATGACTGTTGGATGTGAATTATGACTTTGTCAACTAAAAAAGTGTGTTTAAAGTCATTTCTGTGCCTGAAACGGGTCAAAATTGAAGCTTTTGAGTAAGCAAAACTCTGTAAAAATTGCAATTTTGGTCACTGTGAGGGTTTAAAAAGTGGTTATTCAACATGAGGCACGATCCAATTGACATTTTGAATCATTTTTTGTACAGTCCAAAAAATCAATTTTCGGATGAAAAACGATGACTCTGGACCTGTCGAACAATCCCCAAATGGTCAATATGGATGAAATTTTAACATTTAATCTTTTGACTCTAAATGACTGTTGGATGTGAATTATGACTTTGTCAACTAAAATAAGTGTGTTTAAAGTCATTTCTGTGCCTGAAACGGGTCAAAATTGAAGCTTTTGAGTAAGCAAAACTCTGTAAAAATGGCAATTTTGGTCACTGTGAGGGTTTAAAAAGTGGTTATTCAACATGAGGCACGATCCAATTGACATTTTGAATCATTTTTGGTACAGTCCAAAAAATCAATTTTCGGATGAAAAACGATGACTCCGGACCTGTCGAACAATCCCAAAATGGTCAATATGGATGAAATTTTAACATTTAATCTTTTGACTCTAAATGACTGTTGGATGTGAATTATGACTTTGTCAACTAAAAAAAGTGTGTTTAAAGTCATTTCTGTGCCTGAAACGGGTCAAAATTGAAGCTTTTGAGTAAGCAAAACTCTGTAAAAATGGCAATTTTGGTCACTGTGAGGGTTTAAAAAGTGGTTATTCAACATGAGGCACGATCCAATTGACATTTTGAATCATTTTTGGTACAGTCCAAAAAATCAATTTTCGGATGAAAAACGATGACTCCGGACCTGTCGAACAATCCCAAAATGGTCAATATGGATGAAATTTTAACATTTAATCTTTTGACTCTAAATGACTGTTGGATGTGAATTATGACTTTGTCAACTAAAATAAGTGTGTTTAAAGTCATTTCTGTGCCTGAAACGGGTCAAAATTGAAGCTTTTGAGTAAGCAAAACTCTGTAAAAATGGCAATTTTGGTCACTGTGAGGGTTTAAAAAGTGGTTATTCAACATGAGGCACGATCCAATTGACATTTTGAATCATTTTTGGTACAGTCCAAAAAATCAATTTTCGGATGAAAAACGATGACTCCGGACCTGTCGAACGATCCCAAAATGGTCAATATGGATGAAATTTTAACATTTAATCTTTTGACTCTAAATGACTGTTGGGTGTGAATTATGACTTTGTCAACTAAAAAAAGTGTGTTTAAAGTCATTTCTGTGCCTGAAACGGGTCAAAATTGAAGCTTTTGAGTAAGCAAAACTCTGTAAAAATGGCAATTTTGGTCACTGTGAGGGTTTAAAAAGTGGTTATTCAACATGAGGCACGATCCAATTGACATTTTGAATCATTTTTGGTACAGTCCAAAAAATCAATTTTCGGATGAAAAACGATGACTCCGGACCTGTCGAACAATCCCAAAATGGTCAATATGGATGAAATTTTAACATTTAATCTTTTGACTCTAAATGACTGTTGGATGTGAATTATGACTTTGTCAACTAAAATAAGTGTGTTTAAAGTCATTTCTGTGCCTGAAACGGGTCAAAATTGAAGCTTTTGAGTAAGCAAAACTCTGTAAAAATGGCAATTTTGGTCACTGTGAGGGTTTAAAAAGTGGTTATTCAACATGAGGCACGATCCAATTGACATTTTGAATCATTTTTGGTACTGTCCAAAAAATCAATTTTCGGATGAAAAACGATGACTCCTGACCTGTCGAACGATCCCAAAATGGGCAATATGGATGAAATTTTAACATTTAATCTTTCGACTCTAAATGACTGTTGGATGTGAATTATGACTTTGTCAACTAAAATAAGTGTGTTTAAAGTCATTTCTGTGCCTGAAACGGGTCAAAATTGAAGCTTTTGAGTAAGCAAAACTCTGTAAAAATGGCAATTTTGGTCACTGTGAGGGTTTAAAAAGTGGTTATTCAACATGAGGCACGATCCAATTGACATTTTGAATCATTTTTGGTACAGTCCAAAAAATCAATTTTCGGATGAAAAACGATGACTCCGGACCTGTCGAACAATCACAAAATGGTCAATATGGATGAAATTTTAACATTTAATCTTTCGACTCTAAATGACTGTTGGATTTGAATTATGACTTTGTCAACTAAAATAAGTGTGTTTAAAGTCATTTCTGTGCCTGAAACGGGTCAAAATTGAAGCTTTTGAGTAAGCAAAACTCTGTAAAAATGGCAATTTTGGTCACTGTGAGGGTTTAAAAATGGTTATTCAACATGAGGCACGATCCAATTGACATTTTGAATCATTTTTGGTACAGTCCAAAAAATCAATTTTCGGATGAAAAACGATGACTCCGGACCTGTCGAACGATCCCAAAATGGTCCATATGGATGAAATTTTACCATTTAATCTTTTGACTCTAAATGACTGTTGGATGTGAATTATGACTTTGTCAACTAAAATAAGTGTGCTTAAAGTCATTTCTGTGCCTGAAACGGGTCAAAATTGAAACTTTTGAGTAAGCAAAACTCTGTAAAAATGGCAATTTTGGTCACTGTGAGGGTTTAAAAAGTGGTTATTCAACATGAGGCACGATCCAATTGACATTTTGAATCATTTTTGGTACAGTCCAAAAAATCAATTTTCGGATGAAAAACGATGACTCCGGACCTGTCGAACGATCCCAAAATGGGCAATATGGATGAAATTTTAACATTTAATCTTTCGACTCTAAATGACTGTTGGATGTGAATTATGACTTTGTCAACTAAAATAAGTGTGTTTAAAGTCATTTCTGTGTCTGAAACGGGTCAAAATTGAAGCTTTTGAGTAAGCAAAACTCTATAAAAATGGCAATTTTGGTCACTGTGAGGGTTTAAAAAGTGGTTATTCAACATGAGGCACGATCCAATTGACATTTTGAATCATTTTTGGTACAGTCCAAAAAATCAATTTTCGGATGAAAAACGATGACTCCGGACCTGTCGAACGATCCCAAAAAGGTCAATATGGATGAAATTTTAACATTTAATCGTTTGACTCTAAATGACTGTTGGATGTGAATTATGACTTTGTCAACTAAAATAAGTGTGTTTAAAGTCATTTCTGTGCCTGAAACGGGTCAAAATTGAAGCTTTTGAGTAAGCAAAACTCTGTAAAAATGGCAATTTTGGTCACTGTGAGGGTTTAAAAAGTGGTTATTCAACATGAGGCACGATCCAATTGACATTTTGAATAATTTTTGGTACAGTCCAAAAAATCAATTTTCGGATGAAAAACGATGACTCCGGACCTGTCGAACGATCCCAAAATGGTCAATATGGATGAAATTTTAACATTCAATCGTTTGACTCTAAATGACTGTTGGATGTGAATTATGACTTTGTCAACTAAAATAAGTGTGTTTAAAGTCATTTCTGTGCCTGAAACGGGTCAAAATTGAAGCTTTTGAGTAAGCAAAACTCTGTAAAAATGGCAATTTTGGTCACTGTGAGGGTTTAAAAAGTGGTTATTCAACATGAGGCACGATCCAATTGACATTTTGAATCATTTTTGGTACAGTCCAAAAAATCAATTTTCGGATGAAAAACGATGACTCCGGACCTGTCGAACGATCCCAAAATGGGCAATATGGATGAAATTGTAACATTTAATCTTTCGACTCTAAATGACTGTTGGATGTGAATTATGACTTTGTCAACTAAAATAAGTGTGTTTAAAGTCATTTCTGTGCCTGAAACGGGTCAAAATTGAAGCTTTTGAGTAAGCAAAACTCTGTAAAAATGGCAATTTTGGTCACTGTGAGGGTTTAAAAAGTGGTTATTCAACATGAGGCACGATCCAATTGACATTTTGAATCATTTTTGGTACAGTCCAAAAAATCAATTTTCGGATGAAAAACGATGACTCCGGACCTGTCGAACAATACCAAAATAGTCAATATGGATGAAATTTTAACATTTAATTCTTTTGACTCTAAATGACTGTTGGATGTGAATTATGACTTTGTCAACTAAAATAAGTATGTTTAAAGTCATTTCTGTGCCTGAAACGGGTCAAAATCGAAGCTTTTGAGTAAGCAAAACTCTGTAAAAATGGCCATTTTGGTCACTGTGAGGGTTTAAAAAGTGGTTATTCAACATGAGGCACGATCCAATTGACATTTTGAATCATTTTTGGTACAGTCCAAAAAATCAATTTTCGGATGAAAAACGATGACTCCGGACCTGTCGAACGATCCCAAAATGGTCAATATGGATGAAATTTTAACATTTAATCGTTTGACTCTAAATGACTGTTGGATGTGAATTATGACTTTGTCAACTAAAATAAGTATGTTTAAAGTCATTTCTGTGCCTGAAACGGGTCAAAATTGAAGCTTTTGAGTAAGCAAAACTCTGTAAAAATGGCAATTTTCGTCACTGTGAGGGTTTAAAAAGTGGTTATTCAACATGAGGCACGATCCAATTGACATTTTGAATCATTTTTGGTACAGTCCAAAAAATCAATTTTCGGATGAAAAACGATGACTCCGGACCTGTCGAACGATCCCAAAATGGTCAATATGGATGAAATTTTAACATTTAATCGTTTGACTCTAAATGACTGTTGGATGTGAATTATGACTTTGTCAACTAAAAAAGTGTGTTTAAAGTCATTTCTGTGCCTGAAACGGGTCAAAATTGAAGCTTTTGAGTAAGCAAAACTCTGTAAAAATTGCAATTTTGGTCACTGTGAGGGTTTAAAAAGTGGTTATTCAACATGAGGCACGATCCAATTGACATTTTGAATCATTTTTTGTACAGTCCAAAAAATCAATTTTCGGATGAAAAACGATGACTCTGGACCTGTCGAACAATCCCAAAATGGTCAATATGGATGAAATTTTAACATTTAATCTTTTGACTCTAAATGACTGTTGGATGTGAATTATGACTTTGTCAACTAAAATAAGTGTGTTTAAAGTCATTTCTGTGCCTGAAACGGGTCAAAATTGAAGCTTTTGAGTAAGCAAAACTCTGTAAAAATGGCAATTTTGGTCTTTGTGAGGGTTTAAAAAGTGGTTATTCAACATGAGGCACGATCCAATTGACATTTTGAATCATTTTTGGTACAGTCCAAAAAATCAATTTTCGGATGAAAAACGATGACTCCGGACCTGTCGAACGATCCCAAAATGGTCAATATGGATGAAATTTTAACATTTAATCTTTTGACTCTAAATGACTGTTGGATGTGAATTATGACTTTGTCAACTAAAAAAAGTGTGTTTAAAGTCATTTCTGTGCCTGAAACGGGTCAAAATTGAAGCTTTTGAGTAAGCAAAACTCTGTAAAAATGGCAATTTTGGTCACTGCGAGGGTTTAAAAAGTGGTTATTCAACATGAGGCACGATCCAATTGACATTTTGAATCATTTTTGGTACAGTCCAAAAAATCAATTTTCGGATGAAAAACGATGACTCTGGACCTGTCGAACAATCCCAAAATGGTCAATATGGATGAAATTTTAACATTTAATCTTTTGACTCTAAATGACTGTTGGATGTGAATTATGACTTTGTCAACTAAAATAAGTGTGTTTAAAGTCATTTCTGTGCCTGAAACGGGTCAAAATTGAAGCTTTTGAGTAAGCAAAACTCTGTAAAAATGGCAATTTTGGTCACTGTGAGGGTTTAAAAAGTGGTTATTCAACATGAGGCACGATCCAATTGACATTTTGAATCATTTTTGGTACAGTCCAAAAAATCAATTTTCGGATGAAAAACGATGACTCCGGACCTGTCGAACAATCCCAAAATGGTCAATATGGATGAAATTTTAACATTTAATCTTTCGACTCTAAATGACTGTTGGATTTGAATTATGACTTTGTCAACTAAAATAAGTGTGTTTAAAGTCATTTCTGTGCCTGAAACGGGTCAAAATTTAAGCTTTTGAGTAAGCAAAACTCTGTAAAAATGGCAATTTTGGTCACTGTGAGGGTTTAAAAAGTGGTTATTCAACATGAGGCACGATCCAATTGACATTTTGAATCATTTTTGGTACAGTCCAAAAAATCAATTTTCGGATGAAAAACGATGACTCCGGACCTGTCGAACGATCCCAAAATGGTCAATATGGATGAAATTTTAACATTTAATCGTTTGACTCTAAATGACTGTTGGATGTGAATTATGACTTTGTCAACTAAAATAAGTGTGTTTAAAGTCATTTCTGTGCCTGAAACGGGTCAAAATTGAAGCTTTTGAGTAAGCAAAACTCTGTAAAAATGGCAATTTTGGTCACTGTGAGGGTTTAAAAAGTGGTTATTCAACATGAGGCACGATCCAATTGACATTTTGAATAATTTTTGGTACAGTCCAAAAAATCAATTTTCGGATGAAAAACGATGACTCCGGACCTGTCGAACGATCCCAAAATGGTCAATATGGATGAAATTTTAACATTCAATCGTTTGACTCTAAATGACTGTTGGATGTGAATTATGACTTTGTCAACTAAAATAAGTGTGTTTAAAGTCATTTCTGTGCCTGAAACGGGTCAAAATTGAAGCTTTTGAGTAAGCAAAACTCTGTAAAAATGGCAATTTTGGTCACTGTGAGGGTTTAAAAAGTGGTTATTCAACATGAGGCACGATCCAATTGACATTTTGAATCATTTTTGGTACAGTCCAAAAAATCAATTTTCGGATGAAAAACGATGACTCCGGACCTGTCGAACGATCCCAAAATGGGCAATATGGATGAAATTGTAACATTTAATCTTTCGACTCTAAATGACTGTTGGATGTGAATTATGACTTTGTCAACTAAAATAAGTGTGTTTAAAGTCATTTCTGTGCCTGAAACGGGTCAAAATTGAAGCTTTTGAGGAAGCAAAACTCTGTAAAAATGGCAATTTTGGTCACTGTGAGGGTTTAAAAAGTGGTTATTCAACATGAGGCACGATCCAATTGACATTTTGAATCATTTTTGGTACAGTCCAAAAAATCAATTTTCGGATGAAAAACGATGACTCCGGACCTGTCGAACAATACCAAAATGGTCAATATGGATGAAATTTTAACATTTAATTCTTTTGACTCTAAATGACTGTTGGATGTGAATTATGACTTTGTCAACTAAAATAAGTATGTTTAAAGTCATTTCTGTGCCTGAAACGGGTCAAAATCGAAGCTTTTGAGTAAGCAAAACTCTGTAAAAATGGCCATTTTGGTCACTGTGAGGGTTTAAAAAGTGGTTATTCAACATGAGGCACGATCCAATTGACATTTTGAATCATTTTTGGTACAGTCCAAAAAATCCATTTTCGGATGAAAAACGATGACTCCGGACCTGTCGAACGATCCCAAAATGGTCAATATGGATGAAATTTTAACATTTAATCTTTTGACTCTAAATGACTGTTGGATGTGAATTATGACTTTGTCAACTAAAATAAGTGTGTTTAAAGTCATTTCTGTGCCTGAAACGGGTCAAAATTGAAGCTTTTGAGTAAGCAAAACTCTGTAAAAATGGCAATTTTGGTCACTGTGAGGGTTTAAAAAGTGGTCATTCAACATGAGGCACGATCCAATTGACATTTTGAATCATTTTTGGTACAGTCCAAAAAATCAATTTTCGGATGAAAAACGATGACTCCAGACCTGTCGAACAATCCCAAAATGGTCAATATGGATGAAATTTTAACATTTAATCTTTCGACTCTAAATGACTGTTGGATTTGAATTATGACTTTGTCAACTAAAATAAGTGTGTTTAAAGGTATTTCTGTGCCTGAAACGGGTCAAAATTGAAGCTTTTGAGTAAGCAAAACTCTGTAAAAATGGCAATTTTGGTCACTGTGAGGGTTTAAAAAGTGGTTATTCAACATGAGGCACGATCCAATTGACATTTTGAATCATTTTTGGTACAGTCCAAAAAATCAATTTTCGGATGAAAAACGATGACTCCGGACCTGTCGAACGATCCCAAAATGGTCCATATGGATGAAATTTTAACATTTAATCTTTTGACTCTAAATGACTGTTGGATGTGAATTATGACTTTGTCAACTAAAATAAGTGTGCTTAAAGTCATTTCTGTGCCTGAAACGGGTCAAAATTGAAGCTTTTGAGTAAGCAAAACTCTGTAAAAATGGCAATTTTGGTCACTGTGAGGGTTTAAAAAGTGGTTATTCAACATGAGGCACGATCCAATTGACATTTTGAATCATTTTTGGTACAGTCCAAAAAATCAATTTTCGGATGAAAAACGATGACTCCGGACCTGTCGAACGATCCCAAAATGGGCAATATGGATGAAATTTTAACATTTAATCTTTCGACTCTAAATGACTGTTGGATGTGAATTATGACTTTGTCAACTAAAATAAGTGTGTTTAAAGTCATTTCTGTGCCTGAAACGGGTCAAAATTGAAGCTTTTGAGTAAGCAAAACTCTATAAAAATGGCAATTTTGGTCACTGTGAGGGTTTAAAAAGTGGTTATTCAACATGAGGCACGATCCAATTGACATTTTGAATCATTTTTGGTACAGTCCAAAAAATCAATTTTCGGATGAAAAACGATGACTCCGGACCTGTCGAACGATCCCAAAATGGTCAATATGGATGAAATTTTAACATTTAATCGTTTGCCTCTAAATGACTGTTGGATGTGAATTATGACTTTGTCAACTAAAATAAGTGTGTTTAAAGTCATTTCTGTGCCTGAAACGGGTCAAAATCGAAGCTTTTGAGTAAGCAAAACTCTGTAAAAATGGCCATTTTGGTCACTGTGAGGGTTTAAAAAGTGGTTATTCAACATGAGGCACGATCCAATTGACATTTTGAATCATTTTTGGTACAGTCCAAAAAATCCATTTTCGGATGAAAAACGATGACTCCGGACCTGTCGAACGATCCCAAAATGGTCAATATGGATGAAATTTTAACATTTAATCTTTTGACTCTAAATGACTGTTGGATGTGAATTATGACTTTGTCAACTAAAATAAGTGTGTTTAAAGTCATTTCTGTGCCTGAAACGGGTCAAAATTGAAGCTTTTGAGTAAGCAAAACTCTGTAAAAATGGCAATTTTGGTCACTGTGAGGGTTTAAAAAGTGGTCATTCAACATGAGGCACGATCCAATTGACATTTTGAATCATTTTTGTTACAGTCCAAAAAATCAATTTTCGGATGAAAAACGATGACTCCGGACCTGTCGAACGATCCCAAAATGGTCAATATGGATGAAATTTTAACATTTAATCGTTTGACTCTAAATGACTGTTGGATGTGAATTATGACTTTGTCAACTAAAAAAAGTGTGTTTTTTAATGTCATTTCTGTGCCTGAAACGGGTCAAAATTGAAGCTTTTGAGTAAGCAAAACTCTGTAAAAATTGCAATTTTGGTCACTGTGAGGGTTTAAAAAGTGGTTATTCAACATGAGGCACGATCCAATTGACATTTTGAATCATTTTTGGTACAGTCCAAAAAATCAATTTTCGGATGAAAAACGATGACTCCGGACCTGTCGAACGATCCCAAAATGGTCAATATGGATGAAATTTTAACATTTAATCTTTTGACTCTAAATGACTGTTGGATGTGAATTATGACTTTGTCAACTAAAATAAGTGTGTTTAAAGTCATTTCTGTGCCTGAAACGGGTCAAAATTGAAGCTTTTGAGTAAGCAAAACTCTGTAAAAATGGCAATTTTCGTCACTGTGAGGGTTTAAAAAGTGGTTATTCAACATGAGGCACGATCCAATTGACATTTTGAATCATTTTTGGTACAGTCCAAAAAATCAATTTTCGGATGAAAAACGATGACTCCGGACCTGTCGAACGATCCCAAAATGGTCAATATGGATGAAATTTTAACATTTAATCGTTTGACTCTAAATGACTGTTGGATGTGAATTATGACTTTGTCAACTAAAATAAGTATGTTTAAAGTCATTTCTGTGCCTGAAACGGGTCAAAATTGAAGCTTTTGAGTAAGCAAAACTCTGTAAAAATGGCAATTTTCGTCACTGTGAGGGTTTAAAAAGTGGTTATTCAACATGAGGCACGATCCAATTGACATTTTGAATCATTTTTGGTACAGTCCAAAAAATCAATTTTCGGATGAAAAACGATGACTCCGGACCTGTCGAACGATCCCAAAATGGTCAATATGGATGAAATTTTAACATTTAATCGTTTGACTCTAAATGACTGTTGGATGTGAATTATGACTTTGTCAACTAAAAAAGTGTGTTTAAAGTCATTTCTGTGCCTGAAACGGGTCAAAATTGAAGCTTTTGAGTAAGCAAAACTCTGTAAAAATTGCAATTTTGGTCACTGTGAGGGTTTAAAAAGTGGTTATTCAACATGAGGCACTATCCAATTGACATTTTGAATCATTTTTTGTACAGTCCAAAAAATCAATTTTCGGATGAAAAACGATGACTCTGGACCTGTCGAACAATCCCCAAATGGTCAATATGGATGAAATTTTAACATTTAATCTTTTGACTCTAAATGACTGTTGGATGTGAATTATGACTTTGTCAACTAAAATAAGTGTGTTTAAAGTCATTTCTGTGCCTGAAACGGGTCAAAATTGAAGCTTTTGAGTAAGCAAAACTCTGTAAAAATGGCAATTTTGGTCACTGTGAGGGTTTAAAAAGTGGTTATTCAACATGAGGCACGATCCAATTGACATTTTGAATCATTTTTGGTACAGTCCAAAAAATCAATTTTCGGATGAAAAACGATGACTCCGGACCTGTCGAACAATCCCAAAATGGTCAATATGGATGAAATTTTAACATTTAATCTTTTGACTCTAAATGACTGTTGGATGTGAATTATGACTTTGTCAACTAAAAAAAGTGTGTTTAAAGTCATTTCTGTGCCTGAAACGGGTCAAAATTGAAGCTTTTGAGTAAGCAAAACTCTGTAAAAATGGCAATTTTGGTCACTGTGAGGGTTTAAAAAGTGGTTATTCAACATGAGGCACGATCCAATTGACATTTTGAATCATTTTTGGTACAGTCCAAAAAATCAATTTTCGGATGAAAAACGATGACTCCGGACCTGTCGAACAATCCCAAAATGGTCAATATGGATGAAATTTTAACATTTAATCTTTTGACTCTAAATGACTGTTGGATGTGAATTATGACTTTGTCAACTAAAATAAGTGTGTTTAAAGTCATTTCTGTGCCTGAAACGGGTCAAAATTGAAGCTTTTGAGTAAGCAAAACTCTGTAAAAATGGCAATTTTGGTCACTGTGAGGGTTTAAAAAGTGGTTATTCAACATGAGGCACGATCCAATTGACATTTTGAATCATTTTTGGTACAGTCCAAAAAATCAATTTTCGGATGAAAAACGATGACTCCGGACCTGTCGAACGATCCCAAAATGGTCAATATGGATGAAATTTTAACATTTAATCTTTTGACTCTAAATGACTGTTGGGTGTGAATTATGACTTTGTCAACTAAAAAAAGTGTGTTTAAAGTCATTTCTGTGCCTGAAACGGGTCAAAATTGAAGCTTTTGAGTAAGCAAAACTCTGTAAAAATGGCAATTTTGGTCACTGTGAGGGTTTAAAAAGTGGTTATTCAACATGAGGCACGATCCAATTGACATTTTGAATCATTTTTGGTACAGTCCAAAAAATCAATTTTCGGATGAAAAACGATGACTCCGGACCTGTCGAACAATCCCAAAATGGTCAATATGGATGAAATTTTAACATTTAATCTTTTGACTCTAAATGACTGTTGGATGTGAATTATGACTTTGTCAACTAAAATAAGTGTGTTTAAAGTCATTTCTGTGCCTGAAACGGGTCAAAATTGAAGCTTTTGAGTAAGCAAAACTCTGTAAAAATGGCAATTTTGGTCACTGTGAGGGTTTAAAAAGTGGTTATTCAACATGAGGCACGATCCAATTGACATTTTGAATCATTTTTGGTACTGTCCAAAAAATCAATTTTCGGATGAAAAACGATGACTCCTGACCTGTCGAACGATCCCAAAATGGGCAATATGGATGAAATTTTAACATTTAATCTTTCGACTCTAAATGACTGTTGGATGTGAATTATGACTTTGTCAACTAAAATAAGTGTGTTTAAAGTCATTTCTGTGCCTGAAACGGGTCAAAATTGAAGCTTTTGAGTAAGCAAAACTCTGTAAAAATGGCAATTTTGGTCACTGTGAGGGTTTAAAAAGTGGTTATTCAACATGAGGCACGATCCAATTGACATTTTGAATCATTTTTGGTACAGTCCAAAAAATCAATTTTCGGATGAAAAACGATGACTCCGGACCTGTCGAACAATCACAAAATGGTCAATATGGATGAAATTTTAACATTTAATCTTTCGACTCTAAATGACTGTTGGATTTGAATTATGACTTTGTCAACTAAAATAAGTGTGTTTAAAGTCATTTCTGTGCCTGAAACGGGTCAAAATTGAAGCTTTTGAGTAAGCAAAACTCTGTAAAAATGGCAATTTTGGTCACTGTGAGGGTTTAAAAATGGTTATTCAACATGAGGCACGATCCAATTGACATTTTGAATCATTTTTGGTACAGTCCAAAAAATCAATTTTCGGATGAAAAACGATGACTCCGGACCTGTCGAACGATCCCAAAATGGTCCATATGGATGAAATTTTACCATTTAATCTTTTGACTCTAAATGACTGTTGGATGTGAATTATGACTTTGTCAACTAAAATAAGTGTGCTTAAAGTCATTTCTGTGCCTGAAACGGGTCAAAATTGAAACTTTTGAGTAAGCAAAACTCTGTAAAAATGGCAATTTTGGTCACTGTGAGGGTTTAAAAAGTGGTTATTCAACATGAGGCACGATCCAATTGACATTTTGAATCATTTTTGGTACAGTCCAAAAAATCAATTTTCGGATGAAAAACGATGACTCCGGACCTGTCGAACGATCCCAAAATGGGCAATATGGATGAAATTTTAACATTTAATCTTTCGACTCTAAATGACTGTTGGATGTGAATTATGACTTTGTCAACTAAAATAAGTGTGTTTAAAGTCATTTCTGTGTCTGAAACGGGTCAAAATTGAAGCTTTTGAGTAAGCAAAACTCTATAAAAATGGCAATTTTGGTCACTGTGAGGGTTTAAAAAGTGGTTATTCAACATGAGGCACGATCCAATTGACATTTTGAATCATTTTTGGTACAGTCCAAAAAATCAATTTTCGGATGAAAAACGATGACTCCGGACCTGTCGAACGATCCCAAAAAGGTCAATATGGATGAAATTTTAACATTTAATCGTTTGACTCTAAATGACTGTTGGATGTGAATTATGACTTTGTCAACTAAAATAAGTGTGTTTAAAGTCATTTCTGTGCCTGAAACGGGTCAAAATTGAAGCTTTTGAGTAAGCAAAACTCTGTAAAAATGGCAATTTTGGTCACTGTGAGGGTTTAAAAAGTGGTTATTCAACATGAGGCACGATCCAATTGACATTTTGAATAATTTTTGGTACAGTCCAAAAAATCAATTTTCGGATGAAAAACGATGACTCCGGACCTGTCGAACGATCCCAAAATGGTCAATATGGATGAAATTTTAACATTCAATCGTTTGACTCTAAATGACTGTTGGATGTGAATTATGACTTTGTCAACTAAAATAAGTGTGTTTAAAGTCATTTCTGTGCCTGAAACGGGTCAAAATTGAAGCTTTTGAGTAAGCAAAACTCTGTAAAAATGGCAATTTTGGTCACTGTGAGGGTTTAAAAAGTGGTTATTCAACATGAGGCACGATCCAATTGACATTTTGAATCATTTTTGGTACAGTCCAAAAAATCAATTTTCGGATGAAAAACGATGACTCCGGACCTGTCGAACGATCCCAAAATGGGCAATATGGATGAAATTGTAACATTTAATCTTTCGACTCTAAATGACTGTTGGATGTGAATTATGACTTTGTCAACTAAAATAAGTGTGTTTAAAGTCATTTCTGTGCCTGAAACGGGTCAAAATTGAAGCTTTTGAGTAAGCAAAACTCTGTAAAAATGGCAATTTTGGTCACTGTGAGGGTTTAAAAAGTGGTTATTCAACATGAGGCACGATCCAATTGACATTTTGAATCATTTTTGGTACAGTCCAAAAAATCAATTTTCGGATGAAAAACGATGACTCCGGACCTGTCGAACAATACCAAAATAGTCAATATGGATGAAATTTTAACATTTAATTCTTTTGACTCTAAATGACTGTTGGATGTGAATTATGACTTTGTCAACTAAAATAAGTATGTTTAAAGTCATTTCTGTGCCTGAAACGGGTCAAAATCGAAGCTTTTGAGTAAGCAAAACTCTGTAAAAATGGCCATTTTGGTCACTGTGAGGGTTTAAAAAGTGGTTATTCAACATGAGGCACGATCCAATTGACATTTTGAATCATTTTTGGTACAGTCCAAAAAATCCATTTTCGGATGAAAAACGATGACTCCGGACCTGTCGAACGATCCCAAAATGGTCAATATGGATGAAATTTTAACATTTAATCTTTTGACTCTAAATGACTGTTGGATGTGAATTATGACTTTGTCAACTAAAATAAGTGTGTTTAAAGTCATTTCTGTGCCTGAAACGGGTCAAAATTGAAGCTTTTGAGTAAGCAAAACTCTGTAAAAATGGCAATTTTCGTCACTGTGAGGGTTTAAAAAGTGGTTATTCAACATGAGGCACGATCCAATTGACATTTTGAATCATTTTTGGTACAGTCCAAAAAATCAATTTTCGGATGAAAAACGATGACTCCGGACCTGTCGAACGATCCCAAAATGGTCAATATGGATGAAATTTTAACATTTCATCGTTTGACTCTAAATGACTGTTGGGTGTGAATTATGACTTTGTCAACTAAAAAAAGTGTGTTTAAAGTCATTTCTGTGCCTGAAACGGGTCAAAATTGAAGCTTTTGAGTAAGCAAAACTCTGTAAAAATGGCAATTTTGGTCACTGTGAGGGTTTAAAAAGTGGTTATTCAACATGAGGCACGATCCAATTGACATTTTGAATCATTTTTGGTACAGTCCAAAAAATCAATTTTCGGATGAAAAACGATGACTCCGGACCTGTCGAACAATCCCAAAAAGGTCAATATGGATGAAATTTTAACATTTAATCTTTTGACTCTAAATGACTGTTGGATGTGAATTATGACTTTGTCAACTAAAATAAGTGTGTTTAAAGTCATTTCTGTGCCTGAAACGGGTCAAAA
The DNA here is from genome assembly GCF_964263255.1 of Lissotriton vulgaris. Lineage (NCBI taxonomy): Eukaryota > Metazoa > Chordata > Amphibia > Caudata > Salamandridae > Lissotriton > Lissotriton vulgaris. Next base: position 864,300 of record NW_028243682.1, read on the forward strand.
TTGAAGCTTTTGAGTAAGCAAAACTCTGTAAAAATGGCAATTTTCGTCACTGTGAGGGTTTAAAAAGTGGTTATTCAACATGAGGCACGATCCAATTGACATTTTGAATCATTTTTGGTACAGTCCAAAAAATCAATTTTCGGATGAAAAACGATGACTCCGGACCTGTCGAACGATCCCAAAATGGTCAATATGGATGAAATTTTAACATTTAATCGTTTGACTCTAAATGACTGTTGGGTGTGAATTATGACTTTGTCAACTAAAAAAAGTGTGTTTAAAGTCATTTCTGTGCCTGAAACGGGTCAAAATTGAAGCTTTTGAGTAAGCAAAACTCTGTAAAAATGGCAATTTTGGTCACTGTGAGGGTTTAAAAAGTGGTTATTCAACATGAGGCACGATCCAATTGACATTTTGAATAATTTTTGGTACAGTCCAAAAAATCAATTTTCGGATGAAAAACGATGACTCCGGACCTGTCGAACAATACCAAAATGGTCAATATGGATGAAATTTTAACATTTAATTCTTTTGACTCTAAATGACTGTTGGATGTGAATTATGACTTTGTCAACTAAAATAAGTATGTTTAAAGTCATTTCTGTGCCTGAAACGGGTCAAAATCGAAGCTTTTGAGTAAGCAAAACTCTGTAAAAATGGCCATTTTGGTCACTGTGAGGGTTTAAAAAGTGGTTATTCAACATGAGGCACGATCCAATTGACATTTTGAATCGTTTTTGGTACAGTCCAAAAAATCAATTTTCGGATGAAAAACGATGACTCCGGACCTGTCGAACGATCCCAAAATGGTCAATATGGATGAAATTTTAACATTTAATCTTTTGACTCTAAATGACTGTTGGATGTGAATTATGACTTTGTCAACTAAAATAAGTGTGTTTAAAGTCATTTCTGTGCCTGAAACGGGTCAAAATTGAAGCTTTTGAGTAAGCAAAACTCTGTAAAAATGGCAATTTTGGTCACTGTGAGGGTTTAAAAAGTGGTTATTCAACATGAGGCACGATCCAATTGACATTTTGAATCATTTTTGGTACAGTCCAAAAAATCAATTTTCGGATGAAAAACGATGACTCCGGACCTGTCGAACGATCCTAAAATGGGCAATATGGATGAAATTGTAACATTTAATCTATCGACTCTAAATGACTGTTGGATGTGAATTATGACTTTGTCAACTAAAATAAGTGTGTTTAAAGTCATTTCTGTGCCTGAAACGGGTCAAAATTGAAGCTTTTGAGTAAGCAAAACTCTGTAAAAATGGCAATTTTGGTCACTGTGAGGGTTTAAAAAGTGGTTATTCAACATGAGGCACAATCCAATTGACATTTTGAATCATTTTTGGTACAGTCCAAAAAATCAATTTTCGGATGAAAAACGATGACTCCGTACCTGTCGAACGATCCCAAAATGGTCAATATGGATGAAATTTTAACATTTAATCTTTCGACTCTAAATGACTGTTGGATGTGAATTATGACTTTGTCAACTAAAATAAGTGTGTTTAAAGTCATTTCTGTGCCTGAAACGGGTCAAAATTGAAGCTTTTGAGTAAGCAAAACTCTGTAAAAATGGCAATTTTGGTCACTGTGAGGGTTTAAAAAGTGGTTATTCAACATGAGGCACGATCCAATTGACATTTTGAATAATTTTTGGTACAGTCCAAAAAATCAATTTTCGGATGAAAAACGATGACTCCGGACCTGTCGAACAATACCAAAATGGTCAATATGGATGAAATTTTAACATTTAATTCTTTTGACTCTAAATGACTGTTGGATGTGAATTATGACTTTGTCAACTAAAATAAGTATGTTTAAAGTCATTTCTGTGCCTGAAACGGGTCAAAATCGAAGCTTTTGAGTAAGCAAAACTCTGTAAAAATGGCCATTTTGGTCACTGTGAGGGTTTAAAAAGTGGTTATTCAACATGAGGCACGATCCAATTGACATTTTGAATCGTTTTTGGTACAGTCCAAAAAATCAATTTTCGGATGAAAAACGATGACTCCGGACCTGTCGAACGATCCCAAAATGGTCAATATTGATGAAATTTTAACATTTAATCTTTTGACTCTAAATGACTGTTGGATGTGAATTATGACTTTGTCAACTAAAATAAGTGTGTTTAAAGTCATTTCTGTGCCTGAAACGGGTCAAAATTGAAGCTTTTGAGTAAGCAAAACTCTGTAAAAATGGCAATTTTCGTCACTGTGAGGGTTTAAAAAGTGGTTATTCAACATGAGGCACGATCCAATTGACATTTTGAATCATTTTTGGTACAGTCCAAAAAATCAATTTTCGGATGAAAAACGATGACTCCGGACCTGTCGAACGATCCCAAAATGGTCAATATGGATGAAATTTTAACATTTAATCGTTTGACTCTAAATGACTGTTGGATGTGAATTATGACTTTGTCAACTAAAAAAAGTGTGTTTAAAGTCATTTCTGTGCCTGAAACGGGTCAAAATTGAAGCTTTTGAGTAAGCAAAACTCTGTAAAAATTGCAATTTTGGTCACTGTGAGGGTTTAAAAAGTGGTTATTCAACATGAGGCACTATCCAATTGACATTTTGAATCATTTTTGGTACAGTCCAAAAAATCAATTTTCGGATGAAAAACGATGACTCCGGACCTGTCGAACAATCCCAAAATGGTCAATATGGATGAAATTTTAACATTTAATCTTTTGACTCTAAATGACTGTTGGATGTGAATTATGACTTTGTCAACTAAAATAAGTGTGTTTAAAGTCATTTCTGTGCCTGAAACGGGTCAAAATTGAAGCTTTTGAGTAAGCAAAACTCTGTAAAAATGGCAATTTTGGTCACTGTGAGGGTTTAAAAAGTGGTTATTCAACATGAGGCACGATCCAATTGACATTTTGAATCATTTTTGGTACAGTCCAAAAAATCAATTTTCGGATGAAAAACGATGACTCCGGACCTGTCGAACAATCCCAAAATGGTCAATATGGATGAAATTTTAACATTTAATCTTTTGACTCTAAATGACTGTTGGATGTGAATTATGACTTTGTCAACTAAAAAAAGTGTGTTTAAAGTCATTTCTGTGCCTGAAACGGGTCAAAATTGAAGCTTTTGAGTAAGCAAAACTCTGTAAAAATGGCAATTTTGGTCACTGTGAGGGTTTAAAAAGTGGTTATTCAACATGAGGCACGATCCAATTGACATTTTGAATCATTTTTGGTACAGTCCAAAAAATCAATTTTCGGATGAAAAACGATGACTCCGGACCTATCGAACAATCCCAAAATGGTCAATATGGATGAAATTTTAACATTTAATCTTTTGACTCTAAATGACTGTTGGATGTGAATTATGACTTTGTCAACTAAAATAAGTGTGTTTAAAGTCATTTCTGTGCCTGAAACGGGTCAAAATTGAAGCTTTTGAGTAAGCAAAACTCTGTAAAAATGGCAATTTTGGTCACTGTGAGGGTTTAAAAAGTGGTTATTCAACATGAGGCACGATCCAATTGACATTTTGAATCATTTTTGGTACAGTCCAAAAAATCAATTTTCGGATGAAAAACGATGACTCCGGACCTGTCGAACGATCCCAAAATGGTCAATATGGATGAAATTTTAACATTTAATCTTTTGACTCTAAATGACTGTTGGGTGTGAATTATGACTTTGTCAACTAAAAAAAGTGTGTTTAAAGTCATTTCTGTGCCTGAAACGGGTCAAAATTGAAGCTTTTGAGTAAGCAAAACTCTGTAAAAATGGCAATTTTGGTCACTGTGAGGGTTTAAAAAGTGGTTATTCAACATGAGGCACGATCCAATTGACATTTTGAATCATTTTTGGTACAGTCCAAAAAATCAATTTTCGGATGAAAAACGATGACTCCGGACCTGTCGAACAATCCCAAAATGGTCAATATGGATGAAATTTTAACATTTAATCTTTTGACTCTAAATGACTGTTGGATGTGAATTATGACTTTGTCAACTAAAATAAGTGTGTTTAAAGTCATTTCTGTGCCTGAAACGGGTCAAAATTGAAGCTTTTGAGTAAGCAAAACTCTGTAAAAATGGCAATTTTGGTCACTGTGAGGGTTTAAAAAGTGGTTATTCAACATGAGGCACGATCCAATTGACATTTTGAATCATTTTTGGTACAGTCCAAAAAATCAATTTTCGGATGAAAAACGATGACTCCGGACCTGTCGAACAATCCCAAAATGGTCAATATGGATGAAATTTTAACATTTAATCTTTTGACTCTAAATGACTGTTGGATGTGAATTATGACTTTGTCAACTAAAATAAGTGTGTTTAAAGTCATTTCTGTGCCTGAAACGGGTCAAAATTGAAGCTTTTGAGTAAGCAAAACTCTGTAAAAATGGCAATTTTGGTCACTGTGAGGGTTTAAAAAGTGGTTATTCAACATGAGGCACGATCCAATTGACATTTTGAATCATTTTTGGTACAGTCCAAAAAATCAATTTTCGGATGAAAAACGATGACTCCGGACCTGTCGAACAATCCCAAAATGGTCAATATGGATGAAATTTTAACATTTAATCTTTCGACTCTAAATGACTGTTGGATTTGAATTATGACTTTGTCAACTAAAATAAGTGTGTTTAAAGTCATTTCTGTGCCTGAAACGGGTCAAAATTGAAGCTTTTGAATAAGCAAAACTCTGTAAAAATGGCAATTTTGGTCACTGTGAGGGTTTAAAAAGTGGTTATTCAACATGAGGCACGATCCAATTGACATTTTGAATCATTTTTGGTACAGTCCAAAAAATCAATTTTCGGATGAAAAACGATGACTCCGGACCTGTCGAACGATCCCAAAATGGTCCATATGGATGAAATTTTAACATTTAATCTTTTGACTCTAAATGACTGTTGGATGTGAATTATGACTTTGTCAACTAAAATAAGTGTGCTTAAAGTCATTTCTGTGCCTGAAACGGGTCAAAATTGAAGCTTTTGAGTAAGCAAAACTCTGTAAAAATGGCAATTTTGGTCACTGTGAGGGTTTAAAAAGTGGTTATTCAACATGAGGCACGATCCAATTGACATTTTGAATCATTTTTGGTACAGTCCAAAAAATCAATTTTCGGATGAAAAACGATGACTCCGGACCTGTCGAACGATCCCAAAATGGGCAATATGGATGAAATTTTAACATTTAATCTTTCGACTCTAAATGACTGTTGGATGTGAATTATGACTTTGTCAACTAAAATAAGTGTGTTTAAAGTCATTTCTGTGCCTGAAACGGGTCAAAATTGAAGCTTTTGAGTAAGCAAAACTCTATAAAAATGGCAATTTTGGTCACTGTGAGGGTTTAAAAAGTGGTTATTCAACATGAGGCACGATCCAATTGACATTTTGAATCATTTTTGGTACAGTCCAAAAAATCAATTTTCGGATGAAAAACGATGACTCCGGACCTGTCGAACAATCCCAAAATGGTCAATATGGATGAAATTTTAACATTTAATCTTTCGACTCTAAATGACTGTTGGATTTGAATTATGACTTTGTCAACTAAAATAAGTGTGTTTAAAGTCATTTCTGTGCCTGAAACGGGTCAAAATTGAAGCTTTTGAGTAAGCAAAACTCTGTAAAAATGGCAATTTTGGTCACTGTGAGGGTTTAAAAAGTGGTTATTCAACATGAGGCACGATCCAATTGACATTTTGAATCATTTTTGGTACAGTCCAAAAAATCAATTTTCGGATGAAAAACGATGACTCCGGACCTGTCGAACGATCCCAAAATGGTCCATATGGATGAAATTTTAACATTTAATCTTTTGACTCTAAATGACTGTTGGATGTGAATTATGACTTTGTCAACTAAAATAAGTGTGCTTAAAGTCATTTCTGTGCCTGAAACGGGTCAAAATTGAAGCTTTTGAGTAAGCAAAACTCTGTAAAAATGGCAATTTTGGTCACTGTGAGGGTTTAAAAAGTGGTTATTCAACATGAGGCACGATCCAATTGACATTTTGAATCATTTTTGGTACAGTCCAAAAAATCAATTTTCGGATGAAAAACGATGACTCCGGACCTGTCGAACGATCCCAAAATGGGCAATATGGATGAAATTTTAACATTTAATCTTTCGACTCTAAATGACTGTTGGATGTGAATTATGACTTTGTCAACTAAAATAAGTGTGTTTAAAGTCATTTCTGTGCCTGAAACGGGTCAAAATTGAAGCTTTTGAGTAAGCAAAACTCTATAAAAATGGCAATTTTGGTCACTGTGAGGGTTTAAAAAGTGGTTATTCAACATGAGGCACGATCCAATTGACATTTTGAATCATTTTTGGTACAGTCCAAAAAATCAATTTTCGGATGAAAAACGATGACTCCGGACCTGTCGAACGATCCCAAAATGGTCAATATGGATGAAATTTTAACATTTAATCGTTTGACTCTAAATGACTGTTGGATGTGAATTATGACTTTGTCAACTAAAATAAGTGTGTTTAAAGTCATTTCTGTGCCTGAAACGGGTCAAAATTGAAGCTTTTGAGTAAGCAAAACTCTGTAAAAATGGCAATTTTGGTCACTGTGAGGGTTTAAAAAGTGGTTATTCAACATGAGGCACGATCCAATTGACATTTTGAATAATTTTTGGTACAGTCCAAAAAATCAATTTTCGGATGAAAAACGATGACTCCGGACCTGTCGAACGATCCCAAAATGGTCAATATGGATGAAATTTTAACATTCAATCGTTTGACTCTAAATGACTGTTGGATGTGAATTATGACTTTGTCAACTAAAATAAGTGTGTTTAAAGTCATTTCTGTGCCTGAAACGGGTCAAAATTGAAGCTTTTGAGTAAGCAAAACTCTGTAAAAATGGCAATTTTGGTCACTGTGAGGGTTTAAAAAGTGGTTATTCAACATGAGGCACGATCCAATTGACATTTTGAATCATTTTTGGTACAGTCCAAAAAATCAATTTTCGGATGAAAAACGATGACTCCGGACCTGTCGAACGATCCCAAAATGGGCAATATGGATGAAATTGTAACATTTAATCTTTCGACTCTAAATGACTGTTGGATGTGAATTATGACTTTGTCAACTAAAATAAGTGTGTTTAAAGTCATTTCTGTGCCTGAAACGGGTCAAAATTGAAGCTTTTGAGTAAGCAAAACTCTGTAAAAATGGCAATTTTGGTCACTGTGAGGGTTTAAAAAGTGGTTATTCAACATGAGGCACGATCCAATTGACATTTTGAATCATTTTTGGTACAGTCCAAAAAATCAATTTTCGGATGAAAAACGATGACTCCGGACCTGTCGAACAATACCAAAATGGTCAATATGGATGAAATTTTAACATTTAATTCTTTTGACTCTAAATGACTGTTGGATGTGAATTATGACTTTGTCAACTAAAATAAGTATGTTTAAAGTCATTTCTGTGCCTGAAACGGGTCAAAATCGAAGCTTTTGAGTAAGTAAAACTCTGTAAAAATGGCCATTTTGGTCACTGTGAGGGTTTAAAAAGTGGTTATTCAACATGAGGCACGATCCAATTGACATTTTGAATCATTTTTGGTACAGTCCAAAAAATCCATTTTCGGATGAAAAACGATGACTCCGGACCTGTCGAACGATCCCAAAATGGTCAATATGGATGAAATTTTAACATTTAATCTTTTGACTCTAAATGACTGTTGGATGTGAATTATGACTTTGTCAACTAAAATAAGTGTGTTTAAAGTCATTTCTGTGCCTGAAACGGGTCAAAATTGAAGCTTTTGAGTAAGCAAAACTCTGTAAAAATGGCAATTTTGGTCACTGTGAGGGTTTAAAAAGTGGTTATTCAACATGAGGCACGATCCAATTGACATTTTGAATCATTTTTGGTACAGTCCAAAAAATCAATTTTCGGATGAAAAACGATGACTCCGGACCTGTCGAACGATCCCAAAATGATCAATATGGATGAAATTTTAACATTTAATCGTTTGACTCTAAATGACTGTTGGATGTGAATTATGACTTTGTCAACTAAAAAAAGTGTGTTTTTTAATGTCATTTCTGTGCCTGAAACGGGTCAAAATTGAAGCTTTTGAGTAAGCAAAACTCTGTAAAAATTGCAATTTTGGTCACTGTGAGGGTTTAAAAAGTGGTTATTCAACATGAGGCACGATCCAATTGACATTTTGAATCATTTTTGGTACAGTCCAAAAAATCAATTTTCGGATGAAAAACGATGACTCCGGACCTGTCGAACGATCCCAAAATGGTCAATATGGATGAAATTTTAACATTTAATCTTTTGACTCTAAATGACTGTTGGATGTGAATTATGACTTTGTCAACTAAAATAAGTGTGTTTAAAGTCATTTCTGTGCCTGAAACGGGTCAAAATTGAAGCTTTTGAGTAAGCAAAACTCTGTAAAAATGGCAATTTTCGTCACTGTGAGGGTTTAAAAAGTGGATTTTCAACATGAGGCACGATCCAATTGACATTTTGAATCATTTTTGGTACAGTCCAAAAAATCAATTTTCGGATGAAAAACGATGACTCCGGACCTGTCGAACGATCCCAAAATGGTCAATATGGATGAAATTTTAACATTTAATCGTTTGACTCTAAATGACTGTTGGATGTGAATTATGACTTTGTCAACTAAAAAAAGTGTGTTTAAAGTCATTTCTGTGCCTGAAACGGGTCAAAATTGAAGCTTTTGAGTAAGCAAAACTCTGTAAAAACTTGCAATTTTGGTCACTGTGAGGGTTTAAAAAGTGGTTATTCAACATGAGGCACGATCCAATTGACATTTTGAATCATTTTTGGTACAGTCCAAAAAATCAATTTTCGGATGAAAAACGATGACTCCGGACCTGTCGAACAATCCCAAAATGGTCAATATGGATGAAATTTTAACATTTAATCTTTTGACTCTAAATGACTGTTGGATGTGAATTATGACTTTGTCAACTAAAATAAGTGTGTTTAAAGTCATTTCTGTGCCTGAAACGGGTCAAAATTGAAGCTTTTGAGTAAGCAAAACTCTGTAAAAATGGCAATTTTGGTCACTGTGAGGGTTTAAAAAGTGGTTATTCAACATGAGGCACGATCCAATTGACATTTTAAATCATTTTTGGTACAGTCCAAAAAATCAATTTTCGGATGAAAAACGATGACTCCGGACCTGTCGAACGATCCCAAAATGGTCAATATGGATGAAATTTTAACATTTAATCGTTTGACTCTAAATGACTGTTGGATGTGAATTATGACTTTGTCAACTAAAATAAGTATGTTTAAAGTCATTTCTGTGCCTGAAACGGGTCAAAATTGAAGCTTTTGAGTAAGCAAAACTCTGTAAAAATGGCAATTTTGGTCACTGTGAGGGTTTAAAAAGTGGTTATTCAAAATGAGGCACGATCCAATTGACATTTTGAATCATTTTTGGTACAGTCCAAAAAATCAATTTTCGGATGAAAAACGATGACTCCGGACCTGTCGAACAATCCCAAAATGGTCAATATGGATGAAATTTTAACATTTAATCGTTTGACTCTAAATGACTGTTGGATGTGAATTATGACTTTGTCAACTAAAATAAGTGTGTTTAAAGTCATTTCTGTGCCTGAAACGGGTCAAAATTGAAGCTTTTGAGTAAGCAAAACTCTGTAAAAATGGCAATTTTGGTCACTGTGAGGGTTTAAAAAGTGGTTATTCAACATGAGGCACGATCCAATTGACATTTTGAATCATTTTTAGTACAGTCCAAAAATTCAATTTTCGGATGAAAAACGATGACTCCGGACCTGTCGAACGATCCCAAAATGGGCAATATGGATATAATTTTAACATTTAATCTTTCGACTCTAAATGACTGTTGGATGTGAATTATGACTTTGTCAACTAAAATAAGTGTGTTTAAAGTCATTTCTGTGCCTGAAACGGGTCAAAATTGAAGCTTTTGAGTAAGCAAAACTCTGTAAAAATGGCAATTTTGGTCACTGTGAGGGTTTAAAAAGTGGTTATTCAACATGAGGCACGATCCAATTGACATTTTGAATCATTTTTGGTACAGTCCAAAAAATCAATTTTCGTATGAAAAACGATGACTCCGGACCTGTCGAACAATCCCAAAATGGTCAATATGGATGAAATTTTAACATTTAATCTTTTGACTCTAAATGACTGTTGGATGTGAATTATGACTTTGTCAACTAAAATAAGTGTGTTTAAAGTCATTTCTGTGCCTGAAACGGGTCAAAATTGAAGCTTTTGAGTAAGCAAAACTCTGTAAAAATGGCAATTTTGGTCACTGTGAGGGTTTAAAAAGTGGTTATTCAACATGAGGCACGATCCAATTGACATTTTGAATCATTTTTGGTACAGTCCAAAAAATCAATTTTCGGATGAAAAACGATGACTCCGGACCTGTCGAACGATCCCAAAATGGTCAATATGGATGAAATTTTAACATTTAATCTTTTGACTCTAAATGACTGTTGGGTGTGAATTATGACTTTGTCAACTAAAATAAGTGTGTTTAAAGTCATTTCTGTGCCTGAAACGGGTCAAAATTGAAGCTTTTGAGTAAGCAAAACTCTGTAAAAATGGCAATTTTGGTCACTGTGAGGGTTTAAAAAGTGGTTATTCAACATGAGGCACGATCCAATTGACATTTTGAATCATTTTTGGTACAGTCCAAAAAATCAATTTTCGGATGAAAAACGATGACTCCTGACCTGTCGAACGATCCCAAAATGGGCAATATGGATGAAATTTTAACATTTAATCTTTCGACTCTAAATGACTGTTGGATGTGAATTATGACTTTGTCAACTAAAATAAGTGTGTTTAAAGTCATTTCTGTGCCTGAAACGGGTCAAAATTGAAGCTTTTGAGTAAGCAAAACTCTGTAAAAATGGCAATTTTGGTCACTGTGAGGGTTTAAAAAGTGGTTATTCAACATGAGGCACGATCCAATTGACATTTTGAATCATTTTTGGTACAGTCCAAAAAATCAATTTTCGGATGAAAAACGATGACTCCGGACCTGTCGAACAATCCCAAAATGGTCAATATGGATGAAATTTTAACATTTAATCTTTCGACTCTAAATGACTGTTGGATTTGAATTATGACTTTGTCAACTAAAATAAGTGTGTTTAAAGTCATTTCTGTGCCTGAAACGGGTCAAAATTGAAGCTTTTGAGTAAGCAAAACTCTGTAAAAATGGCAATTTTGGTCACTGTGAGGGTTTAAAAAGTGGTTATTCAACATGAGGCACGATCCAATTGACATTTTGAATCATTTTTGGTACAGTCCAAAAAATCAATTTTCGGATGAAAAACGATGACTCCGGACCTGTCGAACGATCCCAAAATGGTCCATATGGATGAAATTTTAACATTTAATCTTTTGACTCTAAATGACTGTTGGATGTGAATTATGACTTTGTCAACTAAAATAAGTGTGCTTAAAGTCATTTCTGTGCCTGAAACGGGTCAAAATTGAAGCTTTTGAGTAAGCAAAACTCTGTAAAAATGGCAATTTTGGTCACTGTGAGGGTTTAAAAAGTGGTTATTCAACATGAGGCACGATCCAATTGACATTTTGAATCATTTTTGGTACAGTCCAAAAAATCAATTTTCGGATGAAAAACGATGACTCCGGACCTGTCGAACGATCCCAAAATGGTCAATATGGATGAAATTTTAACATTTAATCGTTTGACTCTAAATGACTGTTGGATGTGAATTATGACTTTGTCAACTAAAAAAAGTGTGTTTAAAGTCATTTCTGTGCCTGAAACGGGTCAAAACTGAAGCTTTTGAGTAAGCAAAACTCTGTAAAAATGGCAATTTTGGTCACTGTGAGGGTTTAAAAAGTGGTTATTCAACATGAGGCACGATCCAATTGACATTTTGAATCATTTTTGGTACAGTCCAAAAAATCAATTTTCGTATGAAAAACGATGACTCCGGACCTGTCGAACAATCCCAAAATGGTCAATATGGATGAAATTTTAACATTTAATCTTTTGACTCTAAATGACTGTTGGATGTGAATTATGACTTTGTCAACTAAAATAAGTGTGTTTAAAGTCATTTCTGTGCCTGAAACGGGTCAAAATTGAAGCTTTTGAGTAAGCAAAACTCTGTAAAAATGGCAATTTTGGTCACTGTGAGGGTTTAAAAAGTGGTTATTCAACATGAGGCACGATCCAATTGACATTTTGAATCATTTTTGGTACAGTCCAAAAAATCAATTTTCGGATGAAAAACGATGACTCCGGACCTGTCGAACGATCCTAAAATGGGCAATATGGATGAAATTGTAACATTTAATCTATCGACTCTAAATGACTGTTGGATGTGAATTATGACTTTGTCAACTAAAATAAGTGTGTTTAAAGTCATTTCTGTGCCTGAAACGGGTCAAAATTGAAGCTTTTGAGTAAGCAAAACTCTGTAAAAATGGCAATTTTGGTCACTGTGAGGGTTTAAAAAGTGGTTATTCAACATGAGGCACGATCCAATTGACATTTTGAATCATTTTTGGTACAGTCCAAAAAATCAATTTTCGGATGAAAAACGATGACTCCGTACCTGTCGAACGATCCCAAAATGGTCAATATGGATGAAATTTTAACATTTAATCTTTCGACTCTAAATGACTGTTGGATGTGAATTATGACTTTGTCAACTAAAATAAGTGTGTTTAAAGTCATTTCTGTGCCTGAAACGGGTCAAAATTGAAGCTTTTGAGTAAGCAAAACTCTGTAAAAATGGCAATTTTGGTCACTGTGAGGGTTTAAAAAGTGGTTATTCAACATGAGGCACGATCCAATTGACATTTTGAATCATTTTTGGTACAGTCCAAAAAATCAATTTTCGGATGAAAAACGATGACTCCGGACCTGTCGAACGATCCCAAAATGGTCAATATGGATGAAATTTTAACATTTAATCGTTTGACTCTAAATGACTGTTGGGTGTGAATTATGACTTTGTCAACTAAAAAAAGTGTGTTTAAAGTCATTTCTGTGCCTGAAACGGGTCAAAATTGAAGCTTTTGAGTAAGCAAAACTCTGTAAAAATGGCAATTTTGGTCACTGTGAGGGTTTGAAAAGTGGTTATTCAACATGAGGCACGATCCAATTGATATTTTGAATAATTTTTGGTACAGTCCAAAAAATCAATTTTCGGATGAAAAACGATGACTCCGGACCTGTCGAACAATACCAAAATGGTCAATATGGATGAAATTTTAACATTTAATTCTTTTGACTCTAAATGACTGTTGGATGTGAATTATGACTTTGTCAACTAAAATAAGTATGTTTAAAGTCATTTCTGTGCCTGAAACGGGTCAAAATCGAAGCTTTTGAGTAAGCAAAACTCTGTAAAAATGGCCATTTTGGTCACTGTGAGGGTTTAAAAAGTGGTTATTCAACATGAGGCACGATCCAATTGACATTTTGAATCGTTTTTGGTACAGTCCAAAAAATCAATTTTCGGATGAAAAACGATGACTCCGGACCTGTCGAACGATCCCAAAATGGTCAATATTGATGAAATTTTAACATTTAATCTTTTGACTCTAAATGACTGTTGGATGTGAATTATGACTTTGTCAACTAAAATAAGTGTGTTTAAAGTCATTTCTGTGCCTGAAACGGGTCAAAATTGAAGCTTTTGAGTAAGCAAAACTCTGTAAAAATGGCAATTTTCGTCACTGTGAGGGTTTAAAAAGTGGTTATTCAACATGAGGCACGATCCAATTGACATTTTGAATCATTTTTGGTACAGTCCAAAAAATCAATTTTCGGATGAAAAACGATGACTCCGGACCTGTCGAACGATCCCAAAATGGTCAATATGGATGAAATTTTAACATTTAATCGTTTGACTCTAAATGACTGTTGGATGTGAATTATGACTTTGTCAACTAAAATAAGTGTGTTTAAAGTCATTTCTGTGCCTGAAACGGGTCAAAATTGAAGCTTTTGAGTAAGCAAAACTCTGTAAAAATTGCAATTTTGGTCACTGTGAGGGTTTAAAAAGTGGTTATTCAACATGAGGCACGATCCAATTGACATTTTGAATCATTTTTGGTACAGTCCAAAAAATCAATTTTCGGATGAAAAACGATGACTCCGGACCTGTCGAACAATCCCAAAATGGTCAATATGGATGAAATTTTAACATTTAATCGTTTGACTCTAAATGACTGTTGGATGTGAATTATGACTTTGTCAACTAAAATAAGTGTGTTTAAAGTCATTTCTGTGCCTGAAACGGGTCAAAATTGAAGCTTTTGAGTAAGCAAAACTCTGTAAAAATGGCAATTTTGGTCACTGTGAGGGTTTAAAAAGTGGTTATTCAACATGAGGCACGATCCAATTGACATTTTGAATAATTTTTGGTACAGTCCAAAAAATCAATTTTCGGATGAAAAACGATGACTCCGGACCTGTCGAACGATCCCAAAATGGTCAATATGGATGAAATTTTAACATTCAATCGTTTGACTCTAAATGACTGTTGGATGTGAATTATGACTTTGTCAACTAAAATAAGTGTGTTTAAAGTCATTTCTGTGCCTGAAACGGGTCAAAATTGAAGCTTTTGAGTAAGCAAAACTCTGTAAAAATGGCAATTTTGGTCACTGTGAGGGTTTAAAAAGTGGTTATTCAACATGAGGCACGATCCAATTGACATTTTGAATCATTTTTGGTACAGTCCAAAAAATCAATTTTCGGATGAAAAACGATGACTCCGGACCTGTCGAACGATCCCAAAATGGGCAATATGGATGAAATTGTAACATTTAATCTTTCGACTCTAAATGACTGTTGGATGTGAATTATGACTTTGTCAACTAAAATAAGTGTGTTTAAAGTCATTTCTGTGCCTGAAACGGGTCAAAATTGAAGCTTTTGAGTAAGCAAAACTCTGTAAAAATGGCAATTTTGGTCACTGTGAGGGTTTAAAAAGTGGTTATTCAACATGAGGCACGATCCAATTGACATTTTGAATCATTTTTGGTACAGTCCAAAAAATCAATTTTCGGATGAAAAACGATGACTCCGGACCTGTCGAACAATACCAAAATGGTCAATATGGATGAAATTTTAACATTTAATTCTTTTGACTCTAAATGACTGTTGGATGTGAATTATGACTTTGTCAACTAAAATAAGTATGTTTAAAGTCATTTCTGTGCCTGAAACGGGTCAAAATCGAAGCTTTTGAGTAAGCAAAACTCTGTAAAAATGGCAATTTTGGTCACTGTGAGGGTTTAAAAAGTGGTTATTCAACATGAGGCACGATCCAATTGACATTTTGAATCATTTTTGGTACAGTCCAAAAAATCAATTTTCGTATGAAAAACGATGACTCCGGACCTGTCGAACAATCCCAAAATGGTCAATATGGATGAAATTTTAACATTTAATCTTTTGACTCTAAATGACTGTTGGATGTGAATTATGACTTTGTCAACTAAAATAAGTGTGTTTAAAGTCATTTCTGTGCCTGAAACGGGTCAAAATTGAAGCTTTTGAGTAAGCAAAACTCTGTAAAAATGGCAATTTTGGTCACTGTGAGGGTTTAAAAAGTGGTTATTCAACATGAGGCACGATCCAATTGACATTTTGAATCATTTTTGGTACAGTCCAAAAAATCAATTTTCGGATGAAAAACGATGACTCCGGACCTGTCGAACGATCCCAAAATGGTCAATATGGATGAAATTTTAACATTTAATCTTTTGACTCTAAATGACTGTTGGGTGTGAATTATGACTTTGTCAACTAAAAAAAGTGTGTTTAAAGTCATTTCTGTGCCTGAAACGGGTCAAAATTGAAGCTTTTGAGTAAGCAAAACTCTGTAAAAATGGCAATTTTGGTCACGGTGAGGGTTTAAAAAGTGGTTATTCAACATGAGGCACGATCCAATTGACATTTTGAATCATTTTTGGTACAGTCCAAAAAATCAATTTTCGGATGAAAAACGATGACTCCGGACCTGTCGAACAATCCCAAAATGGTCAATATGGATGAAATTTTAACATTTAATCTTTTGACTCTAAATGACTGTTGGATGTGAATTATGACTTTGTCAACTAAAATAAGTGTGTTTAAAGTCATTTCTGTGCCTGAAACGGGTCAAAATTGAAGCTTTTGAGTAAGCAAAACTCTGTAAAAATGGCAATTTTGGTCACTGTGAGGGTTTAAAAAGTGGTTATTCAACATGAGGCACGATCCAATTGACATTTTGAATCATTTTTGGTACAGTCCAAAAAATCAATTTTCGGATGAAAAACGATGACTCCTGACCTGTCGAACGATCCCAAAATGGGCAATATGGATGAAATTTTAACATTTAATCTTTCGACTCTAAATGACTGTTGGATGTGAATTATGACTTTGTCAACTAAAATAAGTGTGTTTAAAGTCATTTCTGTGCCTGAAACGGGTCAAAATTGAAGCTTTTGAGTAAGCAAAACTCTGTAAAAATGGCAATTTTCGTCACTGTGAGGGTTTAAAAAGTGGTTATTCAACATGAGGCACGATCCAATTGACATTTTGAATCATTTTTGGTACAGTCCAAAAAATCAATTTTCGGATGAAAAACGATGACTCCGGACCTGTCGAACGATCCCAAAATGGTCAATATGGATGAAATTTTAACATTTAATCGTTTGACTCTAAATGACTGTTGGATGTGAATTATGACTTTGTCAACTAAAATAAGTGTGTTTAAAGTCATTTCTGTGCCTGAAACGGGTCAAAATTGAAGCTTTTGAGTAAGCAAAACTCTGTAAAAATTGCAATTTTGGTCACTGTGAGGGTTTAAAAAGTGGTTATTCAACATGAGGCACGATCCAATTGACATTTTGAATCATTTTTGGTACAGTCCAAAAAATCAATTTTCGGATGAAAAACGATGACTCCGGACCTGTCGAACAATCCCAAAATGGTCAATATGGATGAAATTTTAACATTTAATCGTTTGACTCTAAATGACTGTTGGATGTGAATTATGACTTTGTCAACTAAAATAAGTGTGTTTAAAGTCATTTCTGTGCCTGAAACGGGTCAAAATTGAAGCTTTTGAGTAAGCAAAACTCTGTAAAAATGGCAATTTTGGTCACTGTGAGGGTTTAAAAAGTGGTTATTCAACATGAGGCACGATCCAATTGACATTTTGAATAATTTTTGGTACAGTCCAAAAAATCAATTTTCGGATGAAAAACGATGACTCCGGACCTGTCGAACGATCCCAAAATGGTCAATATGGATGAAATTTTAACATTCAATCGTTTGACTCTAAATGACTGTTGGATGTGAATTATGACTTTGTCAACTAAAATAAGTGTGTTTAAAGTCATTTCTGTGCCTGAAACGGGTCAAAATTGAAGCTTTTGAGTAAGCAAAACTCTGTAAAAATGGCAATTTTGGTCACTGTGAGGGTTTAAAAAGTGGTTATTCAACATGAGGCACGATCCAATTGACATTTTGAATCATTTTTGGTACAGTCCAAAAAATCAATTTTCGGATGAAAAACGATGACTCCGGACCTGTCGAACGATCCCAAAATGGGCAATATGGATGAAATTGTAACATTTAATCTTTCGACTCTAAATGACTGTTGGATGTGAATTATGACTTTGTCAACTAAAATAAGTGTGTTTAAAGTCATTTCTGTGCCTGAAACGGGTCAAAATTGAAGCTTTTGAGTAAGCAAAACTCTGTAAAAATGGCAATTTTGGTCACTGTGAGGGTTTAAAAAGTGGTTATTCAACATGAGGCACGATCCAATTGACATTTTGAATCATTTTTGGTACAGTCCAAAAAATCAATTTTCGGATGAAAAACGATGACTCCGGACCTGTCGAACAATACCAAAATGGTCAATATGGATGAAATTTTAACATTTAATTCTTTTGACTCTAAATGACTGTTGGATGTGAATTATGACTTTGTCAACTAAAATAAGTATGTTTAAAGTCATTTCTGTGCCTGAAACGGGTCAAAATCGAAGCTTTTGAGTAAGCAAAACTCTGTAAAAATGGCAATTTTGGTCACTGTGAGGGTTTAAAAAGTGGTTATTCAACATGAGGCACGATCCAATTGACATTTTGAATCATTTTTGGTACAGTCCAAAAAATCAATTTTCGTATGAAAAACGATGACTCCGGACCTGTCGAACAATCCCAAAATGGTCAATATGGATGAAATTTTAACATTTAATCTTTTGACTCTAAATGACTGTTGGATGTGAATTATGACTTTGTCAACTAAAATAAGTGTGTTTAAAGTCATTTCTGTGCCTGAAACGGGTCAAAATTGAAGCTTTTGAGTAAGCAAAACTCTGTAAAAATGGCAATTTTGGTCACTGTGAGGGTTTAAAAAGTGGTTATTCAACATGAGGCACGATCCAATTGACATTTTGAATCATTTTTGGTACAGTCCAAAAAATCAATTTTCGGATGAAAAACGATGACTCCGGACCTGTCGAACGATCCCAAAATGGTCAATATGGATGAAATTTTAACATTTAATCTTTTGACTCTAAATGACTGTTGGGTGTGAATTATGACTTTGTCAACTAAAAAAAGTGTGTTTAAAGTCATTTCTGTGCCTGAAACGGGTCAAAATTGAAGCTTTTGAGTAAGCAAAACTCTGTAAAAATGGCAATTTTGGTCACGGTGAGGGTTTAAAAAGTGGTTATTCAACATGAGGCACGATCCAATTGACATTTTGAATCATTTTTGGTACAGTCCAAAAAATCAATTTTCGGATGAAAAACGATGACTCCGGACCTGTCGAACAATCCCAAAATGGTCAATATGGATGAAATTTTAACATTTAATCTTTTGACTCTAAATGACTGTTGGATGTGAATTATGACTTTGTCAACTAAAATAAGTGTGTTTAAAGTCATTTCTGTGCCTGAAACGGGTCAAAATTGAAGCTTTTGAGTAAGCAAAACTCTGTAAAAATGGCAATTTTGGTCACTGTGAGGGTTTAAAAAGTGGTTATTCAACATGAGGCACGATCCAATTGACATTTTGAATCATTTTTGGTACAGTCCAAAAAATCAATTTTCGGATGAAAAACGATGACTCCTGACCTGTCGAACGATCCCAAAATGGGCAATATGGATGAAATTTTAACATTTAATCTTTCGACTCTAAATGACTGTTGGATGTGAATTATGACTTTGTCAACTAAAATAAGTGTGTTTAAAGTCATTTCTGTGCCTGAAACGGGTCAAAATTGAAGCTTTTGAGTAAGCAAAACTCTGTAAAAATGGCAATTTTGGTCACTGTGAGGGTTTAAAAAGTGGTTATTCAACATGAGGCACGATCCAATTGACATTTTGAATCATTTTTGGTACAGTCCAAAAAATCAATTTTCGGATGAAAAACGATGACTCCGGACCTGTCGAACAATCCCAAAATGGTGAATATGGATGAAATTTTAACATTTAATCTTTCGACTCTAAATGACTGTTGGATTTGAATTATGACTTTGTCAACTAAAATAAGTGTGTTTAAAGTCATTTCTGTGCCTGAAACGGGTCAAAATTGAAGCTTTTGAGTAAGCAAAACTCTGTAAAAATGGCAATTTTGGTCACTGTGAGGGTTTAAAAAGTGGTTATTCAACATGAGGCACGATCCAATTGACATTTTGAATCATTTTTGGTACAGTCCAAAAAATCAATTTTCGGATGAAAAACGATGACTCCGGACCTGTCGAACGATCCCAAAATGGTCCATATGGATGAAATTTTAACATTTAATCTTTTGACTCTAAATGACTGTTGGATGTGAATTATGACTTTGTCAACTAAAATAAGTGTGCTTAAAGTCATTTCTGTGCCTGAAACGGGTCAAAATTGAAGCTTTTGAGTAAGCAAAACTCTGTAAAAATGGCAATTTTGGTCACTGTGAGGGTTTAAAAAGTGGTTATTCAACATGAGGCACGATCCAATTGACATTTTGAATCATTTTTGGTACAGTCCAAAAAATCAATTTTCGGATGAAAAACGATGACTCCGGACCTGTCGAACGATCCCAAAATGGTCAATATGGATGAAATTTTAACATTTAATCGTTTGACTCTAAATGACTGTTGGATGTGAATTATGACTTTGTCAACTAAAATAAGTGTGTTTAAAGTCATTTCTGTGCCTGAAACGGGTCAAAATTGAAGCTTTTGAGTAAGCAAAACTCTGTAAAAATGGCAATTTTGGTCACTGTGAGGGTTTAAAAAGTGGTTATTCAACATGAGGCACGATCCAATTGACATTTTGAATCATTTTTGGTACAGTCCAAAAAATCAATTTTCGGATGAAAAACGATGACTCCGGACCTGTCGAACGATCCCAAAATGGGCAATATGGATGAAATTTTAACATTTAATCTTTCGACTCTAAATGACTGTTGGATGTGAATTATGACTTTGTCAACTAAAATAAGTGTGTTTAAAGTCATTTCTGTGCCTGAAACGGGTCAAAATTGAAGCTTTTGAGTAAGCAAAACTCTATAAAAATGGCAATTTTGGTCACTGTGAGGGTTTAAAAAGTGGTTATTCAACATGAGGCACGATCCAATTGACATTTTGAATCATTTTTGGTACAGTCCAAAAAATCAATTTTCGGATGAAAAACGATGACTCCGGACCTGTCGAACGATCCTAAAATGGGCAATATGGATGAAATTGTAACATTTAATCTATCGACTCTAAATGACTGTTGGATGTGAATTATGACTTTGTCAACTAAAATAAGTGTGTTTAAAGTCATTTCTGTGCCTGAAACGGGTCAAAATTGAAGCTTTTGAGTAAGCAAAACTCTGTAAAAATGGCAATTTTGGTCACTGTGAGGGTTTAAAAAGTGGTTATTCAACATGAGGCACGATCCAATTGACATTTTGAATCATTTTTGGTACAGTCCAAAAAATCAATTTTCGGATGAAAAACGATGACTCCGTACCTGTCGAACGATCCCAAAATGGTCAATATGGATGAAATTTTAACATTTAATCTTTCGACTCTAAATGACTGTTGGATGTGAATTATGACTTTGTCAACTAAAATAAGTGTTTAAAGTCATTTCTGTGCCTGAAACGGGTCAAAATTGAAGCTTTTGAGTAAGCAAAACTCTGTAAAAATGGCAATTTTGGTCACTGTGAGGGTTTAAAAAGTGGTTATTCAACATGAGGCACGATCCAATTGACATTTTGAATCATTTTTGGTACAGTCCAAAAAATCAATTTTCGGATGAAAAACGATGACTCCGGACCTGTCGAACGATCCCAAAATGGTCAATATGGATGAAATTTTAACATTTAATCGTTTGACTCTAAATGACTGTTGGGTGTGAATTATGACTTTGTCAACTAAAAAAAGTGTGTTTAAAGTCATTTCTGTGCCTGAAACGGGTCAAAATTGAAGCTTTTGAGTAAGCAAAACTCTGTAAAAATGGCAATTTTGGTCACTGTGAGGGTTTGAAAAGTGGTTATTCAACATGAGGCACGATCCAATTGATATTTTGAATAATTTTTGGTACAGTCCAAAAAATCAATTTTCGGATGAAAAACGATGACTCCGGACCTGTCGAACAATACCAAAATGGTCAATATGGATGAAATTTTAACATTTATTTCTTTTGACTCTAAATGACTATTGGATGTGAATTATGACTTTGTCAACTAAAATAAGTATGTTTAAAGTCATTTCTGTGCCTGAAACGGGTCAAAATCGAAGCTTTTGAGTAAGCAAAACTCTGTAAAAATGGCCATTTTGGTCACTGTGAGGGTTTAAAAAGTGGTTATTCAACATGAGGCACGATCCAATTGACATTTTGAATCGTTTTTGGTACAGTCCAAAAAATCAATTTTCGGATGAAAAACGATGACTCCGGACCTGTCGAACGATCCCAAAATGGTCAATATTGATGAAATTTTAACATTTAATCTTTTGACTCTAAATGACTGTTGGATGTGAATTATGACTTTGTCAACTAAAATAAGTGTGTTTAAAGTCATTTCTGTGCCTGAAACGGGTCAAAATTGAAGCTTTTGAGTAAGCAAAACTCTGTAAAAATGGCAATTTTCGTCACTGTGAGGGTTTAAAAAGTGGTTATTCAACATGAGGCACGATCCAATTGACATTTTGAATCATTTTTGGTACAGTCCAAAAAATCAATTTTCGGATGAAAAACGATGACTCCGGACCTGTCGAACGATCCCAAAATGGTCAATATGGATGAAATTTTAACATTTAATCGTTTGACTCTAAATGACTGTTGGATGTGAATTATGACTTTGTCAACTAAAATAAGTGTGTTTAAAGTCATTTCTGTGCCTGAAACGGGTCAAAATTGAAGCTTTTGAGTAAGCAAAACTCTGTAAAAATTGCAATTTTGGTCACTGTGAGGGTTTAAAAAGTGGTTATTCAACATGAGGCACGATCCAATTGACATTTTGAAGCATTTTTGGTACAGTCCAAAAAATCAATTTTCGGATGAAAAACGATGACTCCGGACCTGTCGAACAATCCCAAAATGGTCAATATGGATGAAATTTTAACATTTAATCGTTTGACTCTAAATGACTGTTGGATGTGAATTATGACTTTGTCAACTAAAATAAGTGTGTTTAAAGTCATTTCTGTGCCTGAAACGGGTCAAAATTGAAGCTTTTGAGTAAGCAAAACTCTGTAAAAATGGCAATTTTGGTCACTGTGAGGGTTTAAAAAGTGGTTATTCAACATGAGGCACGATCCAATTGACATTTTGAATAATTTTTGGTACAGTCCAAAAAATCAATTTTCGGATGAAAAACGATGACTCCGGACCTGTCGAACGATCCCAAAATGGTCAATATGGATGAAATTTTAACATTCAATCGTTTGACTCTAAATGACTGTTGGATGTGAATTATGACTTTGTCAACTAAAATAAGTGTGTTTAAAGTCATTTCTGTGCCTGAAACGGGTCAAAATTGAAGCTTTTGAGTAAGCAAAACTCTGTAAAAATGGCAATTTTGGTCACTGTGAGGGTTTAAAAAGTGGTTATTCAACATGAGGCACGATCCAATTGACATTTTGAATCATTTTTGGTACAGTCCAAAAAATCAATTTTCGGATGAAAAACGATGACTCCGGACCTGTCGAACGATCCCAAAATGGGCAATATGGATGAAATTGTAACATTTAATCTTTCGACTCTAAATGACTGTTGGATGTGAATTATGACTTTGTCAACTAAAATAAGTGTGTTTAAAGTCATTTCTGTGCCTGAAACGGGTCAAAATTGAAGCTTTTGAGTAAGCAAAACTCTGTAAAAATGGCAATTTTGGTCACTGTGAGGGTTTAAAAAGTGGTTATTCAACATGAGGCACGATCCAATTGACATTTTGAATCATTTTTGGTACAGTCCAAAAAATCAATTTTCGGATGAAAAACGATGACTCCGGACCTGTCGAACAATACCAAAATGGTCAATATGGATGAAATTTTAACATTTAATTCTTTTGACTCTAAATGACTGTTGGATGTGAATTATGACTTTGTCAACTAAAATAAGTATGTTTAAAGTCATTTCTGTGCCTGAAACGGGTCAAAATCGAAGCTTTTGAGTAAGCAAAACTCTGTAAAAATGGCAATTTTGGTCACTGTGAGGGTTTAAAAAGTGGTTATTCAACATGAGGCACGATCCAATTGACATTTTGAATCATTTTTGGTACAGTCCAAAAAATCAATTTTCGTATGAAAAACGATGACTCCGGACCTGTCGAACAATCCCAAAATGGTCAATATGGATGAAATTTTAACATTTAATCTTTTGACTCTAAATGACTGTTGGATGTGAATTATGACTTTGTCAACTAAAATAAGTGTGTTTAAAGTCATTTCTGTGCTTGAAACGGGTCAAAATTGAAGCTTTTGAGTAAGCAAAACTCTGTAAAAATGGCAATTTTGGTCACTGTGAGGGTTTAAAAAGTGGTTATTCAACATGAGGCACGATCCAATTGACATTTTGAATCATTTTTGGTACAGTCCAAAAAATCAATTTTCGGATGAAAAACGATGACTCCGGACCTGTCGAACGATCCCAAAATGGTCAATATGGATGAAATTTTAACATTTAATCTTTTGACTCTAAATGACTGTTGGGTGTGAATTATGACTTTGTCAACTAAAAAAAGTGTGTTTAAAGTCATTTCTGTGCCTGAAACGGGTCAAAATTGAAGCTTTTGAGTAAGCAAAACTCTGTAAAAATGGCAATTTTGGTCACGGTGAGGGTTTAAAAAGTGGTTATTCAACATGAGGCACGATCCAATTGACATTTTGAATCATTTTTGGTACAGTCCAAAAAATCAATTTTCGGATGAAAAACGATGACTCCGGACCTGTCGAACAATCCCAAAATGGTCAATATGGATGAAATTTTAACATTTAATCTTTTGACTCTAAATGACTGTTGGATGTGAATTATGACTTTGTCAACTAAAATAAGTGTGTTTAAAGTCATTTCTGTGCCTGAAACGGGTCAAAATTGAAGCTTTTGAGTAAGCAAAACTCTGTAAAAATGGCAATTTTGGTCACTGTGAGGGTTTAAAAAGTGGTTATTCAACATGAGGCACGATCCAATTGACATTTTGAATCATTTTTGGTACAGTCCAAAAAATCAATTTTCGGATGAAAAACGATGACTCCGTACCTGTCGAACGATCCCAAAATGGTCAATATGGATGAAATTTTAACATTTAATCTTTCGACTCTAAATGACTGTTGGATGTGAATTATGACTTTGTCAACTAAAATAAGTGTGTTTAAAGTCATTTCTGTGCCTGAAACGGGTCAAAATTGAAGCTTTTGAGTAAGCAAAACTCTGTAAAAATGGCAATTTTGGTCACTGTGAGGGTTTAAAAAGTGGTTATTCAACATGAGGCACGATCCAATTGACATTTTGAATCATTTTTGGTACAGTCCAAAAAATCAATTTTCGGATGAAAAACGATGACTCCGGACCTGTCGAACGATCCCAAAATGGTCAATATGGATGAAATTTTAACATTTAATCGTTTGACTCTAAATGACTGTTGGGTGTGAATTATGACTTTGTCAACTAAAAAAAGTGTGTTTAAAGTCATTTCTGTGCCTGAAACGGGTCAAAATTGAAGCTTTTGAGTAAGCAAAACTCTGTAAAAATGGCAATTTTGGTCACTGTGAGGGTTTGAAAAGTGGTTATTCAACATGAGGCACGATCCAATTGATATTTTGAATAATTTTTGGTACAGTCCAAAAAATCAATTTTCGGATGAAAAACGATGACTCCGGACCTGTCGAACAATACCAAAATGGTCAATATGGATGAAATTTTAACATTTAATTCTTTTGACTCTAAATGACTGTTGGATGTGAATTATGACTTTGTCAACTAAAATAAGTATGTTTAAAGTCATTTCTGTGCCTGAAACGGGTCAAAATCGAAGCTTTTGAGTAAGCAAAACTCTGTAAAAATGGCCATTTTGGTCACTGTGAGGGTTTAAAAAGTGGTTATTCAACATGAGGCACGATCCAATTGACATTTTGAATCGTTTTTGGTACAGTCCAAAAAATCAATTTTCGGATGAAAAACGATGACTCCGGACCTGTCGAACGATCCCAAAATGGTCAATATTGATGAAATTTTAACATTTAATCTTTTGACTCTAAATGACTGTTGGATGTGAATTATGACTTTGTCAACTAAA
Source organism: Lissotriton vulgaris (assembly GCF_964263255.1). Classification (NCBI taxonomy): domain Eukaryota; kingdom Metazoa; phylum Chordata; class Amphibia; order Caudata; family Salamandridae; genus Lissotriton; species Lissotriton vulgaris. Next base: position 890,080 of record NW_028243682.1, read on the forward strand.
ATAAGTGTGTTTAAAGTCATTTCTGTGCCTGAAACGGGTCAAAATTGAAGCTTTTGAGTAAGCAAAACTCTGTAAAAATGGCAATTTTCGTCACTGTGAGGGTTTAAAAAGTGGTTATTCAACATGAGGCACGATCCAATTGACATTTTGAATCATTTTTGGTACAGTCCAAAAAATCAATTTTCGGATGAAAAACGATGACTCCGGACCTGTCGAACGATCCCAAAATGGTCAATATGGATGAAATTTTAACATTTAATCGTTTGACTCTAAATGACTGTTGGATGTGAATTATGACTTTGTCAACTAAAATAAGTGTGTTTAAAGTCATTTCTGTGCCTGAAACGGGTCAAAATTGAAGCTTTTGAGTAAGCAAAACTCTGTAAAAATTGCAATTTTGGTCACTGTGAGGGTTTAAAAAGTGGTTATTCAACATGAGGCACGATCCAATTGACATTTTGAATCATTTTTGGTACAGTCCAAAAAATCAATTTTCGGATGAAAAACGATGACTCCGGACCTGTCGAACAATCCCAAAATGGTCAATATGGATGAAATTTTAACATTTAATCGTTTGACTCTAAATGACTGTTGGATGTGAATTATGACTTTGTCAACTAAAATAAGTGTGTTTAAAGTCATTTCTGTGCCTGAAACGGGTCAAAATTGAAGCTTTTGAGTAAGCAAAACTCTGTAAAAATGGCAATTTTGGTCACTGTGAGGGTTTAAAAAGTGGTTATTCAACATGAGGCACGATCCAATTGACATTTTGAATAATTTTTGGTACAGTCCAAAAAATCAATTTTCGGATGAAAAACGATGACTCCGGACCTGTCGAACGATCCCAAAATGGTCAATATGGATGAAATTTTAACATTCAATCGTTTGACTCTAAATGACTGTTGGATGTGAATTATGACTTTGTCAACTAAAATAAGTGTGTTTAAAGTCATTTCTGTGCCTGAAACGGGTCAAAATTGAAGCTTTTGAGTAAGCAAAACTCTGTAAAAATGGCAATTTTGGTCACTGTGAGGGTTTAAAAAGTGGTTATTCAACATGAGGCACGATCCAATTGACATTTTGAATCATTTTTGGTACAGTCCAAAAAATCAATTTTCGGATGAAAAACGATGACTCCGGACCTGTCGAACGATCCCAAAATGGGCAATATGGATGAAATTGTAACATTTAATCTTTCGACTCTAAATGACTGTTGGATGTGAATTATGACTTTGTCAACTAAAATAAGTGTGTTTAAAGTCATTTCTGTGCCTGAAACGGGTCAAAATTGAAGCTTTTGAGTAAGCAAAACTCTGTAAAAATGGCAATTTTGGTCACTGTGAGGGTTTAAAAAGTGGTTATTCAACATGAGGCACGATCCAATTGACATTTTGAATCATTTTTGGTACAGTCCAAAAAATCAATTTTCGGATGAAAAACGATGACTCCGGAACTGTCGAACAATACCAAAATGGTCAATATGGATGAAATTTTAACATTTAATTCTTTTGACTCTAAATGACTGTTGGATGTGAATTATGACTTTGTCAACTAAAATAAGTATGTTTAAAGTCATTTCTGTGCCTGAAACGGGTCAAAATCGAAGCTTTTGAGTAAGCAAAACTCTGTAAAAATGGCAATTTTGATCACTGTGAGGGTTTAAAAAGTGGTTATTCAACATGAGGCACGATCCAATTGACATTTTGAATCATTTTTGGTACAGTCCAAAAAATCAATTTTCGTATGAAAAACGATGACTCCGGACCTGTCGAACAATCCCAAAATGGTCAATATGGATGAAATTTTAACATTTAATCTTTTGACTCTAAATGACTGTTGGATGTGAATTATGACTTTGTCAACTAAAATAAGTGTGTTTAAAGTCATTTCTGTGCCTGAAACGGGTCAAAATTGAAGCTTTTGAGTAAGCAAAACTCTGTAAAAATGGCAATTTTGGTCACTGTGAGGGTTTAAAAAGTGGTTATTCAACATGAGGCACGATCCAATTGACATTTTGAATCATTTTTGGTACAGTCCAAAAAATCAATTTTCGGATGAAAAACGATGACTCCGGACCTGTCGAACGATCCCAAAATGGTCAATATGGATGAAATTTTAACATTTAATCTTTTGACTCTAAATGACTGTTGGGTGTGAATTATGACTTTGTCAACTAAAAAAAGTGTGTTTAAAGTCATTTCTGTGCCTGAAACGGGTCAAAATTGAAGCTTTTGAGTAAGCAAAACTCTGTAAAAATGGCAATTTTGGTCACGGTGAGGGTTTAAAAAGTGGTTATTCAACATGAGGCACGATCCAATTGACATTTTGAATCATTTTTGGTACAGTCCAAAAAATCAATTTTCGGATGAAAAACGATGACTCCGGACCTGTCGAACAATCCCAAAATGGTCAATATGGATGAAATTTTAACATTTAATCTTTTGACTCTAAATGACTGTTGGATGTGAATTATGACTTTGTCAACTAAAATAAGTGTGTTTAAAGTCATTTCTGTGCCTGAAACGGGTCAAAATTGAAGCTTTTGAGTAAGCAAAACTCTGTAAAAATGGCAATTTTGGTCACTGTGAGGGTTTAAAAAGTGGTTATTCAACATGAGGCACGATCCAATTGACATTTTGAATCATTTTTGGTACAGTCCAAAAAATCAATTTTCGGATGAAAAACGATGACTCCTGACCTGTCGAACGATCCCAAAATGGGCAATATGGATGAAATTTTAACATTTAATCTTTCGACTCTAAATGACTGTTGGATGTGAATTATGACTTTGTCAACTAAAATAAGTGTGTTTAAAGTCATTTCTGTGCCTGAAACGGGTCAAAATTGAAGCTTTTGAGTAAGCAAAACTCTGTAAAAATGGCAATTTTGGTCACTGTGAGGGTTTAAAAAGTGGTTATTCAACATGAGGCACGATCCAATTGACATTTTGAATCATTTTTGGTACAGTCCAAAAAATCAATTTTCGGATGAAAAACGATGACTCCGGACCTGTCGAACAATCCCAAAATGGTCAATATGGATGAAATTTTAACATTTAATCTTTCGACTCTAAATGACTGTTGGATTTGAATTATGACTTTGTCAACTAAAATAAGTGTGTTTAAAGTCATTTCTGTGCCTGAAACGGGTCAAAATTGAAGCTTTTGAGTAAGCAAAACTCTGTAAAAATGGCAATTTTGGTCACTGTGAGGGTTTAAAAAGTGGTTATTCAACATGAGGCACGATCCAATTGACATTTTGAATCATTTTTGGTACAGTCCAAAAAATCAATTTTCGGATGAAAAACGATGACTCCGGACCTGTCGAACGATCCCAAAATGGTCCATATGGATGAAATTTTAACATTTAATCTTTTGACTCTAAATGACTGTTGGATGTGAATTATGACTTTGTCAACTAAAATAAGTGTGCTTAAAGTCATTTCTGTGCCTGAAACGGGTCAAAATTGAAGCTTTTGAGTAAGCAAAACTCTGTAAAAATGGCAATTTTGGTCACTGTGAGGGTTTAAAAAGTGGTTATTCAACATGAGGCACGATCCAATTGACATTTTGAATCATTTTTGGTACAGTCCAAAAAATCAATTTTCGGATGAAAAACGATGACTCCGGACCTGTCGAACGATCCCAAAATGGTCAATATGGATGAAATTTTAACATTTAATCGTTTGACTCTAAATGACTGTTGGATGTGAATTATGACTTTGTCAACTAAAATAAGTGTGTTTAAAGTCATTTCTGTGCCTGAAACGGGTCAAAATTGAAGCTTTTGAGTAAGCAAAACTCTGTAAAAATGGCAATTTTGGTCACTGTGAGGGTTTAAAAAGTGGTTATTCAACATGAGGCACGATCCAATTGACATTTTGAATCATTTTTGGTACAGTCCAAAAAATCAATTTTCGGATGAAAAACGATGACTCCGGACCTGTCGAACGATCCCAAAATGGGCAATATGGATGAAATTTTAACATTTAATCTTTCGACTCTAAATGACTGTTGGATGTGAATTATGACTTTGTCAACTAAAATAAGTGTGTTTAAAGTCATTTCTGTGCCTGAAACGGGTCAAAATTGAAGCTTTTGAGTAAGCAAAACTCTATAAAAATGGCAATTTTGGTCACTGTGAGGGTTTAAAAAGTGGTTATTCAACATGAGGCACGATCCAATTGACATTTTGAATCATTTTTGGTACAGTCCAAAAAATCAATTTTCGGATGAAAAACGATGACTCCGGACCTGTCGAACGATCCTAAAATGGGCAATATGGATGAAATTGTAACATTTAATCTATCGACTCTAAATGACTGTTGGATGTGAATTATGACTTTGTCAACTAAAATAAGTGTGTTTAAAGTCATTTCTGTGCCTGAAACGGGTCAAAATTGAAGCTTTTGAGTAAGCAAAACTCTGTAAAAATGGCAATTTTGGTCACTGTGAGGGTTTAAAAAGTGGTTATTCAACATGAGGCACGATCCAATTGACATTTTGAATCATTTTTGGTACAGTCCAAAAAATCAATTTTCGGATGAAAAACGATGACTCCGTACCTGTCGAACGATCCCAAAATGGTCAATATGGATGAAATTTTAACATTTAATTCTTTTGACTCTAAATGACTGTTGGATGTGAATTATGACTTTGTCAACTAAAATAAGTATGTTTAAAGTCATTTCTGTGCCTGAAACGGGTCAAAATCGAAGCTTTTGAGTAAGCAAAACTCTGTAAAAATGGCCATTTTGGTCACTGTGAGGGTTTAAAAAGTGGTTATTCAACATGAGGCACGATCCAATTGACATTTTGAATCGTTTTTGGTACAGTCCAAAAAATCAATTTTCGGATGAAAAACGATGACTCCGGACCTGTCGAACGATCCCAAAATGGTCAATATTGATGAAATTTTAACATTTAATCTTTTGACTCTAAATGACTGTTGGATGTGAATTATGACTTTGTCAACTAAAATAAGTGTGTTTAAAGTCATTTCTGTGCCTGAAACGGGTCAAAATTGAAGCTTTTGAGTAAGCAAAACTCTGTAAAAATGGCAATTTTCGTCACTGTGAGGGTTTAAAAAGTGGTTATTCAACATGAGGCACGATCCAATTGACATTTTGAATCATTTTTGGTACAGTCCAAAAAAATCAATTTTCGGATGACAAACGATGACTCCGGACCTGTCGAACGATCCCAAAATGGTCAATATGGATGAAATTTTAACATTTAATCGTTTGACTCTAAATGACTGTTGGATGTGAATTATGACTTTGTCAACTAAAATAAGTGTGTTTAAAGTCATTTCTGTGCCTGAAACGGGTCAAAATTGAAGCTTTTGAGTAAGCAAAACTCTGTAAAAATTGCAATTTTGGTCACTGTGAGGGTTTAAAAAGTGGTTATTCAACATGAGGCACGATCCAATTGACATTTTGAATCATTTTTGGTACAGTCCAAAAAATCAATTTTCGGATGAAAAACGATGACTCCGGACCTGTCGAACAATCCCAAAATGGTCAATATGGATGAAATTTTAACATTTAATCGTTTGACTCTAAATGACTGTTGGATGTGAATTATGACTTTGTCAACTAAAATAAGTGTGTTTAAAGTCATTTCTGTGCCTGAAACGGGTCAAAATTGAAGCTTTTGAGTAAGCAAAACTCTGTAAAAATGGCAATTTTGGTCACTGTGAGGGTTTAAAAAGTGGTTATTCAACATGAGGCACGATCCAATTGACATTTTGAATAATTTTTGGTACAGTCCAAAAAATCAATTTTCGGATGAAAAACGATGACTCCGGACCTGTCGAACGATCCCAAAATGGTCAATATGGATGAAATTTTAACATTCAATCGTTTGACTCTAAATGACTGTTGGATGTGAATTATGACTTTGTCAACTAAAATAAGTGTGTTTAAAGTCATTTCTGTGCCTGAAACGGGTCAAAATTGAAGCTTTTGAGTAAGCAAAACTCTGTAAAAATGGCAATTTTGGTCACTGTGAGGGTTTAAAAAGTGGTTATTCAACATGAGGCACGATCCAATTGACATTTTGAATCATTTTTGGTACAGTCCAAAAAATCAATTTTCGGATGAAAAACGATGACTCCGGACCTGTCGAACGATCCCAAAATGGGCAATATGGATGAAATTGTAACATTTAATCTTTCGACTCTAAATGACTGTTGGATGTGAATTATGACTTTGTCAACTAAAATAAGTGTGTTTAAAGTCATTTCTGTGCCTGAAACGGGTCAAAATTGAAGCTTTTGAGTAAGCAAAACTCTGTAAAAATGGCAATTTTGGTCACTGTGAGGGTTTAAAAAGTGGTTATTCAACATGAGGCACGATCCAATTGACATTTTGAATCATTTTTGGTACAGTCCAAAAAATCAATTTTCGGATGAAAAACGATGACTCCGGAACTGTCGAACAATACCAAAATGGTCAATATGGATGAAATTTTAACATTTAATTCTTTTGACTCTAAATGACTGTTGGATGTGAATTATGACTTTGTCAACTAAAATAAGTATGTTTAAAGTCATTTCTGTGCCTGAAACGGGTCAAAATCGAAGCTTTTGAGTAAGCAAAACTCTGTAAAAATGGCAATTTTGATCACTGTGAGGGTTTAAAAAGTGGTTATTCAACATGAGGCACGATCCAATTGACATTTTGAATCATTTTTGGTACAGTCCAAAAAATCAATTTTCGTATGAAAAACGATGACTCCGGACCTGTCGAACAATCCCAAAATGGTCAATATGGATGAAATTTTAACATTTAATCTTTTGACTCTAAATGACTGTTGGATGTGAATTATGACTTTGTCAACTAAAATAAGTGTGTTTAAAGTCATTTCTGTGCCTGAAACGGGTCAAAATTGAAGCTTTTGAGTAAGCAAAACTCTGTAAAAATGGCAATTTTGGTCACTGTGAGGGTTTAAAAAGTGGTTATTCAACATGAGGCACGATCCAATTGACATTTTGAATCATTTTTGGTACAGTCCAAAAAATCAATTTTCGGATGAAAAACGATGACTCCGGACCTGTCGAACGATCCCAAAATGGTCAATATGGATGAAATTTTAACATTTAATCTTTTGACTCTAAATGACTGTTGGGTGTGAATTATGACTTTGTCAACTAAAAAAAGTGTGTTTAAAGTCATTTCTGTGCCTGAAACGGGTCAAAATTGAAGCTTTTGAGTAAGCAAAACTCTGTAAAAATGGCAATTTTGGTCACGGTGAGGGTTTAAAAAGTGGTTATTCAACATGAGGCACGATCCAATTGACATTTTGAATCATTTTTGGTACAGTCCAAAAAATCAATTTTCGGATGAAAAACGATGACTCCGGACCTGTCGAACAATCCCAAAATGGTCAATATGGATGAAATTTTAACATTTAATCTTTTGACTCTAAATGACTGTTGGATGTGAATTATGACTTTGTCAACTAAAATAAGTGTGTTTAAAGTCATTTCTGTGCCTGAAACGGGTCAAAATTGAAGCTTTTGAGTAAGCAAAACTCTGTAAAAATGGCAATTTTGGTCACTGTGAGGGTTTAAAAAGTGGTTATTCAACATGAGGCACGATCCAATTGACATTTTGAATCATTTTTGGTACAGTCCAAAAAATCAATTTTCGGATGAAAAACGATGACTCCTGACCTGTCGAACGATCCCAAAATGGGCAATATGGATGAAATTTTAACATTTAATCTTTCGACTCTAAATGACTGTTGGATGTGAATTATGACTTTGTCAACTAAAATAAGTGTGTTTAAAGTCATTTCTGTGCCTGAAACGGGTCAAAATTGAAGCTTTTGAGTAAGCAAAACTCTGTAAAAATGGCAATTTTGGTCACTGTGAGGGTTTAAAAAGTGGTTATTCAACATGAGGCACGATCCAATTGACATTTTGAATCATTTTTGGTACAGTCCAAAAAATCAATTTTCGGATGAAAAACGATGACTCCGGACCTGTCGAACAATCCCAAAATGGTCAATATGGATGAAATTTTAACATTTAATCTTTCGACTCTAAATGACTGTTGGATTTGAATTATGACTTTGTCAACTAAAATAAGTGTGTTTAAAGTCATTTCTGTGCCTGAAACGGGTCAAAATTGAAGCTTTTGAGTAAGCAAAACTCTGTAAAAATGGCAATTTTGGTCACTGTGAGGGTTTAAAAAGTGGTTATTCAACATGAGGCACGATCCAATTGACATTTTGAATCATTTTTGGTACAGTCCAAAAAATCAATTTTCGGATGAAAAACGATGACTCCGGACCTGTCGAACGATCCCAAAATGGTCCATATGGATGAAATTTTAACATTTAATCTTTTGACTCTAAATGACTGTTGGATGTGAATTATGACTTTGTCAACTAAAATAAGTGTGCTTAAAGTCATTTCTGTGCCTGAAACGGGTCAAAATTGAAGCTTTTGAGTAAGCAAAACTCTGTAAAAATGGCAATTTTGGTCACTGTGAGGGTTTAAAAAGTGGTTATTCAACATGAGGCACGATCCAATTGACATTTTGAATCATTTTTGGTACAGTCCAAAAAATCAATTTTCGGATGAAAAACGATGACTCCGGACCTGTCGAACGATCCCAAAATGGTCAATATGGATGAAATTTTAACATTTAATCGTTTGACTCTAAATGACTGTTGGATGTGAATTATGACTTTGTCAACTAAAATAAGTGTGTTTAAAGTCATTTCTGTGCCTGAAACGGGTCAAAATTGAAGCTTTTGAGTAAGCAAAACTCTGTAAAAATGGCAATTTTGGTCACTGTGAGGGTTTAAAAAGTGGTTATTCAACATGAGGCACGATCCAATTGACATTTTGAATCATTTTTGGTACAGTCCAAAAAATCAATTTTCGGATGAAAAACGATGACTCCGGACCTGTCGAACGATCCCAAAATGGGCAATATGGATGAAATTTTAACATTTAATCTTTCGACTCTAAATGACTGTTGGATGTGAATTATGACTTTGTCAACTAAAATAAGTGTGTTTAAAGTCATTTCTGTGCCTGAAACGGGTCAAAATTGAAGCTTTTGAGTAAGCAAAACTCTATAAAAATGGCAATTTTGGTCACTGTGAGGGTTTAAAAAGTGGTTATTCAACATGAGGCACGATCCAATTGACATTTTGAATCATTTTTGGTACAGTCCAAAAAATCAATTTTCGGATGAAAAACGATGACTCCGGACCTGTCGAACGATCCTAAAATGGGCAATATGGATGAAATTGTAACATTTAATCTATCGACTCTAAATGACTGTTGGATGTGAATTATGACTTTGTCAACTAAAATAAGTGTGTTTAAAGTCATTTCTGTGCCTGAAACGGGTCAAAATTGAAGCTTTTGAGTAAGCAAAACTCTGTAAAAATGGCAATTTTGGTCACTGTGAGGGTTTAAAAAGTGGTTATTCAACATGAGGCACGATCCAATTGACATTTTGAATCATTTTTGGTACAGTCCAAAAAATCAATTTTCGGATGAAAAACGATGACTCCGTACCTGTCGAACGATCCCAAAATGGTCAATATGGATGAAATTTTAACATTTAATTCTTTTGACTCTAAATGACTGTTGGATGTGAATTATGACTTTGTCAACTAAAATAAGTATGTTTAAAGTCATTTCTGTGCCTGAAACGGGTCAAAATCGAAGCTTTTGAGTAAGCAAAACTCTGTAAAAATGGCCATTTTGGTCACTGTGAGGGTTTAAAAAGTGGTTATTCAACATGAGGCACGATCCAATTGACATTTTGAATCGTTTTTGGTACAGTCCAAAAAATCAATTTTCGGATGAAAAACGATGACTCCGGACCTGTCGAACGATCCCAAAATGGTCAATATTGATGAAATTTTAACATTTAATCTTTTGACTCTAAATGACTGTTGGATGTGAATTATGACTTTGTCAACTAAAATAAGTGTGTTTAAAGTCATTTCTGTGCCTGAAACGGGTCAAAATTGAAGCTTTTGAGTAAGCAAAACTCTGTAAAAATGGCAATTTTCGTCACTGTGAGGGTTTAAAAAGTGGTTATTCAACATGAGGCACGATCCAATTGACATTTTGAATCATTTTTGGTACAGTCCAAAAAAATCAATTTTCGGATGACAAACGATGACTCCGGACCTGTCGAACGATCCCAAAATGGTCAATATGGATGAAATTTTAACATTTAATCGTTTGACTCTAAATGACTGTTGGATGTGAATTATGACTTTGTCAACTAAAATAAGTGTGTTTAAAGTCATTTCTGTGCCTGAAACGGGTCAAAATTGAAGCTTTTGAGTAAGCAAAACTCTGTAAAAATTGCAATTTTGGTCACTGTGAGGGTTTAAAAAGTGGTTATTCAACATGAGGCACGATCCAATTGACATTTTGAATCATTTTTGGTACAGTCCAAAAAATCAATTTTCGGATGAAAAACGATGACTCCGGACCTGTCGAACAATCCCAAAATGGTCAATATGGATGAAATTTTAACATTTAATCGTTTGACTCTAAATGACTGTTGGATGTGAATTATGACTTTGTCAACTAAAATAAGTGTGTTTAAAGTCATTTCTGTGCCTGAAACGGGTCAAAATTAAAGCTTTTGAGTAAGCAAAACTCTGTAAAAATGGCAATTTTGGTCACTGTGAGGGTTTAAAAAGTGGTTATTCAACATGAGGCACGATCCAATTGACATTTTGAATAATTTTTGGTACAGTCCAAAAAATCAATTTTCGGATGAAAAACGATGACTCCGGACCTGTCGAACGATCCCAAAATGGTCAATATGGATGAAATTTTAACATTCAATCGTTTGACTCTAAATGACTGTTGGATGTGAATTATGACTTTGTCAACTAAAATAAGTGTGTTTAAAGTCATTTCTGTGCCTGAAACGGGTCAAAATTGAAGCTTTTGAGTAAGCAAAACTCTGTAAAAATGGCAATTTTGGTCACTGTGAGGGTTTAAAAAGTGGTTATTCAACATGAGGCACGATCCAATTGACATTTTGAATCATTTTTGGTACAGTCCAAAAAATCAATTTTCGGATGAAAAACGATGACTCCGGACCTGTCGAACGATCCCAAAATGGGCAATATGGATGAAATTGTAACATTTAATCTTTCGACTCTAAATGACTGTTGGATGTGAATTATGACTTTGTCAACTAAAATAAGTGTGTTTAAAGTCATTTCTGTGCCTGAAACGGGTCAAAATTGAAGCTTTTGAGTAAGCAAAACTCTGTAAAAATGGCAATTTTGGTCACTGTGAGGGTTTAAAAAGTGGTTATTCAACATGAGGCACGATCCAATTGACATTTTGAATCATTTTTGGTACAGTCCAAAAAATCAATTTTCGGATGAAAAACGATGACTCCGGACCTGTCGAACAATACCAAAATGGTCAATATGGATGAAATTTTAACATTTAATTCTTTTGACTCTAAATGACTGTTGGATGTGAATTATGACTTTGTCAACTAAAATAAGTATGTTTAAAGTCATTTCTGTGCCTGAAACGGGTCAAAATCGAAGCTTTTGAGTAAGCAAAACTCTGTAAAAATGGCAATTTTGGTCACTGTGAGGGTTTAAAAAGTGGTTATTCAACATGAGGCACGATCCAATTGACATTTTGAATCATTTTTGGTACAGTCCAAAAAATCAATTTTCGTATGAAAAACGATGACTCCGGACCTGTCGAACAATCCCAAAATGGTCAATATGGATGAAATTTTAACATTTAATCTTTTGACTCTAAATGACTGTTGGATGTGAATTATGACTTTGTCAACTAAAATAAGTGTGTTTAAAGTCATTTCTGTGCTTGAAACGGGTCAAAATTGAAGCTTTTGAGTAAGCAAAACTCTGTAAAAATGGCAATTTTGGTCACTGTGAGGGTTTAAAAAGTGGTTATTCAACATGAGGCACGATCCAATTGACATTTTGAATCATTTTTGGTACAGTCCAAAAAATCAATTTTCGGATGAAAAACGATGACTCCGGACCTGTCGAACGATCCCAAAATGGTCAATATGGATGAAATTTTAACATTTAATCTTTTGACTCTAAATGACTGTTGGGTGTGAATTATGACTTTGTCAACTAAAAAAAGTGTGTTTAAAGTCATTTCTGTGCCTGAAACGGGTCAAAATTGAAGCTTTTCAGTAAGCAAAACTCTGTAAAAATGGCAATTTTGGTCACGGTGAGGGTTTAAAAAGTGGTTATTCAACATGAGGCACGATCCAATTGACATTTTGAATCATTTTTGGTACAGTCCAAAAAATCAATTTTCGGATGAAAAACGATGACTCCGTACCTGTCGAACGATCCCAAAATGGTCAATATGGATGAAATTTTAACATTTAATCTTTCGACTCTAAATGACTGTTGGATGTGAATTATGACTTTGTCAACTAAAATAAGTGTGTTTAAAGTCATTTCTGTGCCTGAAACGGGTCAAAATTGAAGCTTTTGAGTAAGCAAAACTCTGTAAAAATGGCAATTTTGGTCACTGTGAGGGTTTAAAAAGTGGTTATTCAACATGAGGCACGATCCAATTGACATTTTGAATCATTTTTGGTACAGTCCAAAAAATCAATTTTCGGATGAAAAACGATGACTCCGGACCTGTCGAACGATCCCAAAATGGTCAATATGGATGAAATTTTAACATTTAATCGTTTGACTCTAAATGACTGTTGGGTGTGAATTATGACTTTGTCAACTAAAAAAAGTGTGTTTAAAGTCATTTCTGTGCCTGAAACGGGTCAAAATTGAAGCTTTTGAGTAAGCAAAACTCTGTAAAAATGGCAATTTTGGTCACTGTGAGGGTTTGAAAAGTGGTTATTCAACATGAGGCACGATCCAATTGATATTTTGAATAATTTTTGGTACAGTCCAAAAAATCAATTTTCGGATGAAAAACGATGACTCCGGACCTGTCGAACAATACCAAAATGGTCAATATGGATGAAATTTTAACATTTAATTCTTTTGACTCTAAATGACTGTTGGATGTGAATTATGACTTTGTCAACTAAAATAAGTATGTTTAAAGTCATTTCTGTGCCTGAAACGGGTCAAAATCGAAGCTTTTGAGTAAGCAAAACTCTGTAAAAATGGCCATTTTGGTCACTGTGAGGGTTTAAAAAGTGGTTATTCAACATGAGGCACGATCCAATTGACATTTTGAATCGTTTTTGGTACAGTCCAAAAAATCAATTTTCGGATGAAAAACGATGACTCCGGACCTGTCGAACGATCCCAAAATGGTCAATATTGATGAAATTTTAACATTTAATCTTTTGACTCTAAATGACTGTTGGATGTGAATTATGACTTTGTCAACTAAAATAAGTGTGTTTAAAGTCATTTCTGTGCCTGAAACGGGTCAAAATTGAAGCTTTTGAGTAAGCAAAACTCTGTAAAAATGGCAATTTTCGTCACTGTGAGGGTTTAAAAAGTGGTTATTCAACATGAGGCACGATCCAATTGACATTTTGAATCATTTTTGGTACAGTCCAAAAAATCAATTTTCGGATGAAAAACGATGACTCCGGACCTGTCGAACGATCCCAAAATGGTCAATATGGATGAAATTTTAACATTTAATCGTTTGACTCTAAATGACTGTTGGATGTGAATTATGACTTTGTCAACTAAAATAAGTGTGTTTAAAGTCATTTCTGTGCCTGAAACGGGTCAAAATTGAAGCTTTTGAGTAAGCAAAACTCTGTAAAAATTGCAATTTTGGTCACTGTGAGGGTTTAAAAAGTGGTTATTCAACATGAGGCACGATCCAATTGACATTTTGAATCATTTTTGGTACAGTCCAAAAAATCAATTTTCGGATGAAAAACGATGACTCCGGACCTGTCGAACAATCCCAAAATGGTCAATATGGATGAAATTTTAACATTTAATCGTTTGACTCTAAATGACTGTTGGATGTGAATTATGACTTTGTCAACTAAAATAAGTGTGTTTAAAGTCATTTCTGTGCCTGAAACGGGTCAAAATTGAAGCTTTTGAGTAAGCAAAACTCTGTAAAAATGGCAATTTTGGTCACTGTGAGGGTTTAAAAAGTGGTTATTCAACATGAGGCACGATCCAATTGACATTTTGAATAATTTTTGGTACAGTCCAAAAAATCAATTTTCGGATGAAAAACGATGACTCCGGACCTGTCGAACGATCCCAAAATGGTCAATATGGATGAAATTTTAACATTCAATCGTTTGACTCTAAATGACTGTTGGATGTGAATTATGACTTTGTCAACTAAAATAAGTGTGTTTAAAGTCATTTCTGTGCCTGAAACGGGTCAAAATTGAAGCTTTTGAGTAAGCAAAACTCTGTAAAAATGGCAATTTTGGTCACTGTGAGGGTTTAAAAAGTGGTTATTCAACATGAGGCACGATCCAATTGACATTTTGAATCATTTTTGGTACAGTCCAAAAAATCAATTTTCGGATGAAAAACGATGACTCCGGACCTGTCGAACGATCCCAAAATGGGCAATATGGATGAAATTGTAACATTTAATCTTTCGACTCTAAATGACTGTTGGATGTGAATTATGACTTTGTCAACTAAAATAAGTGTGTTTAAAGTCATTTCTGTGCCTGAAACGGGTCAAAATTGAAGCTTTTGAGTAAGCAAAACTCTGTAAAAATGGCAATTTTGGTCACTGTGAGGGTTTAAAAAGTGGTTATTCAACATGAGGCACGATCCAATTGACATTTTGAATCATTTTTGGTACAGTCCAAAAAATCAATTTTCGGATGAAAAACGATGACTCCGGAACTGTCGAACAATACCAAAATGGTCAATATGGATGAAATTTTAACATTTAATTCTTTTGACTCTAAATGACTGTTGGATGTGAATTATGACTTTGTCAACTAAAATAAGTATGTTTAAAGTCATTTCTGTGCCTGAAACGGGTCAAAATCGAAGCTTTTGAGTAAGCAAAACTCTGTAAAAATGGCAATTTTGGTCACTGTGAGGGTTTAAAAAGTGGTTATTCAACATGAGGCACGATCCAATTGACATTTTGAATCATTTTTGGTACAGTCCAAAAAATCAATTTTCGTATGAAAAACGATGACTCCGGACCTGTCGAACAATCCCAAAATGGTCAATATGGATGAAATTTTAACATTTAATCTTTTGACTCTAAATGACTGTTGGATGTGAATTATGACTTTGTCAACTAAAATAAGTGTGTTTAAAGTCATTTCTGTGCCTGAAACGGGTCAAAATTGAAGCTTTTGAGTAAGCAAAACTCTGTAAAAATGGCAATTTTGGTCACTGTGAGGGTTTAAAAAGTGGTTATTCAACATGAGGCACGATCCAATTGACATTTTGAATCATTTTTGGTACAGTCCAAAAAATCAATTTTCGGATGAAAAACGATGACTCCGGACCTGTCGAACGATCCCAAAATGGTCAATATGGATGAAATTTTAACATTTAATCTTTTGACTCTAAATGACTGTTGGGTGTGAATTATGACTTTGTCAACTAAAAAAAGTGTGTTTAAAGTCATTTCTGTGCCTGAAACGGGTCAAAATTGAAGCTTTTGAGTAAGCAAAACTCTGTAAAAATGGCAATTTTGGTCACGGTGAGGGTTTAAAAAGTGGTTATTCAACATGAGGCACGATCCAATTGACATTTTGAATCATTTTTGGTACAGTCCAAAAAATCAATTTTCGGATGAAAAACGATGACTCCGGACCTGTCGAACAATCCCAAAATGGTCAATATGGATGAAATTTTAACATTTAATCTTTTGACTCTAAATGACTGTTGGATGTGAATTATGACTTTGTCAACTAAAATAAGTGTGTTTAAAGTCATTTCTGTGCCTGAAACGGGTCAAAATTGAAGCTTTTGAGTAAGCAAAACTCTGTAAAAATGGCAATTTTGGTCACTGTGAGGGTTTAAAAAGTGGTTATTCAACATGAGGCACGATCCAATTGACATTTTGAATCATTTTTGGTACAGTCCAAAAAATCAATTTTCGGATGAAAAACGATGACTCCTGACCTGTCGAACGATCCCAAAATGGGCAATATGGATGAAATTTTAACATTTAATCTTTCGACTCTAAATGACTGTTGGATGTGAATTATGACTTTGTCAACTAAAATAAGTGTGTTTAAAGTCATTTCTGTGCCTGAAACGGGTCAAAATTGAAGCTTTTGAGTAAGCAAAACTCTGTAAAAATGGCAATTTTGGTCACTGTGAGGGTTTAAAAAGTGGTTATTCAACATGAGGCACAATCCAATTGACATTTTGAATCATTTTTGGTACAGTCCAAAAAATCAATTTTCGTATGAAAAACGATGACTCCGGACCTGTCGAACAATCCCAAAATGGTCAATATGGATGAAATTTTAACATTTAATCTTTTGACTCTAAATGACTGTTGGATGTGAATTATGACTTTGTCAACTAAAATAAGTGTGTTTAAAGTCATTTCTGTGCCTGAAACGGGTCAAAATTGAAGCTTTTGAGTAAGCAAAACTCTGTAAAAATGGCAATTTTGGTCACTGTGAGGGTTTAAAAAGTGGTTATTCAACATGAGGCACGATCCAATTGACATTTTGAATCATTTTTGGTACAGTCCAAAAAATCAATTTTCGGATGAAAAACGATGACTCCTGACCTGTCGAACGATCCCAAAATGGGCAATATGGATGAAATTTTAACATTTAATCTTTCGACTCTAAATGACTGTTGGATGTGAATTATGACTTTGTCAACTAAAATAAGTGTGTTTAAAGTCATTTCTGTGCCTGAAACGGGTCAAAATTGAAGCTTTTGAGTAAGCAAAACTCTGTAAAAATGGCAATTTTGGTCACTGTGAGGGTTTAAAAAGTGGTTATTCAACATGAGGCACGATCCAATTGACATTTTGAATCATTTTTGGTACAGTCCAAAAAATCAATTTTCGGATGAAAAACGATGACTCCGGACCTGTCGAACAATCCCAAAATGGTCAATATGGATGAAATTTTAACATTTAATCTTTCGACTCTAAATGACTGTTGGATTTGAATTATGACTTTGTCAACTAAAATAAGTGTGTTTAAAGTCATTTCTGTGCCTGAAACGGGTCAAAATTGAAGCTTTTGAGTAAGCAAAACTCTGTAAAAATGGCAATTTTGGTCACTGTGAGGGTTTAAAAAGTGGTTATTCAACATGAGGCACGATCCAATTGACATTTTGAATCATTTTTGGTACAGTCCAAAAAATCAATTTTCGGATGAAAAACGATGACTCCGGACCTGTCGAACGATCCCAAAATGGTCCATATGGATGAAATTTTAACATTTAATCTTTTGACTCTAAATGACTGTTGGATGTGAATTATGACTTTGTCAACTAAAATAAGTGTGCTTAAAGTCATTTCTGTGCCTGAAACGGGTCAAAATTGAAGCTTTTGAGTAAGCAAAACTCTGTAAAAATGGCAATTTTGGTCACTGTGAGGGTTTAAAAAGTGGTTATTCAACATGAGGCACGATCCAATTGACATTTTGAATCATTTTTGGTACAGTCCAAAAAATCAATTTTCGGATGAAAAACGATGACTCCGGACCTGTCGAACGATCCCAAAATGGTCAATATGGATGAAATTTTAACATTTAATCGTTTGACTCTAAATGACTGTTGGATGTGAATTATGACTTTGTCAACTAAAATAAGTGTGTTTAAAGTCATTTCTGTGCCTGAAACGGGTCAAAATTGAAGCTTTTGAGTAAGCAAAACTCTGTAAAAATGGCAATTTTGGTCACTGTGAGGGTTTAAAAAGTGGTTATTCAACATGAGGCACGATCCAATTGACATTTTGAATCATTTTTGGTACAGTCCAAAAAATCAATTTTCGGATGAAAAACGATGACTCCGGACCTGTCGAACGATCCCAAAATGGGCAATATGGATGAAATTTTAACATTTAATCTTTCGACTCTAAATGACTGTTGGATGTGAATTATGACTTTGTCAACTAAAATAAGTGTGTTTAAAGTCATTTCTGTGCCTGAAACGGGTCAAAATTGAAGCTTTTGAGTAAGCAAAACTCTATAAAAATGGCAATTTTGGTCACTGTGAGGGTTTAAAAAGTGGTTATTCAACATGAGGCACGATCCAATTGACATTTTGAATCATTTTTGGTACAGTCCAAAAAATCAATTTTCGGATGAAAAACGATGACTCCGGACCTGTCGAACGATCCTAAAATGGGCAATATGGATGAAATTGTAACATTTAATCTATCGACTCTAAATGACTGTTGGATGTGAATTATGACTTTGTCAACTAAAATAAGTGTGTTTAAAGTCATTTCTGTGCCTGAAACGGGTCAAAATTGAAGCTTTTGAGTAAGCAAAACTCTGTAAAAATGGCAATTTTGGTCACTGTGAGGGTTTAAAAAGTGGTTATTCAACATGAGGCACGATCCAATTGACATTTTGAATCATTTTTGGTACAGTCCAAAAAATCAATTTTCGGATGAAAAACGATGACTCCGTACCTGTCGAACGATCCCAAAATGGTCAATATGGATGAAATTTTAACATTTAATTCTTTTGACTCTAAATGACTGTTGGATGTGAATTATGACTTTGTCAACTAAAATAAGTATGTTTAAAGTCATTTCTGTGCCTGAAACGGGTCAAAATCGAAGCTTTTGAGTAAGCAAAACTCTGTAAAAATGGCCATTTTGGTCACTGTGAGGGTTTAAAAAGTGGTTATTCAACATGAGGCACGATCCAATTGACATTTTGAATCGTTTTTGGTACAGTCCAAAAAATCAATTTTCGGATGAAAAACGATGACTCCGGACCTGTCGAACGATCCCAAAATGGTCAATATTGATGAAATTTTAACATTTAATCTTTTGACTCTAAATGACTGTTGGATGTGAATTATGACTTTGTCAACTAAAATAAGTGTGTTTAAAGTCATTTCTGTGCCTGAAACGGGTCAAAATTGAAGCTTTTGAGTAAGCAAAACTCTGTAAAAATGGCAATTTTCGTCACTGTGAGGGTTTAAAAAGTGGTTATTCAACATGAGGCACGATCCAATTGACATTTTGAATCATTTTTGGTACAGTCCAAAAAAATCAATTTTCGGATGACAAACGATGACTCCGGACCTGTCGAACGATCCCAAAATGGTCAATATGGATGAAATTTTAACATTTAATCGTTTGACTCTAAATGACTGTTGGATGTGAATTATGACTTTGTCAACTAAAATAAGTGTGTTTAAAGTCATTTCTGTGCCTGAAACGGGTCAAAATTGAAGCTTTTGAGTAAGCAAAACTCTGTAAAAATTGCAATTTTGGTCACTGTGAGGGTTTAAAAAGTGGTTATTCAACATGAGGCACGATCCAATTGACATTTTGAATCATTTTTGGTACAGTCCAAAAAATCAATTTTCGGATGAAAAACGATGACTCCGGACCTGTCGAACAATCCCAAAATGGTCAATATGGATGAAATTTTAACATTTAATCGTTTGACTCTAAATGACTGTTGGATGTGAATTATGACTTTGTCAACTA
Organism: Lissotriton vulgaris; assembly: GCF_964263255.1. NCBI lineage: Eukaryota > Metazoa > Chordata > Amphibia > Caudata > Salamandridae > Lissotriton > Lissotriton vulgaris. Next base: position 909,682 of record NW_028243682.1, read on the forward strand.
AAATAAGTGTGTTTAAAGTCATTTCTGTGCCTGAAACGGGTCAAAATTAAAGCTTTTGAGTAAGCAAAACTCTGTAAAAATGGCAATTTTGGTCACTGTGAGGGTTTAAAAAGTGGTTATTCAACATGAGGCACGATCCAATTGACATTTTGAATAATTTTTGGTACAGTCCAAAAAATCAATTTTCGGATGAAAAACGATGACTCCGGACCTGTCGAACGATCCCAAAATGGTCAATATGGATGAAATTTTAACATTCAATCGTTTGACTCTAAATGACTGTTGGATGTGAATTATGACTTTGTCAACTAAAATAAGTGTGTTTAAAGTCATTTCTGTGCCTGAAACGGGTCAAAATTGAAGCTTTTGAGTAAGCAAAACTCTGTAAAAATGGCAATTTTGGTCACTGTGAGGGTTTAAAAAGTGGTTATTCAACATGAGGCACAATCCAATTGACATTTTGAATCATTTTTGGTACAGTCCAAAAAATCAATTTTCGGATGAAAAACGATGACTCCGGACCTGTCGAACGATCCCAAAATGGGCAATATGGATGAAATTGTAACATTTAATCTTTCGACTCTAAATGACTGTTGGATGTGAATTATGACTTTGTCAACTAAAATAAGTGTGTTTAAAGTCATTTCTGTGCCTGAAACGGGTCAAAATTGAAGCTTTTGAGTAAGCAAAACTCTGTAAAAATGGCAATTTTGGTCACTGTGAGGGTTTAAAAAGTGGTTATTCAACATGAGGCACGATCCAATTGACATTTTGAATCATTTTTGGTACAGTCCAAAAAATCAATTTTCGGATGAAAAACGATGACTCCGGACCTGTCGAACAATACCAAAATGGTCAATATGGATGAAATTTTAACATTTAATTCTTTTGACTCTAAATGACTGTTGGATGTGAATTATGACTTTGTCAACTAAAATAAGTATGTTTAAAGTCATTTCTGTGCCTGAAACGGGTCAAAATCGAAGCTTTTGAGTAAGCAAAACTCTGTAAAAATGGCAATTTTGGTCACTGTGAGGGTTTAAAAAGTGGTTATTCAACATGAGGCACGATCCAATTGACATTTTGAATCATTTTTGGTACAGTCCAAAAAATCAATTTTCGTATGAAAAACGATGACTCCGGACCTGTCGAACAATCCCAAAATGGTCAATATGGATGAAATTTTAACATTTAATCTTTTGACTCTAAATGACTGTTGGATGTGAATTATGACTTTGTCAACTAAAATAAGTGTGTTTAAAGTCATTTCTGTGCTTGAAACGGGTCAAAATTGAAGCTTTTGAGTAAGCAAAACTCTGTAAAAATGGCAATTTTGGTCACTGTGAGGGTTTAAAAAGTGGTTATTCAACATGAGGCACGATCCAATTGACATTTTGAATCATTTTTGGTACAGTCCAAAAAATCAATTTTCGGATGAAAAACGATGACTCCGGACCTGTCGAACGATCCCAAAATGGTCAATATGGATGAAATTTTAACATTTAATCTTTTGACTCTAAATGACTGTTGGGTGTGAATTATGACTTTGTCAACTAAAAAAAGTGTGTTTAAAGTCATTTCTGTGCCTGAAACGGGTCAAAATTGAAGCTTTTCAGTAAGCAAAACTCTGTAAAAATGGCAATTTTGGTCACGGTGAGGGTTTAAAAAGTGGTTATTCAACATGAGGCACGATCCAATTGACATTTTGAATCATTTTTGGTACAGTCCAAAAAATCAATTTTCGGATGAAAAACGATGACTCCGTACCTGTCGAACGATCCCAAAATGGTCAATATGGATGAAATTTTAACATTTAATCTTTCGACTCTAAATGACTGTTGGATGTGAATTATGACTTTGTCAACTAAAATAAGTGTGTTTAAAGTCATTTCTGTGCCTGAAACGGGTCAAAATTGAAGCTTTTGAGTAAGCAAAACTCTGTAAAAATGGCAATTTTGGTCACTGTGAGGGTTTAAAAAGTGGTTATTCAACATGAGGCACGATCCAATTGACATTTTGAATCATTTTTGGTACAGTCCAAAAAATCAATTTTCGGATGAAAAACGATGACTCCGGACCTGTCGAACGATCCCAAAATGGTCAATATGGATGAAATTTTAACATTTAATCGTTTGACTCTAAATGACTGTTGGGTGTGAATTATGACTTTGTCAACTAAAAAAAGTGTGTTTAAAGTCATTTCTGTGCCTGAAACGGGTCAAAATTGAAGCTTTTGAGTAAGCAAAACTCTGTAAAAATGGCAATTTTGGTCACTGTGAGGGTTTGAAAAGTGGTTATTCAACATGAGGCACGATCCAATTGATATTTTGAATAATTTTTGGTACAGTCCAAAAAATCAATTTTCGGATGAAAAACGATGACTCCGGACCTGTCGAACAATACCAAAATGGTCAATATGGATGAAATTTTAACATTTAATTCTTTTGACTCTAAATGACTGTTGGATGTGAATTATGACTTTGTCAACTAAAATAAGTATGTTTAAAGTCATTTCTGTGCCTGAAACGGGTCAAAATCGAAGCTTTTGAGTAAGCAAAACTCTGTAAAAATGGCCATTTTGGTCACTGTGAGGGTTTAAAAAGTGGTTATTCAACATGAGGCACGATCCAATTGACATTTTGAATCGTTTTTGGTACAGTCCAAAAAATCAATTTTCGGATGAAAAACGATGACTCCGGACCTGTCGAACGATCCCAAAATGGTCAATATTGATGAAATTTTAACATTTAATCTTTTGACTCTAAATGACTGTTGGATGTGAATTATGACTTTGTCAACTAAAATAAGTGTGTTTAAAGTCATTTCTGTGCCTGAAACGGGTCAAAATTGAAGCTTTTGAGTAAGCAAAACTCTGTAAAAATGGCAATTTTCGTCACTGTGAGGGTTTAAAAAGTGGTTATTCAACATGAGGCACGATCCAATTGACATTTTGAATCATTTTTGGTACAGTCCAAAAAATCAATTTTCGGATGAAAAACGATGACTCCGGACCTGTCGAACGATCCCAAAATGGTCAATATGGATGAAATTTTAACATTTAATCGTTTGACTCTAAATGACTGTTGGATGTGAATTATGACTTTGTCAACTAAAATAAGTGTGTTTAAAGTCATTTCTGTGCCTGAAACGGGTCAAAATTGAAGCTTTTGAGTAAGCAAAACTCTGTAAAAATTGCAATTTTGGTCACTGTGAGGGTTTAAAAAGTGGTTATTCAACATGAGGCACGATCCAATTGACATTTTGAATCATTTTTGGTACAGTCCAAAAAATCAATTTTCGGATGAAAAACGATGACTCCGGACCTGTCGAACAATCCCAAAATGGTCAATATGGATGAAATTTTAACATTTAATCGTTTGACTCTAAATGACTGTTGGATGTGAATTATGACTTTGTCAACTAAAATAAGTGTGTTTAAAGTCATTTCTGTGCCTGAAACGGGTCAAAATTGAAGCTTTTGAGTAAGCAAAACTCTGTAAAAATGGCAATTTTGGTCACTGTGAGGGTTTAAAAAGTGGTTATTCAACATGAGGCACGATCCAATTGACATTTTGAATAATTTTTGGTACAGTCCAAAAAATCAATTTTCGGATGAAAAACGATGACTCCGGACCTGTCGAACGATCCCAAAATGGTCAATATGGATGAAATTTTAACATTCAATCGTTTGACTCTAAATGACTGTTGGATGTGAATTATGACTTTGTCAACTAAAATAAGTGTGTTTAAAGTCATTTCTGTGCCTGAAACGGGTCAAAATTGAAGCTTTTGAGTAAGCAAAACTCTGTAAAAATGGCAATTTTGGTCACTGTGAGGGTTTAAAAAGTGGTTATTCAACATGAGGCACGATCCAATTGACATTTTGAATCATTTTTGGTACAGTCCAAAAAATCAATTTTCGGATGAAAAACGATGACTCCGGACCTGTCGAACGATCCCAAAATGGGCAATATGGATGAAATTGTAACATTTAATCTTTCGACTCTAAATGACTGTTGGATGTGAATTATGACTTTGTCAACTAAAATAAGTGTGTTTAAAGTCATTTCTGTGCCTGAAACGGGTCAAAATTGAAGCTTTTGAGTAAGCAAAACTCTGTAAAAATGGCAATTTTGGTCACTGTGAGGGTTTAAAAAGTGGTTATTCAACATGAGGCACGATCCAATTGACATTTTGAATCATTTTTGGTACAGTCCAAAAAATCAATTTTCGGATGAAAAACGATGACTCCGGAACTGTCGAACAATACCAAAATGGTCAATATGGATGAAATTTTAACATTTAATTCTTTTGACTCTAAATGACTGTTGGATGTGAATTATGACTTTGTCAACTAAAATAAGTATGTTTAAAGTCATTTCTGTGCCTGAAACGGGTCAAAATCGAAGCTTTTGAGTAAGCAAAACTCTGTAAAAATGGCAATTTTGGTCACTGTGAGGGTTTAAAAAGTGGTTATTCAACATGAGGCACGATCCAATTGACATTTTGAATCATTTTTGGTACAGTCCAAAAAATCAATTTTCGTATGAAAAACGATGACTCCGGACCTGTCGAACAATCCCAAAATGGTCAATATGGATGAAATTTTAACATTTAATCTTTTGACTCTAAATGACTGTTGGATGTGAATTATGACTTTGTCAACTAAAATAAGTGTGTTTAAAGTCATTTCTGTGCCTGAAACGGGTCAAAATTGAAGCTTTTGAGTAAGCAAAACTCTGTAAAAATGGCAATTTTGGTCACTGTGAGGGTTTAAAAAGTGGTTATTCAACATGAGGCACGATCCAATTGACATTTTGAATCATTTTTGGTACAGTCCAAAAAATCAATTTTCGGATGAAAAACGATGACTCCGGACCTGTCGAACGATCCCAAAATGGTCAATATGGATGAAATTTTAACATTTAATCTTTTGACTCTAAATGACTGTTGGGTGTGAATTATGACTTTGTCAACTAAAAAAAGTGTGTTTAAAGTCATTTCTGTGCCTGAAACGGGTCAAAATTGAAGCTTTTGAGTAAGCAAAACTCTGTAAAAATGGCAATTTTGGTCACGGTGAGGGTTTAAAAAGTGGTTATTCAACATGAGGCACGATCCAATTGACATTTTGAATCATTTTTGGTACAGTCCAAAAAATCAATTTTCGGATGAAAAACGATGACTCCGGACCTGTCGAACAATCCCAAAATGGTCAATATGGATGAAATTTTAACATTTAATCTTTTGACTCTAAATGACTGTTGGATGTGAATTATGACTTTGTCAACTAAAATAAGTGTGTTTAAAGTCATTTCTGTGCCTGAAACGGGTCAAAATTGAAGCTTTTGAGTAAGCAAAACTCTGTAAAAATGGCAATTTTGGTCACTGTGAGGGTTTAAAAAGTGGTTATTCAACATGAGGCACGATCCAATTGACATTTTGAATCATTTTTGGTACAGTCCAAAAAATCAATTTTCGGATGAAAAACGATGACTCCTGACCTGTCGAACGATCCCAAAATGGGCAATATGGATGAAATTTTAACATTTAATCTTTCGACTCTAAATGACTGTTGGATGTGAATTATGACTTTGTCAACTAAAATAAGTGTGTTTAAAGTCATTTCTGTGCCTGAAACGGGTCAAAATTGAAGCTTTTGAGTAAGCAAAACTCTGTAAAAATGGCAATTTTGGTCACTGTGAGGGTTTAAAAAGTGGTTATTCAACATGAGGCACGATCCAATTGACATTTTGAATCATTTTTGGTACAGTCCAAAAAATCAATTTTCGGATGAAAAACGATGACTCCGGACCTGTCGAACAATCCCAAAATGGTCAATATGGATGAAATTTTAACATTTAATCTTTCGACTCTAAATGACTGTTGGATTTGAATTATGACTTTGTCAACTAAAATAAGTGTGTTTAAAGTCATTTCTGTGCCTGAAACGGGTCAAAATTGAAGCTTTTGAGTAAGCAAAACTCTGTAAAAATGGCAATTTTGGTCACTGTGAGGGTTTAAAAAGTGGTTATTCAACATGAGGCACGATCCAATTGACATTTTGAATCATTTTTGGTACAGTCCAAAAAATCAATTTTCGGATGAAAAACGATGACTCCGGACCTGTCGAACGATCCCAAAATGGTCCATATGGATGAAATTTTAACATTTAATCTTTTGACTCTAAATGACTGTTGGATGTGAATTATGACTTTGTCAACTAAAATAAGTGTGCTTAAAGTCATTTCTGTGCCTGAAACGGGTCAAAATTGAAGCTTTTGAGTAAGCAAAACTCTGTAAAAATGGCAATTTTGGTCACTGTGAGGGTTTAAAAAGTGGTTATTCAACATGAGGCACGATCCAATTGACATTTTGAATCATTTTTGGTACAGTCCAAAAAATCAATTTTCGGATGAAAAACGATGACTCCGGACCTGTCGAACGATCCCAAAATGGTCAATATGGATGAAATTTTAACATTTAATCGTTTGACTCTAAATGACTGTTGGATGTGAATTATGACTTTGTCAACTAAAATAAGTGTGTTTAAAGTCATTTCTGTGCCTGAAACGGGTCAAAATTGAAGCTTTTGAGTAAGCAAAACTCTGTAAAAATGGCAATTTTGGTCACTGTGAGGGTTTAAAAAGTGGTTATTCAACATGAGGCACGATCCAATTGACATTTTGAATCATTTTTGGTACAGTCCAAAAAATCAATTTTCGGATGAAAAACGATGACTCCGGACCTGTCGAACGATCCCAAAATGGGCAATATGGATGAAATTTTAACATTTAATCTTTCGACTCTAAATGACTGTTGGATGTGAATTATGACTTTGTCAACTAAAATAAGTGTGTTTAAAGTCATTTCTGTGCCTGAAACGGGTCAAAATTGAAGCTTTTGAGTAAGCAAAACTCTATAAAAATGGCAATTTTGGTCACTGTGAGGGTTTAAAAAGTGGTTATTCAACATGAGGCACGATCCAATTGACATTTTGAATCATTTTTGGTACAGTCCAAAAAATCAATTTTCGGATGAAAAACGATGACTCCGGACCTGTCGAACGATCCTAAAATGGGCAATATGGATGAAATTGTAACATTTAATCTATCGACTCTAAATGACTGTTGGATGTGAATTATGACTTTGTCAACTAAAATAAGTGTGTTTAAAGTCATTTCTGTGCCTGAAACGGGTCAAAATTGAAGCTTTTGAGTAAGCAAAACTCTGTAAAAATGGCAATTTTGGTCACTGTGAGGGTTTAAAAAGTGGTTATTCAACATGAGGCACGATCCAATTGACATTTTGAATCATTTTTGGTACAGTCCAAAAAATCAATTTTCGGATGAAAAACGATGACTCCGTACCTGTCGAACGATCCCAAAATGGTCAATATGGATGAAATTTTAACATTTAATTCTTTTGACTCTAAATGACTGTTGGATGTGAATTATGACTTTGTCAACTAAAATAAGTATGTTTAAAGTCATTTCTGTGCCTGAAACGGGTCAAAATCGAAGCTTTTGAGTAAGCAAAACTCTGTAAAAATGGCCATTTTGGTCACTGTGAGGGTTTAAAAAGTGGTTATTCAACATGAGGCACGATCCAATTGACATTTTGAATCGTTTTTGGTACAGTCCAAAAAATCAATTTTCGGATGAAAAACGATGACTCCGGACCTGTCGAACGATCCTAAAATGGGCAATATGGATGAAATTGTAACATTTAATCTATCGACTCTAAATGACTGTTGGATGTGAATTATGACTTTGTCAACTAAAATAAGTGTGTTTAAAGTCATTTCTGTGCCTGAAACGGGTCAAAATTGAAGCTTTTGAGTAAGCAAAACTCTGTAAAAATGGCAATTTTGGTCACTGTGAGGGTTTAAAAAGTGGTTATTCAACATGAGGCACGATCCAATTGACATTTTGAATCATTTTTGGTACAGTCCAAAAAATCAATTTTCGGATGAAAAACGATGACTCCGTACCTGTCGAACGATCCCAAAATGGTCAATATGGATGAAATTTTAACATTTAATTCTTTTGACTCTAAATGACTGTTGGATGTGAATTATGACTTTGTCAACTAAAATAAGTATGTTTAAAGTCATTTCTGTGCCTGAAACGGGTCAAAATCGAAGCTTTTGAGTAAGCAAAACTCTGTAAAAATGGCCATTTTGGTCACTGTGAGGGTTTAAAAAGTGGTTATTCAACATGAGGCACGATCCAATTGACATTTTGAATCGTTTTTGGTACAGTCCAAAAAATCAATTTTCGGATGAAAAACGATGACTCCGGACCTGTCGAACGATCCCAAAATGGTCAATATTGATGAAATTTTAACATTTAATCTTTTGACTCTAAATGACTGTTGGATGTGAATTATGACTTTGTCAACTAAAATAAGTGTGTTTAAAGTCATTTCTGTGCCTGAAACGGGTCAAAATTGAAGCTTTTGAGTAAGCAAAACTCTGTAAAAATGGCAATTTTCGTCACTGTGAGGGTTTAAAAAGTGGTTATTCAACATGAGGCACGATCCAATTGACATTTTGAATCATTTTTGGTACAGTCCAAAAAAATCAATTTTCGGATGACAAACGATGACTCCGGACCTGTCGAACGATCCCAAAATGGTCAATATGGATGAAATTTTAACATTTAATCGTTTGACTCTAAATGACTGTTGGATGTGAATTATGACTTTGTCAACTAAAATAAGTGTGTTTAAAGTCATTTCTGTGCCTGAAACGGGTCAAAATTGAAGCTTTTGAGTAAGCAAAACTCTGTAAAAATTGCAATTTTGGTCACTGTGAGGGTTTAAAAAGTGGTTATTCAACATGAGGCACGATCCAATTGACATTTTGAATCATTTTTGGTACAGTCCAAAAAATCAATTTTCGGATGAAAAACGATGACTCCGGACCTGTCGAACAATCCCAAAATGGTCAATATGGATGAAATTTTAACATTTAATCGTTTGACTCTAAATGACTGTTGGATGTGAATTATGACTTTGTCAACTAAAATAAGTGTGTTTAAAGTCATTTCTGTGCCTGAAACGGGTCAAAATTAAAGCTTTTGAGTAAGCAAAACTCTGTAAAAATGGCAATTTTGGTCACTGTGAGGGTTTAAAAAGTGGTTATTCAACATGAGGCACGATCCAATTGACATTTTGAATAATTTTTGGTACAGTCCAAAAAATCAATTTTCGGATGAAAAACGATGACTCCGGACCTGTCGAACGATCCCAAAATGGTCAATATGGATGAAATTTTAACATTCAATCGTTTGACTCTAAATGACTGTTGGATGTGAATTATGACTTTGTCAACTAAAATAAGTGTGTTTAAAGTCATTTCTGTGCCTGAAACGGGTCAAAATTGAAGCTTTTGAGTAAGCAAAACTCTGTAAAAATGGCAATTTTGGTCACTGTGAGGGTTTAAAAAGTGGTTATTCAACATGAGGCACGATCCAATTGACATTTTGAATCATTTTTGGTACAGTCCAAAAAATCAATTTTCGGATGAAAAACGATGACTCCGGACCTGTCGAACGATCCCAAAATGGGCAATATGGATGAAATTGTAACATTTAATCTTTCGACTCTAAATGACTGTTGGATGTGAATTATGACTTTGTCAACTAAAATAAGTGTGTTTAAAGTCATTTCTGTGCCTGAAACGGGTCAAAATTGAAGCTTTTGAGTAAGCAAAACTCTGTAAAAATGGCAATTTTGGTCACTGTGAGGGTTTAAAAAGTGGTTATTCAACATGAGGCACGATCCAATTGACATTTTGAATCATTTTTGGTACAGTCCAAAAAATCAATTTTCGGATGAAAAACGATGACTCCGGACCTGTCGAACAATACCAAAATGGTCAATATGGATGAAATTTTAACATTTAATTCTTTTGACTCTAAATGACTGTTGGATGTGAATTATGACTTTGTCAACTAAAATAAGTATGTTTAAAGTCATTTCTGTGCCTGAAACGGGTCAAAATCGAAGCTTTTGAGTAAGCAAAACTCTGTAAAAATGGCAATTTTGGTCACTGTGAGGGTTTAAAAAGTGGTTATTCAACATGAGGCACGATCCAATTGACATTTTGAATCATTTTTGGTACAGTCCAAAAAATCAATTTTCGTATGAAAAACGATGACTCCGGACCTGTCGAACAATCCCAAAATGGTCAATATGGATGAAATTTTAACATTTAATCTTTTGACTCTAAATGACTGTTGGATGTGAATTATGACTTTGTCAACTAAAATAAGTGTGTTTAAAGTCATTTCTGTGCTTGAAACGGGTCAAAATTGAAGCTTTTGAGTAAGCAAAACTCTGTAAAAATGGCAATTTTGGTCACTGTGAGGGTTTAAAAAGTGGTTATTCAACATGAGGCACGATCCAATTGACATTTTGAATCATTTTTGGTACAGTCCAAAAAATCAATTTTCGGATGAAAAACGATGACTCCGGACCTGTCGAACGATCCCAAAATGGTCAATATGGATGAAATTTTAACATTTAATCTTTTGACTCTAAATGACTGTTGGGTGTGAATTATGACTTTGTCAACTAAAAAAAGTGTGTTTAAAGTCATTTCTGTGCCTGAAACGGGTCAAAATTGAAGCTTTTCAGTAAGCAAAACTCTGTAAAAATGGCAATTTTGGTCACGGTGAGGGTTTAAAAAGTGGTTATTCAACATGAGGCACGATCCAATTGACATTTTGAATCATTTTTGGTACAGTCCAAAAAATCAATTTTCGGATGAAAAACGATGACTCCGTACCTGTCGAACGATCCCAAAATGGTCAATATGGATGAAATTTTAACATTTAATCTTTCGACTCTAAATGACTGTTGGATGTGAATTATGACTTTGTCAACTAAAATAAGTGTGTTTAAAGTCATTTCTGTGCCTGAAACGGGTCAAAATTGAAGCTTTTGAGTAAGCAAAACTCTGTAAAAATGGCAATTTTGGTCACTGTGAGGGTTTAAAAAGTGGTTATTCAACATGAGGCACGATCCAATTGACATTTTGAATCATTTTTGGTACAGTCCAAAAAATCAATTTTCGGATGAAAAACGATGACTCCGGACCTGTCGAACGATCCCAAAATGGTCAATATGGATGAAATTTTAACATTTAATCGTTTGACTCTAAATGACTGTTGGGTGTGAATTATGACTTTGTCAACTAAAAAAAGTGTGTTTAAAGTCATTTCTGTGCCTGAAACGGGTCAAAATTGAAGCTTTTGAGTAAGCAAAACTCTGTAAAAATGGCAATTTTGGTCACTGTGAGGGTTTGAAAAGTGGTTATTCAACATGAGGCACGATCCAATTGATATTTTGAATAATTTTTGGTACAGTCCAAAAAATCAATTTTCGGATGAAAAACGATGACTCCGGACCTGTCGAACAATACCAAAATGGTCAATATGGATGAAATTTTAACATTTAATTCTTTTGACTCTAAATGACTGTTGGATGTGAATTATGACTTTGTCAACTAAAATAAGTATGTTTAAAGTCATTTCTGTGCCTGAAACGGGTCAAAATCGAAGCTTTTGAGTAAGCAAAACTCTGTAAAAATGGCCATTTTGGTCACTGTGAGGGTTTAAAAAGTGGTTATTCAACATGAGGCACGATCCAATTGACATTTTGAATCGTTTTTGGTACAGTCCAAAAAATCAATTTTCGGATGAAAAACGATGACTCCGGACCTGTCGAACGATCCCAAAATGGTCAATATTGATGAAATTTTAACATTTAATCTTTTGACTCTAAATGACTGTTGGATGTGAATTATGACTTTGTCAACTAAAATAAGTGTGTTTAAAGTCATTTCTGTGCCTGAAACGGGTCAAAATTGAAGCTTTTGAGTAAGCAAAACTCTGTAAAAATGGCAATTTTCGTCACTGTGAGGGTTTAAAAAGTGGTTATTCAACATGAGGCACGATCCAATTGACATTTTGAATCATTTTTGGTACAGTCCAAAAAATCAATTTTCGGATGAAAAACGATGACTCCGGACCTGTCGAACGATCCCAAAATGGTCAATATGGATGAAATTTTAACATTTAATCGTTTGACTCTAAATGACTGTTGGATGTGAATTATGACTTTGTCAACTAAAATAAGTGTGTTTAAAGTCATTTCTGTGCCTGAAACGGGTCAAAATTGAAGCTTTTGAGTAAGCAAAACTCTGTAAAAATGGCAATTTTGGTCACTGTGAGGGTTTAAAAAGTGGTTATTCAACATGAGGCACGATCCAATTGACATTTTGAATCATTTTTGGTACAGTCCAAAAAATCAATTTTCGGATGAAAAACGATGACTCCTGACCTGTCGAACGATCCCAAAATGGGCAATATGGATGAAATTTTAACATTTAATCTTTCGACTCTAAATGACTGTTGGATGTGAATTATGACTTTGTCAACTAAAATAAGTGTGTTTAAAGTCATTTCTGTGCCTGAAACGGGTCAAAATTGAAGCTTTTGAGTAAGCAAAACTCTGTAAAAATGGCAATTTTGGTCACTGTGAGGGTTTAAAAAGTGGTTATTCAACATGAGGCACGATCCAATTGACATTTTGAATCATTTTTGGTACAGTCCAAAAAATCAATTTTCGGATGAAAAACGATGACTCCGGACCTGTCGAACAATCCCAAAATGGTCAATATGGATGAAATTTTAACATTTAATCTTTCGACTCTAAATGACTGTTGGATTTGAATTATGACTTTGTCAACTAAAATAAGTGTGTTTAAAGTCATTTCTGTGCCTGAAACGGGTCAAAATTGAAGCTTTTGAGTAAGCAAAACTCTGTAAAAATGGCAATTTTGGTCACTGTGAGGGTTTAAAAAGTGGTTATTCAACATGAGGCACGATCCAATTGACATTTTGAATCATTTTTGGTACAGTCCAAAAAATCAATTTTCGGATGAAAAACGATGACTCCGGACCTGTCGAACGATCCCAAAATGGTCCATATGGATGAAATTTTAACATTTAATCTTTTGACTCTAAATGACTGTTGGATGTGAATTATGACTTTGTCAACTAAAATAAGTGTGCTTAAAGTCATTTCTGTGCCTGAAACGGGTCAAAATTGAAGCTTTTGAGTAAGCAAAACTCTGTAAAAATGGCAATTTTGGTCACTGTGAGGGTTTAAAAAGTGGTTATTCAACATGAGGCACGATCCAATTGACATTTTGAATCATTTTTGGTACAGTCCAAAAAATCAATTTTCGGATGAAAAACGATGACTCCGGACCTGTCGAACGATCCCAAAATGGTCAATATGGATGAAATTTTAACATTTAATCGTTTGACTCTAAATGACTGTTGGATGTGAATTATGACTTTGTCAACTAAAATAAGTGTGTTTAAAGTCATTTCTGTGCCTGAAACGGGTCAAAATTGAAGCTTTTGAGTAAGCAAAACTCTGTAAAAATGGCAATTTTGGTCACTGTGAGGGTTTAAAAAGTGGTTATTCAACATGAGGCACGATCCAATTGACATTTTGAATCATTTTTGGTACAGTCCAAAAAATCAATTTTCGGATGAAAAACGATGACTCCGGACCTGTCGAACGATCCCAAAATGGGCAATATGGATGAAATTTTAACATTTAATCTTTCGACTCTAAATGACTGTTGGATGTGAATTATGACTTTGTCAACTAAAATAAGTGTGTTTAAAGTCATTTCTGTGCCTGAAACGGGTCAAAATTGAAGCTTTTGAGTAAGCAAAACTCTATAAAAATGGCAATTTTGGTCACTGTGAGGGTTTAAAAAGTGGTTATTCAACATGAGGCACGATCCAATTGACATTTTGAATCATTTTTGGTACAGTCCAAAAAATCAATTTTCGGATGAAAAACGATGACTCCGGACCTGTCGAACGATCCTAAAATGGGCAATATGGATGAAATTGTAACATTTAATCTATCGACTCTAAATGACTGTTGGATGTGAATTATGACTTTGTCAACTAAAATAAGTGTGTTTAAAGTCATTTCTGTGCCTGAAACGGGTCAAAATTGAAGCTTTTGAGTAAGCAAAACTCTGTAAAAATGGCAATTTTGGTCACTGTGAGGGTTTAAAAAGTGGTTATTCAACATGAGGCACGATCCAATTGACATTTTGAATCATTTTTGGTACAGTCCAAAAAATCAATTTTCGGATGAAAAACGATGACTCCGTACCTGTCGAACGATCCCAAAATGGTCAATATGGATGAAATTTTAACATTTAATTCTTTTGACTCTAAATGACTGTTGGATGTGAATTATGACTTTGTCAACTAAAATAAGTATGTTTAAAGTCATTTCTGTGCCTGAAACGGGTCAAAATCGAAGCTTTTGAGTAAGCAAAACTCTGTAAAAATGGCCATTTTGGTCACTGTGAGGGTTTAAAAAGTGGTTATTCAACATGAGGCACGATCCAATTGACATTTTGAATCGTTTTTGGTACAGTCCAAAAAATCAATTTTCGGATGAAAAACGATGACTCCGGACCTGTCGAACGATCCTAAAATGGGCAATATGGATGAAATTGTAACATTTAATCTATCGACTCTAAATGACTGTTGGATGTGAATTATGACTTTGTCAACTAAAATAAGTGTGTTTAAAGTCATTTCTGTGCCTGAAACGGGTCAAAATTGAAGCTTTTGAGTAAGCAAAACTCTGTAAAAATGGCAATTTTGGTCACTGTGAGGGTTTAAAAAGTGGTTATTCAACATGAGGCACGATCCAATTGACATTTTGAATCATTTTTGGTACAGTCCAAAAAATCAATTTTCGGATGAAAAACGATGACTCCGTACCTGTCGAACGATCCCAAAATGGTCAATATGGATGAAATTTTAACATTTAATTCTTTTGACTCTAAATGACTGTTGGATGTGAATTATGACTTTGTCAACTAAAATAAGTATGTTTAAAGTCATTTCTGTGCCTGAAACGGGTCAAAATCGAAGCTTTTGAGTAAGCAAAACTCTGTAAAAATGGCCATTTTGGTCACTGTGAGGGTTTAAAAAGTGGTTATTCAACATGAGGCACGATCCAATTGACATTTTGAATCGTTTTTGGTACAGTCCAAAAAATCAATTTTCGGATGAAAAACGATGACTCCGGACCTGTCGAACGATCCCAAAATGGTCAATATTGATGAAATTTTAACATTTAATCTTTTGACTCTAAATGACTGTTGGATGTGAATTATGACTTTGTCAACTAAAATAAGTGTGTTTAAAGTCATTTCTGTGCCTGAAACGGGTCAAAATTGAAGCTTTTGAGTAAGCAAAACTCTGTAAAAATGGCAATTTTCGTCACTGTGAGGGTTTAAAAAGTGGTTATTCAACATGAGGCACGATCCAATTGACATTTTGAATCATTTTTGGTACAGTCCAAAAAAATCAATTTTCGGATGACAAACGATGACTCCGGACCTGTCGAACGATCCCAAAATGGTCAATATGGATGAAATTTTAACATTTAATCGTTTGACTCTAAATGACTGTTGGATGTGAATTATGACTTTGTCAACTAAAATAAGTGTGTTTAAAGTCATTTCTGTGCCTGAAACGGGTCAAAATTGAAGCTTTTGAGTAAGCAAAACTCTGTAAAAATTGCAATTTTGGTCACTGTGAGGGTTTAAAAAGTGGTTATTCAACATGAGGCACGATCCAATTGACATTTTGAATCATTTTTGGTACAGTCCAAAAAATCAATTTTCGGATGAAAAACGATGACTCCGGACCTGTCGAACAATCCCAAAATGGTCAATATGGATGAAATTTTAACATTCAATCGTTTGACTCTAAATGACTGTTGGATGTGAATTATGACTTTGTCAACTAAAATAAGTGTGTTTAAAGTCATTTCTGTGCCTGAAACGGGTCAAAATTAAAGCTTTTGAGTAAGCAAAACTCTGTAAAAATGGCAATTTTGGTCACTGTGAGGGTTTAAAAAGTGGTTATTCAACATGAGGCACGATCCAATTGACATTTTGAATCATTTTTGGTACAGTCCAAAAAATCAATTTTCGGATGAAAAACGATGACTCCGGACCTGTCGAACGATCCCAAAATGGGCAATATGGATGAAATTGTAACATTTAATCTTTCGACTCTAAATGACTGTTGGATGTGAATTATGACTTTGTCAACTAAAATAAGTGTGTTTAAAGTCATTTCTGTGCCTGAAACGGGTCAAAATTGAAGCTTTTGAGTAAGCAAAACTCTGTAAAAATGGCAATTTTGGTCACTGTGAGGGTTTAAAAAGTGGTTATTCAACATGAGGCACGATCCAATTGACATTTTGAATCATTTTTGGTACAGTCCAAAAAATCAATTTTCGGATGAAAAACGATGACTCCGGACCTGTCGAACAATACCAAAATGGTCAATATGGATGAAATTTTAACATTTAATTCTTTTGACTCTAAATGACTGTTGGATGTGAATTATGACTTTGTCAACTAAAATAAGTATGTTTAAAGTCATTTCTGTGCCTGAAACGGGTCAAAATCGAAGCTTTTGAGTAAGCAAAACTCTGTAAAAATGGCAATTTTGGTCACTGTGAGGGTTTAAAAAGTGGTTATTCAACATGAGGCACGATCCAATTGACATTTTGAATCATTTTTGGTACAGTCCAAAAAATCAATTTTCGTATGAAAAACGATGACTCCGGACCTGTCGAACAATCCCAAAATGGTCAATATGGATGAAATTTTAACATTTAATCTTTTGACTCTAAATGACTGTTGGATGTGAATTATGACTTTGTCAACTAAAATAAGTGTGTTTAAAGTCATTTCTGTGCTTGAAACGGGTCAAAATTGAAGCTTTTGAGTAAGCAAAACTCTGTAAAAATGGCAATTTTGGTCACTGTGAGGGTTTAAAAAGTGGTTATTCAACATGAGGCACGATCCAATTGACATTTTGAATCATTTTTGGTACAGTCCAAAAAATCAATTTTCGGATGAAAAACGATGACTCCGGACCTGTCGAACGATCCCAAAATGGTCAATATGGATGAAATTTTAACATTTAATCTTTTGACTCTAAATGACTGTTGGGTGTGAATTATGACTTTGTCAACTAAAAAAAGTGTGTTTAAAGTCATTTCTGTGCCTGAAACGGGTCAAAATTGAAGCTTTTCAGTAAGCAAAACTCTGTAAAAATGGCAATTTTGGTCACGGTGAGGGTTTAAAAAGTGGTTATTCAACATGAGGCACGATCCAATTGACATTTTGAATCATTTTTGGTACAGTCCAAAAAATCAATTTTCGGATGAAAAACGATGACTCCGTACCTGTCGAACGATCCCAAAATGGTCAATATGGATGAAATTTTAACATTTAATCTTTCGACTCTAAATGACTGTTGGATGTGAATTATGACTTTGTCAACTAAAATAAGTGTGTTTAAAGTCATTTCTGTGCCTGAAACGGGTCAAAATTGAAGCTTTTGAGTAAGCAAAACTCTGTAAAAATGGCAATTTTGGTCACTGTGAGGGTTTAAAAAGTGGTTATTCAACATGAGGCACGATCCAATTGACATTTTGAATCATTTTTGGTACAGTCCAAAAAATCAATTTTCGGATGAAAAACGATGACTCCGGACCTGTCGAACGATCCCAAAATGGTCAATATGGATGAAATTTTAACATTTAATCGTTTGACTCTAAATGACTGTTGGGTGTGAATTATGACTTTGTCAACTAAAAAAAGTGTGTTTAAAGTCATTTCTGTGCCTGAAACGGGTCAAAATTGAAGCTTTTGAGTAAGCAAAACTCTGTAAAAATGGCAATTTTGGTCACTGTGAGGGTTTGAAAAGTGGTTATTCAACATGAGGCACGATCCAATTGATATTTTGAATAATTTTTGGTACAGTCCAAAAAATCAATTTTCGGATGAAAAACGATGACTCCGGACCTGTCGAACAATACCAAAATGGTCAATATGGATGAAATTTTAACATTTAATTCTTTTGACTCTAAATGACTGTTGGATGTGAATTATGACTTTGTCAACTAAAATAAGTATGTTTAAAGTCATTTCTGTGCCTGAAACGGGTCAAAATCGAAGCTTTTGAGTAAGCAAAACTCTGTAAAAATGGCCATTTTGGTCACTGTGAGGGTTTAAAAAGTGGTTATTCAACATGAGGCACGATCCAATTGACATTTTGAATCGTTTTTGGTACAGTCCAAAAAATCAATTTTCGGATGAAAAACGATGACTCCGGACCTGTCGAACGATCCCAAAATGGTCAATATTGATGAAATTTTAACATTTAATCTTTTGACTCTAAATGACTGTTGGATGTGAATTATGACTTTGTCAACTAAAATAAGTGTGTTTAAAGTCATTTCTGTGCCTGAAACGGGTCAAAATTGAAGCTTTTGAGTAAGCAAAACTCTGTAAAAATGGCAATTTTCGTCACTGTGAGGGTTTAAAAAGTGGTTATTCAACATGAGGCACGATCCAATTGACATTTTGAATCATTTTTGGTACAGTCCAAAAAATCAATTTTCGGATGAAAAACGATGACTCCGGACCTGTCGAACGATCCCAAAATGGTCAATATGGATGAAATTTTAACATTTAATCGTTTGACTCTAAATGACTGTTGGATGTGAATTATGACTTTGTCAACTAAAATAAGTGTGTTTAAAGTCATTTCTGTGCCTGAAACGGGTCAAAATTGAAGCTTTTGAGTAAGCAAAACTCTGTAAAAATGGCAATTTTGGTCACTGTGAGGGTTTAAAAAGTGGTTATTCAACATGAGGCACGATCCAATTGACATTTTGAATCATTTTTGGTACAGTCCAAAAAATCAATTTTCGGATGAAAAACGATGACTCCTGACCTGTCGAACGATCCCAAAATGGGCAATATGGATGAAATTTTAACATTTAATCTTTCGACTCTAAATGACTGTTGGATGTGAATTATGACTTTGTCAACTAAAATAAGTGTGTTTAAAGTCATTTCTGTGCCTGAAACGGGTCAAAATTGAAGCTTTTGAGTAAGCAAAACTCTGTAAAAATGGCAATTTTGGTCACTGTGAGGGTTTAAAAAGTGGTTATTCAACATGAGGCACGATCCAATTGACATTTTGAATCATTTTTGGTACAGTCCAAAAAATCAATTTTCGGATGAAAAACGATGACTCCGGACCTGTCGAACAATCCCAAAATGGTCAATATGGATGAAATTTTAACATTTAATCTTTCGACTCTAAATGACTGTTGGATTTGAATTATGACTTTGTCAACTAAAATAAGTGTGTTTAAAGTCATTTCTGTGCCTGAAACGGGTCAAAATTGAAGCTTTTGAGTAAGCAAAACTCTGTAAAAATGGCAATTTTGGTCACTGTGAGGGTTTAAAAAGTGGTTATTCAACATGAGGCACGATCCAATTGACATTTTGAATCATTTTTGGTACAGTCCAAAAAATCAATTTTCGGATGAAAAACGATGACTCCGGACCTGTCGAACGATCCCAAAATGGTCCATATGGATGAAATTTTAACATTTAATCTTTTGACTCTAAATGACTGTTGGATGTGAATTATGACTTTGTCAACTAAAATAAGTGTGCTTAAAGTCATTTCTGTGCCTGAAACGGGTCAAAATTGAAGCTTTTGAGTAAGCAAAACTCTGTAAAAATGGCAATTTTGGTCACTGTGAGGGTTTAAAAAGTGGTTATTCAACATGAGGCACGATCCAATTGACATTTTGAATCATTTTTGGTACAGTCCAAAAAATCAATTTTCGGATGAAAAACGATGACTCCGGACCTGTCGAACGATCCCAAAATGGTCAATATGGATGAAATTTTAACATTTAATCGTTTGACTCTAAATGACTGTTGGATGTGAATTATGACTTTGTCAACTAAAATAAGTGTGTTTAAAGTCATTTCTGTGCCTGAAACGGGTCAAAATTGAAGCTTTTGAGTAAGCAAAACTCTGTAAAAATGGCAATTTTGGTCACTGTGAGGGTTTAAAAAGTGGTTATTCAACATGAGGCACGATCCAATTGACATTTTGAATCATTTTTGGTACAGTCCAAAAAATCAATTTTCGGATGAAAAACGATGACTCCGGACCTGTCGAACGATCCCAAAATGGGCAATATGGATGAAATTTTAACATTTAATCTTTCGACTCTAAATGACTGTTGGATGTGAATTATGACTTTGTCAACTAAAATAAGTGTGTTTAAAGTCATTTCTGTGCCTGAAACGGGTCAAAATTGAAGCTTTTGAGTAAGCAAAACTCTATAAAAATGGCAATTTTGGTCACTGTGAGGGTTTAAAAAGTGGTTATTCAACATGAGGCACGATCCAATTGACATTTTGAATCATTTTTGGTACAGTCCAAAAAATCAATTTTCGGATGAAAAACGATGACTCCGGACCTGTCGAACGATCCTAAAATGGGCAATATGGATGAAATTGTAACATTTAATCTATCGACTCTAAATGACTGTTGGATGTGAATTATGACTTTGTCAACTAAAATAAGTGTGTTTAAAGTCATTTCTGTGCCTGAAACGGGTCAAAATTGAAGCTTTTGAGTAAGCAAAACTCTGTAAAAATGGCAATTTTGGTCACTGTGAGGGTTTAAAAAGTGGTTATTCAACATGAGGCACGATCCAATTGACATTTTGAATCATTTTTGGTACAGTCCAAAAAATCAATTTTCGGATGAAAAACGATGACTCCGTACCTGTCGAACGATCCCAAAATGGTCAATATGGATGAAATTTTAACATTTAATTCTTTTGACTCTAAATGACTGTTGGATGTGAATTATGACTTTGTCAACTAAAATAAGTATGTTTAAAGTCATTTCTGTGCCTGAAACGGGTCAAAATCGAAGCTTTTGAGTAAGCAAAACTCTGTAAAAATGGCCATTTTGGTCACTGTGAGGGTTTAAAAAGTGGTTATTCAACATGAGGCACGATCCAATTGACATTTTGAATCGTTTTTGGTACAGTCCAAAAAATCAATTTTCGGATGAAAAACGATGACTCCGGACCTGTCGAACGATCCTAAAATGGGCAATATGGATGAAATTGTAACATTTAATCTATCGACTCTAAATGACTGTTGGATGTGAATTATGACTTTGTCAACTAAAATAAGTGTGTTTAAAGTCATTTCTGTGCCTGAAACGGGTCAAAATTGAAGCTTTTGAGTAAGCAAAACTCTGTAAAAATGGCAATTTTGGTCACTGTGAGGGTTTAAAAAGTGGTTATTCAACATGAGGCACGATCCAATTGACATTTTGAATCATTTTTGGTACAGTCCAAAAAATCAATTTTCGGATGAAAAACGATGACTCCGTACCTGTCGAACGATCCCAAAATGGTCAATATGGATGAAATTTTAACATTTAATTCTTTTGACTCTAAATGACTGTTGGATGTGAATTATGACTTTGTCAACTAAAATAAGTATGTTTAAAGTCATTTCTGTGCCTGAAACGGGTCAAAATCGAAGCTTTTGAGTAAGCAAAACTCTGTAAAAATGGCCATTTTGGTCACTGTGAGGGTTTAAAAAGTGGTTATTCAACATGAGGCACGATCCAATTGACATTTTGAATCGTTTTTGGTACAGTCCAAAAAATCAATTTTCGGATGAAAAACGATGACTCCGGACCTGTCGAACGATCCCAAAATGGTCAATATTGATGAAATTTTAACATTTAATCTTTTGACTCTAAATGACTGTTGGATGTGAATTATGACTTTGTCAACTAAAATAAGTGTGTTTAAAGTCATTTCTGTGCCTGAAACGGGTCAAAATTGAAGCTTTTGAGTAAGCAAAACTCTGTAAAAATGGCAATTTTCGTCACTGTGAGGGTTTAAAAAGTGGTTATTCAACATGAGGCACGATCCAATTGACATTTTGAATCATTTTTGGTACAGTCCAAAAAAATCAATTTTCGGATGACAAACGATGACTCCGGACCTGTCGAACGATCCCAAAATGGTCAATATGGATGAAATTTTAACATTTAATCGTTTGACTCTAAATGACTGTTGGATGTGAATTATGACTTTGTCAACTAAAATAAGTGTGTTTAAAGTCATTTCTGTGCCTGAAACGGGTCAAAATTGAAGCTTTTGAGTAAGCAAAACTCTGTAAAAATTGCAATTTTGGTCACTGTGAGGGTTTAAAAAGTGGTTATTCAACATGAGGCACGATCCAATTGACATTTTGAATCATTTTTGGTACAGTCCAAAAAATCAATTTTCGGATGAAAAACGATGACTCCGGACCTGTCGAACAATCCCAAAATGGTCAATATGGATGAAATTTTAACATTTAATCGTTTGACTCTAAATGACTGTTGGATGTGAATTATGACTTTGTCAACTAAAATAAGTGTGTTTAAAGTCATTTCTGTGCCTGAAACGGGTCAAAATTAAAGCTTTTGAGTAAGCAAAACTCTGTAAAAATGGCAATTTTGGTCACTGTGAGGGTTTAAAAAGTGGTTATTCAACATGAGGCACGATCCAATTGACATTTTGAATAATTTTTGGTACAGTCCAAAAAATCAATTTTCGGATGAAAAACGATGACTCCGGACCTGTCGAACGATCCCAAAATGGTCAATATGGATGAAATTTTAACATTCAATCGTTTGACTCTAAATGACTGTTGGATGTGAATTATGACTTTGTCAACTAAAATAAGTGTGTTTAAAGTCATTTCTGTGCCTGAAACGGGTCAAAATTGAAGCTTTTGAGTAAGCAAAACTCTGTAAAAATGGCAATTTTGGTCACTGTGAGGGTTTAAAAAGTGGTTATTCAACATGAGGCACGATCCAATTGACATTTTGAATCATTTTTGGTACAGTCCAAAAAATCAATTTTCGGATGAAAAACGATGACTCCGGACCTGTCGAACGATCCCAAAATGGGCAATATGGATGAAATTGTAACATTTAATCTTTCGACTCTAAATGACTGTTGGATGTGAATTATGACTTTGTCAACTAAAATAAGTGTGTTTAAAGTCATTTCTGTGCCTGAAACGGGTCAAAATTGAAGCTTTTGAGTAAGCAAAACTCTGTAAAAATGGCAATTTTGGTCACTGTGAGGGTTTAAAAAGTGGTTATTCAACATGAGGCACGATCCAATTGACATTTTGAATCATTTTTGGTACAGTCCAAAAAATCAATTTTCGGATGAAAAACGATGACTCCGGACCTGTCGAACAATACCAAAATGGTCAATATGGATGAAATTTTAACATTTAATTCTTTTGACTCTAAATGACTGTTGGATGTGAATTATGACTTTGTCAACTAAAATAAGTATGTTTAAAGTCATTTCTGTGCCTGAAACGGGTCAAAATCGAAGCTTTTGAGTAAGCAAAACTCTGTAAAAATGGCAATTTTGGTCACTGTGAGGGTTTAAAAAGTGGTTATTCAACATGAGGCACGATCCAATTGACATTTTGAATCATTTTTGGTACAGTCCAAAAAATCAATTTTCGTATGAAAAACGATGACTCCGGACCTGTCGAACAATCCCAAAATGGTCAATATGGATGAAATTTTAACATTTAATCTTTTGACTCTAAATGACTGTTGGATGTGAATTATGACTTTGTCAACTAAAATAAGTGTGTTTAAAGTCATTTCTGTGCTTGAAACGGGTCAAAATTGAAGCTTTTGAGTAAGCAAAACTCTGTAAAAATGGCAATTTTGGTCACTGTGAGGGTTTAAAAAGTGGTTATTCAACATGAGGCACGATCCAATTGACATTTTGAATCATTTTTGGTACAGTCCAAAAAATCAATTTTCGGATGAAAAACGATGACTCCGGACCTGTCGAACGATCCCAAAATGGTCAATATGGATGAAATTTTAACATTTAATCTTTTGACTCTAAATGACTGTTGGGTGTGAATTATGACTTTGTCAACTAAAAAAAGTGTGTTTAAAGTCATTTCTGTGCCTGAAACGGGTCAAAATTGAAGCTTTTCAGTAAGCAAAACTCTGTAAAAATGGCAATTTTGGTCACGGTGAGGGTTTAAAAAGTGGTTATTCAACATGAGGCACGATCCAATTGACATTTTGAATCATTTTTGGTACAGTCCAAAAAATCAATTTTCGGATGAAAAACGATGACTCCGTACCTGTCGAACGATCCCAAAATGGTCAATATGGATGAAATTTTAACATTTAATCTTTCGACTCTAAATGACTGTTGGATGTGAATTATGACTTTGTCAACTAAAATAAGTGTGTTTAAAGTCATTTCTGTGCCTGAAACGGGTCAAAATTGAAGCTTTTGAGTAAGCAAAACTCTGTAAAAATGGCAATTTTGGTCACTGTGAGGGTTTAAAAAGTGGTTATTCAACATGAGGCACGATCCAATTGACATTTTGAATCATTTTTGGTACAGTCCAAAAAATCAATTTTCGGATGAAAAACGATGACTCCGGACCTGTCGAACGATCCCAAAATGGTCAATATGGATGAAATTTTAACATTTAATCGTTTGACTCTAAATGACTGTTGGGTGTGAATTATGACTTTGTCAACTAAAAAAAGTGTGTTTAAAGTCATTTCTGTGCCTGAAACGGGTCAAAATTGAAGCTTTTGAGTAAGCAAAACTCTGTAAAAATGGCAATTTTGGTCACTGTGAGGGTTTGAAAAGTGGTTATTCAACATGAGGCACGATCCAATTGATATTTTGAATAATTTTTGGTACAGTCCAAAAAATCAATTTTCGGATGAAAAACGATGACTCCGGACCTGTCGAACAATACCAAAATGGTCAATATGGATGAAATTTTAACATTTAATTCTTTTGACTCTAAATGACTGTTGGATGTGAATTATGACTTTGTCAACTAAAATAAGTATGTTTAAAGTCATTTCTGTGCCTGAAACGGGTCAAAATCGAAGCTTTTGAGTAAGCAAAACTCTGTAAAAATGGCCATTTTGGTCACTGTGAGGGTTTAAAAAGTGGTTATTCAACATGAGGCACGATCCAATTGACATTTTGAATCGTTTTTGGTACAGTCCAAAAAATCAATTTTCGGATGAAAAACGATGACTCCGGACCTGTCGAACGATCCCAAAATGGTCAATATTGATGAAATTTTAACATTTAATCTTTTGACTCTAAATGACTGTTGGATGTGAATTATGACTTTGTCAACTAAAATAAGTGTGTTTAAAGTCATTTCTGTGCCTGAAACGGGTCAAAATTGAAGCTTTTGAGTAAGCAAAACTCTGTAAAAATGGCAATTTTCGTCACTGTGAGGGTTTAAAAAGTGGTTATTCAACATGAGGCACGATCCAATTGACATTTTGAATCATTTTTGGTACAGTCCAAAAAATCAATTTTCGGATGAAAAACGATGACTCCGGACCTGTCGAACGATCCCAAAATGGTCAATATGGATGAAATTTTAACATTTAATCGTTTGACTCTAAATGACTGTTGGATGTGAATTATGACTTTGTCAACTAAAATAAGTGTGTTTAAAGTCATTTCTGTGCCTGAAACGGGTCAAAATTGAAGCTTTTGAGTAAGCAAAACTCTGTAAAAATGGCAATTTTGGTCACTGTGAGGGTTTAAAAAGTGGTTATTCAACATGAGGCACGATCCAATTGACATTTTGAATCATTTTTGGTACAGTCCAAAAAATCAATTTTCGGATGAAAAACGATGACTCCTGACCTGTCGAACGATCCCAAAATGGGCAATATGGATGAAATTTTAACATTTAATCTTTCGACTCTAAATGACTGTTGGATGTGAATTATGACTTTGTCAACTAAAATAAGTGTGTTTAAAGTCATTTCTGTGCCTGAAACGGGTCAAAATTGAAGCTTTTGAGTAAGCAAAACTCTGTAAAAATGGCAATTTTGGTCACTGTGAGGGTTTAAAAAGTGGTTATTCAACATGAGGCACGATCCAATTGACATTTTGAATCATTTTTGGTACAGTCCAAAAAATCAATTTTCGGATGAAAAACGATGACTCCGGACCTGTCGAACAATCCCAAAATGGTCAATATGGATGAAATTTTAACATTTAATCTTTCGACTCTAAATGACTGTTGGATTTGAATTATGACTTTGTCAACTAAAATAAGTGTGTTTAAAGTCATTTCTGTGCCTGAAACGGGTCAAAATTGAAGCTTTTGAGTAAGCAAAACTCTGTAAAAATGGCCATTTTGGTCACTGTGAGGGTTTAAAAAGTGGTTATTCAACATGAGGCACGATCCAATTGACATTTTGAATCGTTTTTGGTACAGTCCAAAAAATCAATTTTCGGATGAAAAACGATGACTCCGGACCTGTCGAACGATCCCAAAATGGTCAATATTGATGAAATTTTAACATTTAATCTTTTGACTCTAAATGACTGTTGGATGTGAATTATGACTTTGTCAACTAAAATAAGTGTGTTTAAAGTCATTTCTGTGCCTGAAACGGGTCAAAATTGAAGCTTTTGAGTAAGCAAAACTCTGTAAAAATGGCAATTTTCGTCACTGTGAGGGTTTAAAAAGTGGTTATTCAACATGAGGCACGATCCAATTGACATTTTGAATCATTTTTGGTACAGTCCAAAAAATCAATTTTCGGATGAAAAACGATGACTCCGGACCTGTCGAACGATCCCAAAATGGTCAATATGGATGAAATTTTAACATTTAATCGTTTGACTCTAAATGACTGTTGGATGTGAATTATGACTTTGTCAACTAAAATAAGTGTGTTTAAAGTCATTTCTGTGCCTGAAACGGGTCAAAATTGAAGCTTTTGAGTAAGCAAAACTCTGTAAAAATGGCAATTTTAGTCACAGTGAGGGTTTAAAAAGTGGTTATTCAACATGAGGCACGATCCAATTGACATTTTGAATCATTTTTGGTACAGTCCAAAAAATCAATTTTCGGATGAAAAACGATGACTCCGGACCTGTCGAACGATCCCAAAATGGGCAATATGGATGAAATTGTAACATTTAATCTTTCGACTCTAAATGACTGTTGGATGTGAATTATGACTTTGTCAACTAAAATAAGTGTGTTTAAAGTCATTTCTGTGCCTGAAACGGGTCAAAATTGAAGCTTTTGAGTAAGCAAAACTCTGTAAAAATGGCAATTTTGGTCACTGTGAGGGTTTAAAAAGTGGTTATTCAACATGAGGCACGATCCAATTGACATTTTGAATCATTTTTGGTACAGTCCAAAAAATCAATTTTCGGATGAAAAACGATGACTCCGGACCTGTCGAACAATACCAAAATGGTCAATATGGATGAAATTTTAACATTTAATTCTTTTGACTCTAAATGACTGTTGGATGTGAATTATGACTTTGTCAACTAAAATAAGTATGTTTAAAGTCATTTCTGTGCCTGAAACGGGTCAAAATCGAAGCTTTTGAGTAAGCAAAACTCTGTAAAAATGGCAATTTTGGTCACTGTGAGGGTTTAAAAAGTGGTTATTCAACATGAGGCACGATCCAATTGACATTTTGAATCATTTTTGGTACAGTCCAAAAAATCAATTTTCGTATGAAAAACGATGACTCCGGACCTGTCGAACAATCCCAAAATGGTCAATATGGATGAAATTTTAACATTTAATCTTTTGACTCTAAATGACTGTTGGATGTGAATTATGACTTTGTCAACTAAAATAAGTGTGTTTAAAGTCATTTCTGTGCTTGAAACGGGTCAAAATTGAAGCTTTTGAGTAAGCAAAACTCTGTAAAAATGGCAATTTTGGTCACTGTGAGGGTTTAAAAAGTGGTTATTCAACATGAGGCACGATCCAATTGACATTTTGAATCATTTTTGGTACAGTCCAAAAAATCAATTTTCGGATGAAAAACGATGACTCCGGACCTGTCGAACGATCCCAAAATGGTCAATATGGATGAAATTTTAACATTTAATCTTTTGACTCTAAATGACTGTTGGGTGTGAATTATGACTTTGTCAACTAAAAAAAGTGTGTTTAAAGTCATTTCTGTGCCTGAAACGGGTCAAAATTGAAGCTTTTCAGTAAGCAAAACTCTGTAAAAATGGCAATTTTGGTCACGGTGAGGGTTTAAAAAGTGGTTATTCAACATGAGGCACGATCCAATTGACATTTTGAATCATTTTTGGTACAGTCCAAAAAATCAATTTTCGGATGAAAAACGATGACTCCGTACCTGTCGAACGATCCCAAAATGGTCAATATGGATGAAATTTTAACATTTAATCTTTCGACTCTAAATGACTGTTGGATGTGAATTATGACTTTGTCAACTAAAATAAGTGTGTTTAAAGTCATTTCTGTGCCTGAAACGGGTCAAAATTGAAGCTTTTGAGTAAGCAAAACTCTGTAAAAATGGCAATTTTGGTCACTGTGAGGGTTTAAAAAGTGGTTATTCAACATGAGGCACGATCCAATTGACATTTTGAATCATTTTTGGTACAGTCCAAAAAATCAATTTTCGGATGAAAAACGATGACTCCGGACCTGTCGAACGATCCCAAAATGGTCAATATGGATGAAATTTTAACATTTAATCGTTTGACTCTAAATGACTGTTGGGTGTGAATTATGACTTTGTCAACTAAAAAAAGTGTGTTTAAAGTCATTTCTGTGCCTGAAACGGGTCAAAATTGAAGCTTTTGAGTAAGCAAAACTCTGTAAAAATGGCAATTTTCGTCACTGTGAGGGTTTAAAAAGTGGTTATTCAACATGAGGCACGATCCAATTGACATTTTGAATCATTTTTGGTACAGTCCAAAAAATCAATTTTCGGATGAAAAACGATGACTCCGGACCTGTCGAACGATCCCAAAATGGTCAATATGGATGAAATTTTAACATTTAATCGTTTGACTCTAAATGACTGTTGGATGTGAATTATGACTTTGTCAACTAAAATAAGTGTGTTTAAAGTCATTTCTGTGCCTGAAACGGGTCAAAATTGAAGCTTTTGAGTAAGCAAAACTCTGTAAAAATGGCAATTTTGGTCACTGTGAGGGTTTAAAAAGTGGTTATTCAACATGAGGCACGATCCAATTGACATTTTGAATCATTTTTGGTACAGTCCAAAAAATCAATTTTCGGATGAAAAACGATGACTCCTGACCTGTCGAACGATCCCAAAATGGGCAATATGGATGAAATTTTAACATTTAATCTTTCGACTCTAAATGACTGTTGGATGTGAATTATGACTTTGTCAACTAAAATAAGTGTGTTTAAAGTCATTTCTGTGCCTGAAACGGGTCAAAATTGAAGCTTTTGAGTAAGCAAAACTCTGTAAAAATGGCAATTTTGGTCACTGTGAGGGTTTAAAAAGTGGTTATTCAACATGAGGCACGATCCAATTGACATTTTGAATCATTTTTGGTACAGTCCAAAAAATCAATTTTCGGATGAAAAACGATGACTCCGGACCTGTCGAACAATCCCAAAATGGTCAATATGGATGAAATTTTAACATTTAATCTTTCGACTCTAAATGACTGTTGGATTTGAATTATGACTTTGTCAACTAAAATAAGTGTGTTTAAAGTCATTTCTGTGCCTGAAACGGGTCAAAATCGAAGCTTTTGAGTAAGCAAAACTCTGTAAAAATGGCCATTTTGGTCACTGTGAGGGTTTAAAAAGTGGTTATTCAACATGAGGCACGATCCAATTGACATTTTGAATCGTTTTTGGTACAGTCCAAAAAATCAATTTTCGGATGAAAAACGATGACTCCGGACCTGTCGAACGATCCCAAAATGGTCAATATTGATGAAATTTTAACATTTAATCTTTTGACTCTAAATGACTGTTGGATGTGAATTATGACTTTGTCAACTAAAATAAGTGTGTTTAAAGTCATTTCTGTGCCTGAAACGGGTCAAAATTGAAGCTTTTGA
This sequence comes from Lissotriton vulgaris, assembly GCF_964263255.1. NCBI lineage: Eukaryota > Metazoa > Chordata > Amphibia > Caudata > Salamandridae > Lissotriton > Lissotriton vulgaris. Next base: position 939,616 of record NW_028243682.1, read on the forward strand.
GTAAGCAAAACTCTGTAAAAATGGCAATTTTCGTCACTGTGAGGGTTTAAAAAGTGGTTATTCAACATGAGGCACGATCCAATTGACATTTTGAATCATTTTTGGTACAGTCCAAAAAATCAATTTTCGGATGAAAAACGATGACTCCGGAACTGTCGAACGATCCCAAAATGGTCAATATTGATGAAATTTTAACATTTAATCTTTTGACTCTAAATGACTGTTGGATGTGAATTATGACTTTGTCAACTAAAATAAGTGTGTTTAAAGTCATTTCTGTGCCTGAAACGGGTCAAAATTGAAGCTTTTGAGTAAGCAAAACTCTGTAAAAATGGCAATTTTCGTCACTGTGAGGGTTTAAAAAGTGGTTATTCAACATGAGGCACGATCCAATTGACATTTTGAATCATTTTTGGTACAGTCCAAAAAATCAATTTTCGGATGAAAAACGATGACTCCGGACCTGTCGAACGATCCCAAAATGGTCAATATGGATGAAATTTTAACATTTAATCGTTTGACTCTAAATGACTGTTGGATGTGAATTATGACTTTGTCAACTAAAATAAGTGTGTTTAAAGTCATTTCTGTGCCTGAAACGGGTCAAAATTGAAGCTTTTGAGTAAGCAAAACTCTGTAAAAATGGCAATTTTAGTCACAGTGAGGGTTTAAAAAGTGGTTATTCAACATGAGGCACGATCCAATTGACATTTTGAATCATTTTTGGTACAGTCCAAAAAATCAATTTTCGGATGAAAAACGATGACTCCGGACCTGTCGAACGATCCCAAAATGGGCAATATGGATGAAATTGTAACATTTAATCTTTCGACTCTAAATGACTGTTGGATGTGAATTATGACTTTGTCAACTAAAATAAGTGTGTTTAAAGTCATTTCTGTGCCTGAAACGGGTCAAAATTGAAGCTTTTGAGTAAGCAAAACTCTGTAAAAATGGCAATTTTGGTCACTGTGAGGGTTTAAAAAGTGGTTATTCAACATGAGGCACGATCCAATTGACATTTTGAATCATTTTTGGTACAGTCCAAAAAATCAATTTTCGGATGAAAAACGATGACTCCGGACCTGTCGAACAATACCAAAATGGTCAATATGGATGAAATTTTAACATTTAATTCTTTTGACTCTAAATGACTGTTGGATGTGAATTATGACTTTGTCAACTAAAATAAGTATGTTTAAAGTCATTTCTGTGCCTGAAACGGGTCAAAATCGAAGCTTTTGAGTAAGCAAAACTCTGTAAAAATGGCAATTTTGGTCACTGTGAGGGTTTAAAAAGTGGTTATTCAACATGAGGCACGATCCAATTGACATTTTGAATCATTTTTGGTACAGTCCAAAAAATCAATTTTCGTATGAAAAACGATGACTCCGGACCTGTCGAACAATCCCAAAATGGTCAATATGGATGAAATTTTAACATTTAATCTTTTGACTCTAAATGACTGTTGGATGTGAATTATGACTTTGTCAACTAAAATAAGTGTGTTTAAAGTCATTTCTGTGCTTGAAACGGGTCAAAATTGAAGCTTTTGAGTAAGCAAAACTCTGTAAAAATGGCAATTTTGGTCACTGTGAGGGTTTAAAAAGTGGTTATTCAACATGAGGCACGATCCAATTGACATTTTGAATCATTTTTGGTACAGTCCAAAAAATCAATTTTCGGATGAAAAACGATGACTCCGGACCTGTCGAACGATCCCAAAATGGTCAATATGGATGAAATTTTAACATTTAATCTTTTGACTCTAAATGACTGTTGGGTGTGAATTATGACTTTGTCAACTAAAAAAAGTGTGTTTAAAGTCATTTCTGTGCCTGAAACGGGTCAAAATTGAAGCTTTTCAGTAAGCAAAACTCTGTAAAAATGGCAATTTTGGTCACGGTGAGGGTTTAAAAAGTGGTTATTCAACATGAGGCACGATCCAATTGACATTTTGAATCATTTTTGGTACAGTCCAAAAAATCAATTTTCGGATGAAAAACGATGACTCCGTACCTGTCGAACGATCCCAAAATGGTCAATATGGATGAAATTTTAACATTTAATCTTTCGACTCTAAATGACTGTTGGATGTGAATTATGACTTTGTCAACTAAAATAAGTGTGTTTAAAGTCATTTCTGTGCCTGAAACGGGTCAAAATTGAAGCTTTTGAGTAAGCAAAACTCTGTAAAAATGGCAATTTTGGTCACTGTGAGGGTTTAAAAAGTGGTTATTCAACATGAGGCACGATCCAATTGACATTTTGAATCATTTTTGGTACAGTCCAAAAAATCAATTTTCGGATGAAAAACGATGACTCCGGACCTGTCGAACGATCCCAAAATGGTCAATATGGATGAAATTTTAACATTTAATCGTTTGACTCTAAATGACTGTTGGGTGTGAATTATGACTTTGTCAACTAAAAAAAGTGTGTTTAAAGTCATTTCTGTGCCTGAAACGGGTCAAAATTGAAGCTTTTGAGTAAGCAAAACTCTGTAAAAATGGCAATTTTGGTCACTGTGAGGGTTTGAAAAGTGGTTATTCAACATGAGGCACGATCCAATTGATATTTTGAATAATTTTTGGTACAGTCCAAAAAATCAATTTTCGGATGAAAAACGATGACTCCGGACCTGTCGAACAATACCAAAATGGTCAATATGGATGAAATTTTAACATTTAATTCTTTTGACTCTAAATGACTGTTGGATGTGAATTATGACTTTGTCAACTAAAATAAGTATGTTTAAAGTCATTTCTGTGCCTGAAACGGGTCAAAATCGAAGCTTTTGAGTAAGCAAAACTCTGTAAAAATGGCCATTTTGGTCACTGTGAGGGTTTAAAAAGTGGTTATTCAACATGAGGCACGATCCAATTGACATTTTGAATCGTTTTTGGTACAGTCCAAAAAATCAATTTTCGGATGAAAAACGATGACTCCGGACCTGTCGAACGATCCCAAAATGGTCAATATTGATGAAATTTTAACATTTAATCTTTTGACTCTAAATGACTGTTGGATGTGAATTATGACTTTGTCAACTAAAATAAGTGTGTTTAAAGTCATTTCTGTGCCTGAAACGGGTCAAAATTGAAGCTTTTGAGTAAGCAAAACTCTGTAAAAATGGCAATTTTCGTCACTGTGAGGGTTTAAAAAGTGGTTATTCAACATGAGGCACGATCCAATTGACATTTTGAATCATTTTTGGTACAGTCCAAAAAATCAATTTTCGGATGAAAAACGATGACTCCGGACCTGTCGAACGATCCCAAAATGGTCAATATGGATGAAATTTTAACATTTAATCGTTTGACTCTAAATGACTGTTGGATGTGAATTATGACTTTGTCAACTAAAATAAGTGTGTTTAAAGTCATTTCTGTGCCTGAAACGGGTCAAAATTGAAGCTTTTGAGTAAGCAAAACTCTGTAAAAATTGCAATTTTGGTCACTGTGAGGGTTTAAAAAGTGGTTATTCAACATGAGGCACGATCCAATTGACATTTTGAATCATTTTTGGTACAGTCCAAAAAATCAATTTTCGGATGAAAAACGATGACTCCGGACCTGTCGAACAATCCCAAAATGGTCAATATGGATGAAATTTTAACATTTAATCGTTTGACTCTAAATGACTGTTGGATGTGAATTATGACTTTGTCAACTAAAATAAGTGTGTTTAAAGTCATTTCTGTGCCTGAAACGGGTCAAAATTGAAGCTTTTGAGTAAGCAAAACTCTGTAAAAATGGCAATTTTGGTCACTGTGAGGGTTTAAAAAGTGGTTATTCAACATGAGGCACGATCCAATTGACATTTTGAATAATTTTTGGTACAGTCCAAAAAATCAATTTTCGGATGAAAAACGATGACTCCGGACCTGTCGAACGATCCCAAAATGGTCAATATGGATGAAATTTTAACATTCAATCGTTTGACTCTAAATGACTGTTGGATGTGAATTATGACTTTGTCAACTAAAATAAGTGTGTTTAAAGTCATTTCTGTGCCTGAAACGGGTCAAAATTGAAGCTTTTGAGTAAGCAAAACTCTGTAAAAATGGCAATTTTGGTCACTGTGAGGGTTTAAAAAGTGGTTATTCAACATGAGGCACGATCCAATTGACATTTTGAATCATTTTTGGTACAGTCCAAAAAATCAATTTTCGGATGAAAAACGATGACTCCGGACCTGTCGAACGATCCCAAAATGGGCAATATGGATGAAATTGTAACATTTAATCTTTCGACTCTAAATGACTGTTGGATGTGAATTATGACTTTGTCAACTAAAATAAGTGTGTTTAAAGTCATTTCTGTGCCTGAAACGGGTCAAAATTGAAGCTTTTGAGTAAGCAAAACTCTGTAAAAATGGCAATTTTGGTCACTGTGAGGGTTTAAAAAGTGGTTATTCAACATGAGGCACGATCCAATTGACATTTTGAATCATTTTTGGTACAGTCCAAAAAATCAATTTTCGGATGAAAAACGATGACTCCGGAACTGTCGAACAATACCAAAATGGTCAATATGGATGAAATTTTAACATTTAATTCTTTTGACTCTAAATGACTGTTGGATGTGAATTATGACTTTGTCAACTAAAATAAGTATGTTTAAAGTCATTTCTGTGCCTGAAACGGGTCAAAATCGAAGCTTTTGAGTAAGCAAAACTCTGTAAAAATGGCAATTTTGGTCACTGTGAGGGTTTAAAAAGTGGTTATTCAACATGAGGCACGATCCAATTGACATTTTGAATCATTTTTGGTACAGTCCAAAAAATCAATTTTCGTATGAAAAACGATGACTCCGGACCTGTCGAACAATCCCAAAATGGTCAATATGGATGAAATTTTAACATTTAATCTTTTGACTCTAAATGACTGTTGGATGTGAATTATGACTTTGTCAACTAAAATAAGTGTGTTTAAAGTCATTTCTGTGCCTGAAACGGGTCAAAATTGAAGCTTTTGAGTAAGCAAAACTCTGTAAAAATGGCAATTTTGGTCACTGTGAGGGTTTAAAAAGTGGTTATTCAACATGAGGCACGATCCAATTGACATTTTGAATCATTTTTGGTACAGTCCAAAAAATCAATTTTCGGATGAAAAACGATGACTCCGGACCTGTCGAACGATCCCAAAATGGTCAATATGGATGAAATTTTAACATTTAATCTTTTGACTCTAAATGACTGTTGGGTGTGAATTATGACTTTGTCAACTAAAAAAAGTGTGTTTAAAGTCATTTCTGTGCCTGAAACGGGTCAAAATTGAAGCTTTTGAGTAAGCAAAACTCTGTAAAAATGGCAATTTTGGTCACGGTGAGGGTTTAAAAAGTGGTTATTCAACATGAGGCACGATCCAATTGACATTTTGAATCATTTTTGGTACAGTCCAAAAAATCAATTTTCGGATGAAAAACGATGACTCCGGACCTGTCGAACAATCCCAAAATGGTCAATATGGATGAAATTTTAACATTTAATCTTTTGACTCTAAATGACTGTTGGATGTGAATTATGACTTTGTCAACTAAAATAAGTGTGTTTAAAGTCATTTCTGTGCCTGAAACGGGTCAAAATTGAAGCTTTTGAGTAAGCAAAACTCTGTAAAAATGGCAATTTTGGTCACTGTGAGGGTTTAAAAAGTGGTTATTCAACATGAGGCACGATCCAATTGACATTTTGAATCATTTTTGGTACAGTCCAAAAAATCAATTTTCGGATGAAAAACGATGACTCCTGACCTGTCGAACGATCCCAAAATGGGCAATATGGATGAAATTTTAACATTTAATCTTTCGACTCTAAATGACTGTTGGATGTGAATTATGACTTTGTCAACTAAAATAAGTGTGTTTAAAGTCATTTCTGTGCCTGAAACGGGTCAAAATTGAAGCTTTTGAGTAAGCAAAACTCTGTAAAAATGGCAATTTTGGTCACTGTGAGGGTTTAAAAAGTGGTTATTCAACATGAGGCACGATCCAATTGACATTTTGAATCATTTTTGGTACAGTCCAAAAAATCAATTTTCGGATGAAAAACGATGACTCCGGACCTGTCGAACAATCCCAAAATGGTCAATATGGATGAAATTTTAACATTTAATCTTTCGACTCTAAATGACTGTTGGATTTGAATTATGACTTTGTCAACTAAAATAAGTGTGTTTAAAGTCATTTCTGTGCCTGAAACGGGTCAAAATTGAAGCTTTTGAGTAAGCAAAACTCTGTAAAAATGGCAATTTTGGTCACTGTGAGGGTTTAAAAAGTGGTTATTCAACATGAGGCACGATCCAATTGACATTTTGAATCATTTTTGGTACAGTCCAAAAAATCAATTTTCGGATGAAAAACGATGACTCCGGACCTGTCGAACGATCCCAAAATGGTCCATATGGATGAAATTTTAACATTTAATCTTTTGACTCTAAATGACTGTTGGATGTGAATTATGACTTTGTCAACTAAAATAAGTGTGCTTAAAGTCATTTCTGTGCCTGAAACGGGTCAAAATTGAAGCTTTTGAGTAAGCAAAACTCTGTAAAAATGGCAATTTTGGTCACTGTGAGGGTTTAAAAAGTGGTTATTCAACATGAGGCACGATCCAATTGACATTTTGAATCATTTTTGGTACAGTCCAAAAAATCAATTTTCGGATGAAAAACGATGACTCCGGACCTGTCGAACGATCCCAAAATGGTCAATATGGATGAAATTTTAACATTTAATCGTTTGACTCTAAATGACTGTTGGATGTGAATTATGACTTTGTCAACTAAAATAAGTGTGTTTAAAGTCATTTCTGTGCCTGAAACGGGTCAAAATTGAAGCTTTTGAGTAAGCAAAACTCTGTAAAAATGGCAATTTTGGTCACTGTGAGGGTTTAAAAAGTGGTTATTCAACATGAGGCACGATCCAATTGACATTTTGAATCATTTTTGGTACAGTCCAAAAAATCAATTTTCGGATGAAAAACGATGACTCCGGACCTGTCGAACGATCCCAAAATGGGCAATATGGATGAAATTTTAACATTTAATCTTTCGACTCTAAATGACTGTTGGATGTGAATTATGACTTTGTCAACTAAAATAAGTGTGTTTAAAGTCATTTCTGTGCCTGAAACGGGTCAAAATTGAAGCTTTTGAGTAAGCAAAACTCTATAAAAATGGCAATTTTGGTCACTGTGAGGGTTTAAAAAGTGGTTATTCAACATGAGGCACGATCCAATTGACATTTTGAATCATTTTTGGTACAGTCCAAAAAATCAATTTTCGGATGAAAAACGATGACTCCGGACCTGTCGAACGATCCTAAAATGGGCAATATGGATGAAATTGTAACATTTAATCTATCGACTCTAAATGACTGTTGGATGTGAATTATGACTTTGTCAACTAAAATAAGTGTGTTTAAAGTCATTTCTGTGCCTGAAACGGGTCAAAATTGAAGCTTTTGAGTAAGCAAAACTCTGTAAAAATGGCAATTTTGGTCACTGTGAGGGTTTAAAAAGTGGTTATTCAACATGAGGCACGATCCAATTGACATTTTGAATCATTTTTGGTACAGTCCAAAAAATCAATTTTCGGATGAAAAACGATGACTCCGTACCTGTCGAACGATCCCAAAATGGTCAATATGGATGAAATTTTAACATTTAATTCTTTTGACTCTAAATGACTGTTGGATGTGAATTATGACTTTGTCAACTAAAATAAGTATGTTTAAAGTCATTTCTGTGCCTGAAACGGGTCAAAATCGAAGCTTTTGAGTAAGCAAAACTCTGTAAAAATGGCCATTTTGGTCACTGTGAGGGTTTAAAAAGTGGTTATTCAACATGAGGCACGATCCAATTGACATTTTGAATCGTTTTTGGTACAGTCCAAAAAATCAATTTTCGGATGAAAAACGATGACTCCGGACCTGTCGAACGATCCCAAAATGGTCAATATTGATGAAATTTTAACATTTAATCTTTTGACTCTAAATGACTGTTGGATGTGAATTATGACTTTGTCAACTAAAATAAGTGTGTTTAAAGTCATTTCTGTGCCTGAAACGGGTCAAAATTGAAGCTTTTGAGTAAGCAAAACTCTGTAAAAATGGCAATTTTCGTCACTGTGAGGGTTTAAAAAGTGGTTATTCAACATGAGGCACGATCCAATTGACATTTTGAATCATTTTTGGTACAGTCCAAAAAAATCAATTTTCGGATGACAAACGATGACTCCGGACCTGTCGAACGATCCCAAAATGGTCAATATGGATGAAATTTTAACATTTAATCGTTTGACTCTAAATGACTGTTGGATGTGAATTATGACTTTGTCAACTAAAATAAGTGTGTTTAAAGTCATTTCTGTGCCTGAAACGGGTCAAAATTGAAGCTTTTGAGTAAGCAAAACTCTGTAAAAATTGCAATTTTGGTCACTGTGAGGGTTTAAAAAGTGGTTATTCAACATGAGGCACGATCCAATTGACATTTTGAATCATTTTTGGTACAGTCCAAAAAATCAATTTTCGGATGAAAAACGATGACTCCGGACCTGTCGAACAATCCCAAAATGGTCAATATGGATGAAATTTTAACATTTAATCGTTTGACTCTAAATGACTGTTGGATGTGAATTATGACTTTGTCAACTAAAATAAGTGTGTTTAAAGTCATTTCTGTGCCTGAAACGGGTCAAAATTAAAGCTTTTGAGTAAGCAAAACTCTGTAAAAATGGCAATTTTGGTCACTGTGAGGGTTTAAAAAGTGGTTATTCAACATGAGGCACGATCCAATTGACATTTTGAATAATTTTTGGTACAGTCCAAAAAATCAATTTTCGGATGAAAAACGATGACTCCGGACCTGTCGAACGATCCCAAAATGGTCAATATGGATGAAATTTTAACATTCAATCGTTTGACTCTAAATGACTGTTGGATGTGAATTATGACTTTGTCAACTAAAATAAGTGTGTTTAAAGTCATTTCTGTGCCTGAAACGGGTCAAAATTGAAGCTTTTGAGTAAGCAAAACTCTGTAAAAATGGCAATTTTGGTCACTGTGAGGGTTTAAAAAGTGGTTATTCAACATGAGGCACGATCCAATTGACATTTTGAATCATTTTTGGTACAGTCCAAAAAATCAATTTTCGGATGAAAAACGATGACTCCGGACCTGTCGAACGATCCCAAAATGGGCAATATGGATGAAATTGTAACATTTAATCTTTCGACTCTAAATGACTGTTGGATGTGAATTATGACTTTGTCAACTAAAATAAGTGTGTTTAAAGTCATTTCTGTGCCTGAAACGGGTCAAAATTGAAGCTTTTGAGTAAGCAAAACTCTGTAAAAATGGCAATTTTGGTCACTGTGAGGGTTTAAAAAGTGGTTATTCAACATGAGGCACGATCCAATTGACATTTTGAATCATTTTTGGTACAGTCCAAAAAATCAATTTTCGGATGAAAAACGATGACTCCGGACCTGTCGAACAATACCAAAATGGTCAATATGGATGAAATTTTAACATTTAATTCTTTTGACTCTAAATGACTGTTGGATGTGAATTATGACTTTGTCAACTAAAATAAGTATGTTTAAAGTCATTTCTGTGCCTGAAACGGGTCAAAATCGAAGCTTTTGAGTAAGCAAAACTCTGTAAAAATGGCAATTTTGGTCACTGTGAGGGTTTAAAAAGTGGTTATTCAACATGAGGCACGATCCAATTGACATTTTGAATCATTTTTGGTACAGTCCAAAAAATCAATTTTCGTATGAAAAACGATGACTCCGGACCTGTCGAACGATCCCAAAATGGTCAATATGGATGAAATTTTAACATTTAATCTTTTGACTCTAAATGACTGTTGGGTGTGAATTATGACTTTGTCAACTAAAATAAGTGTGTTTAAAGTCATTTCTGTGCCTGAAACGGGTCAAAATTGAAGCTTTTGAGTAAGCAAAACTCTGTAAAAATGGCAATTTTGGTCACGGTGAGGGTTTAAAAAGTGGTTATTCAACATGAGGCACGATCCAATTGACATTTTGAATCATTTTTGGTACAGTCCAAAAAATCAATTTTCGGATGAAAAACGATGACTCCGGACCTGTCGAACAATCCCAAAATGGTCAATATGGATGAAATTTTAACATTTAATCTTTTGACTCTAAATGACTGTTGGATGTGAATTATGACTTTGTCAACTAAAATAAGTGTGTTTAAAGTCATTTCTGTGCCTGAAACGGGTCAAAATTGAAGCTTTTGAGTAAGCAAAACTCTGTAAAAATGGCAATTTTGGTCACTGTGAGGGTTTAAAAAGTGGTTATTCAACATGAGGCACGATCCAATTGACATTTTGAATCATTTTTGGTACAGTCCAAAAAATCAATTTTCGGATGAAAAACGATGACTCCTGACCTGTCGAACGATCCCAAAATGGGCAATATGGATGAAATTTTAACATTTAATCTTTCGACTCTAAATGACTGTTGGATGTGAATTATGACTTTGTCAACTAAAATAAGTGTGTTTAAAGTCATTTCTGTGCCTGAAACGGGTCAAAATTGAAGCTTTTGAGTAAGCAAAACTCTGTAAAAATGGCAATTTTGGTCACTGTGAGGGTTTAAAAAGTGGTTATTCAACATGAGGCACGATCCAATTGACATTTTGAATCATTTTTGGTACAGTCCAAAAAATCAATTTTCGGATGAAAAACGATGACTCCGGACCTGTCGAACAATCCCAAAATGGTCAATATGGATGAAATTTTAACATTTAATCTTTCGACTCTAAATGACTGTTGGATTTGAATTATGACTTTGTCAACTAAAATAAGTGTGTTTAAAGTCATTTCTGTGCCTGAAACGGGTCAAAATTGAAGCTTTTGAGTAAGCAAAACTCTGTAAAAATGGCAATTTTGGTCACTGTGAGGGTTTAAAAAGTGGTTATTCAACATGAGGCACGATCCAATTGACATTTTGAATCATTTTTGGTACAGTCCAAAAAATCAATTTTCGGATGAAAAACGATGACTCCGGACCTGTCGAACGATCCCAAAATGGTCCATATGGATGAAATTTTAACATTTAATCTTTTGACTCTAAATGACTGTTGGATGTGAATTATGACTTTGTCAACTAAAATAAGTGTGCTTAAAGTCATTTCTGTGCCTGAAACGGGTCAAAATTGAAGCTTTTGAGTAAGCAAAACTCTGTAAAAATGGCAATTTTGGTCACTGTGAGGGTTTAAAAAGTGGTTATTCAACATGAGGCACGATCCAATTGACATTTTGAATCATTTTTGGTACAGTCCAAAAAATCAATTTTCGGATGAAAAACGATGACTCCGGACCTGTCGAACGATCCCAAAATGGTCAATATGGATGAAATTTTAACATTTAATCGTTTGACTCTAAATGACTGTTGGATGTGAATTATGACTTTGTCAACTAAAATAAGTGTGTTTAAAGTCATTTCTGTGCCTGAAACGGGTCAAAATTGAAGCTTTTGAGTAAGCAAAACTCTGTAAAAATGGCAATTTTGGTCACTGTGAGGGTTTAAAAAGTGGTTATTCAACATGAGGCACGATCCAATTGACATTTTGAATCATTTTTGGTACAGTCCAAAAAATCAATTTTCGGATGAAAAACGATGACTCCGGACCTGTCGAACGATCCCAAAATGGGCAATATGGATGAAATTTTAACATTTAATCTTTCGACTCTAAATGACTGTTGGATGTGAATTATGACTTTGTCAACTAAAATAAGTGTGTTTAAAGTCATTTCTGTGCCTGAAACGGGTCAAAATTGAAGCTTATGAGTAAGCAAAACTCTATAAAAATGGCAATTTTGGTCACTGTGAGGGTTTAAAAAGTGGTTATTCAACATGAGGCACGATCCAATTGACATTTTGAATCATTTTTGGTACAGTCCAAAAAATCAATTTTCGGATGAAAAACGATGACTCCGGACCTGTCGAACGATCCTAAAATGGGCAATATGGATGAAATTGTAACATTTAATCTATCGACTCTAAATGACTGTTGGATGTGAATTATGACTTTGTCAACTAAAATAAGTGTGTTTAAAGTCATTTCTGTGCCTGAAACGGGTCAAAATTGAAGCTTTTGAGTAAGCAAAACTCTGTAAAAATGGCAATTTTGGTCACTGTGAGGGTTTAAAAAGTGGTTATTCAACATGAGGCACGATCCAATTGACATTTTGAATCATTTTTGGTACAGTCCAAAAAATCAATTTTCGGATGAAAAACGATGACTCCGTACCTGTCGAACGATCCCAAAATGGTCAATATGGATGAAATTTTAACATTTAATCTTTCGACTCTAAATGACTGTTGGATGTGAATTATGACTTTGTCAACTAAAATAAGTGTGTTTAAAGTCATTTCTGTGCCTGAAACGGGTCAAAATTGAAGCTTTTGAGTAAGCAAAACTCTGTAAAAATGGCAATTTTGGTCACTGTGAGGGTTTAAAAAGTGGTTATTCAACATGAGGCACGATCCAATTGACATTTTGAATCATTTTTGGTACAGTCCAAAAAATCAATTTTCGGATGAAAAACGATGACTCCGGACCTGTCGAACGATCCCAAAATGGTCAATATGGATGAAATTTTAACATTTAATCCTTTGACTCTAAATGACTGTTGGGTGTGAATTATGACTTTGTCAACTAAAAAAAGTGTGTTTAAAGTCATTTCTGTGCCTGAAACGGGTCAAAATTGAAGCTTTTGAGTAAGCAAAACTCTGTAAAAATGGCAATTTTGGTCACTGTGAGGGTTTGAAAAGTGGTTATTCAACATGAGGCACGATCCAATTGATATTTTGAATAATTTTTGGTACAGTCCAAAAAATCAATTTTCGGATGAAAAACGATGACTCCGGACCTGTCGAACAATACCAAAATGGTCAATATGGATGAAATTTTAACATTTAATTCTTTTGACTCTAAATGACTGTTGGATGTGAATTATGACTTTGTCAACTAAAATAAGTATGTTTAAAGTCATTTCTGTGCCTGAAACGGGTCAAAATCGAAGCTTTTGAGTAAGCAAAACTCTGTAAAAATGGCCATTTTGGTCACTGTGAGGGTTTAAAAAGTGGTTATTCAACATGAGGCACGATCCAATTGACATTTTGAATCGTTTTTGGTACAGTCCAAAAAATCAATTTTCGGATGAAAAACGATGACTCCGGACCTGTCGAACGATCCCAAAATGGTCAATATTGATGAAATTTTAACATTTAATCTTTTGACTCTAAATGACTGTTGGATGTGAATTATGACTTTGTCAACTAAAATAAGTGTGTTTAAAGTCATTTCTGTGCCTGAAACGGGTCAAAATTGAAGCTTTTGAGTAAGCAAAACTCTGTAAAAATGGCAATTTTCGTCACTGTGAGGGTTTAAAAAGTGGTTATTCAACATGAGGCACGATCCAATTGACATTTTGAATCATTTTTGGTACAGTCCAAAAAATCAATTTTCGGATGAAAAACGATGACTCCGGACCTGTCGAACGATCCCAAAATGGTCAATATGGATGAAATTTTAACATTTAATCGTTTGACTCTAAATGACTGTTGGATGTGAATTATGACTTTGTCAACTAAAATAAGTGTGTTTAAAGTCATTTCTGTGCCTGAAACGGGTCAAAATTGAAGCTTTTGAGTAAGCAAAACTCTGTAAAAATTGCAATTTTGGTCACTGTGAGGGTTTAAAAAGTGGTTATTCAACATGAGGCACGATCCAATTGACATTTTGAATCATTTTTGGTACAGTCCAAAAAATCAATTTTCGGATGAAAAACGATGACTCCGGACCTGTCGAACAATCCCAAAATGGTCAATATGGATGAAATTTTAACATTTAATCGTTTGACTCTAAATGACTGTTGGATGTGAATTATGACTTTGTCAACTAAAATAAGTGTGTTTAAAGTCATTTCTGTGCCTGAAACGGGTCAAAATTGAAGCTTTTGAGTAAGCAAAACTCTGTAAAAATGGCAATTTTGGTCACTGTGAGGGTTTAAAAAGTGGTTATTCAACATGAGGCACGATCCAATTGACATTTTGAATAATTTTTGGTACAGTCCAAAAAATCAATTTTCGGATGAAAAACGATGACTCCGGACCTGTCGAACGATCCCAAAATGGTCAATATGGATGAAATTTTAACATTCAATCGTTTGACTCTAAATGACTGTTGGATGTGAATTATGACTTTGTCAACTAAAATAAGTGTGTTTAAAGTCATTTCTGTGCCTGAAACGGGTCAAAATTGAAGCTTTTGAGTAAGCAAAACTCTGTAAAAATGGCAATTTTGGTCACTGTGAGGGTTTAAAAAGTGGTTATTCAACATGAGGCACGATCCAATTGACATTTTGAATCATTTTTGGTACAGTCCAAAAAATCAATTTTCGGATGAAAAACGATGACTCCGGACCTGTCGAACGATCCCAAAATGGGCAATATGGATGAAATTGTAACATTTAATCTTTCGACTCTAAATGACTGTTGGATGTGAATTATGACTTTGTCAACTAAAATAAGTGTGTTTAAAGTCATTTCTGTGCCTGAAACGGGTCAAAATTGAAGCTTTTGAGTAAGCAAAACTCTGTAAAAATGGCAATTTTGGTCACTGTGAGGGTTTAAAAAGTGGTTATTCAACATGAGGCACGATCCAATTGACATTTTGAATCATTTTTGGTACAGTCCAAAAAATCAATTTTCGGATGAAAAACGATGACTCCGGACCTGTCGAACAATACCAAAATGGTCAATATGGATGAAATTTTAACATTTAATTCTTTTGACTCTAAATGACTGTTGGATGTGAATTATGACTTTGTCAACTAAAATAAGTATGTTTAAAGTCATTTCTGTGCCTGAAACGGGTCAAAATCGAAGCTTTTGAGTAAGCAAAACTCTGTAAAAATGGCCATTTTGGTCACTGTGAGGGTTTAAAAAGTGGTTATTCAACATGAGGCATGATCCAATTGACATTTTGAATCGTTTTTGGTACAGTCCAAAAAATCAATTTTCGGATGAAAAACGATGACTCCGGACCTGTCGAACGATCCCAAAATGGTCAATATGGATGAAATTTTAACATTTAATCTTTTGACTCTAAATGACTGTTGGATGTGAATTATGACTTTGTCAACTAAAATAAGTGTGTTTAAAGTCATTTCTGTGCCTGAAACGGGTCAAAATTGAAGCTTTTGAGTAAGCAAAACTCTGTAAAAATGGCAATTTTCGTCACTGTGAGGGTTTAAAAAGTGGTTATTCAACATGAGGCACGATCCAATTGACATTTTGAATCATTTTTGGTACAGTCCAAAAAATCAATTTTCGGATGAAAAACGATGACTCCGGACCTGTCGAACGATCCCAAAATGGTCAATATGGATGAAATTTTAACATTTAATCGTTTGACTCTAAATGACTGTTGGATGTGAATTATGACTTTGTCAACTAAAAAAAGTGTGTTTAAAGTCATTTCTGTGCCTGAAACGGGTCAAAATTGAAGCTTTTGAGTAAGCAAAACTCTGTAAAAATTGCAATTTTGGTCACTGTGAGGGTTTAAAAAGTGGTTATTCAACATGAGGCACGATCCAATTGACATTTTGAATCATTTTTGGTACAGTCCAAAAAATCAATTTTCGGATGAAAAACGATGACTCCGGACCTGTCGAACGATACCAAAATGGTCAATATGGATGAAATTTTAACATTTAATCTTTCGACTCTAAATGACTGTTGGATGTGAATTATGACTTTGTCAACTAAAATAAGTGTGTTTAAAGTCATTTCTGTGCCTGAAACGGGTCAAAATTGAAGCTTTTGAGTAAGCAAAACTCTGTAAAAATGGCAATTTTGGTCACTGTGAGGGTTTAAAAAGTGGTTATTCAACATGAGGCACGATCCAATTGACATTTTGAATCATTTTTGGTACAGTCCAAAAAATCAATTTTCGGATGAAAAACGATGACTCCGGACCTGTCGAACGATCCCAAAATGGGCAATATGGATGAAATTGTGACATTTAATCTTTCGACTCTAAATGACTGTTGGATGTGAATTATGACTTTGTCAACTAAAATAAGTGTGTTTAAAGTCATTTCTGTGCCTGAAACGGGTCAAAATTGAAGCTTTTGAGTAAGCAAAACTCTGTAAAAATGGCAATTTTCGTCACTGTGAGGGTTTAAAAAGTGGTTATTCAACATGAGGCACGATCCAATTGACATTTTGAATCATTTTTGGTACAGTCCAAAAAATCAATTTTCGGATGAAAAACGATGACTCCGGACCTGTCGAACGATCCCAAAATGGTCAATATGGATGAAATTTTAACATTTAATCGTTTGACTCTAAATGACTGTTGGGTGTGAATTATGACTTTGTCAACTAAAAAAAGTGTGTTTAAAGTCATTTCTGTGCCTGAAACGGGTCAAAATTGAAGCTTTTGAGTAAGCAAAACTCTGTAAAAATGGCAATTTTGGTCACTGTGAGGGTTTAAAAAGTGGTTATTCAACATGAGGCACGATCCAATTGACATTTTGAATAATTTTTGGTACAGTCCAAAAAATCAATTTTCGGATGAAAAACGATGACTCCGGACCTGTCGAACAATACCAAAATGGTCAATATGGATGAAATTTTAACATTTAATTCTTTTGACTCTAAATGACTGTTGGATGTGAATTATGACTTTGTCAACTAAAATAAGTATGTTTAAAGTCATTTCTGTGCCTGAAACGGGTCAAAATCGAAGCTTTTGAGTAAGCAAAACTCTGTAAAAATGGCCATTTTGGTCACTGTGAGGGTTTAAAAAGTGGTTATTCAACATGAGGCACGATCCAATTGACATTTTGAATCGTTTTTGGTACAGTCCAAAAAATCAATTTTCGGATGAAAAACGATGACTCCGGACCTGTCGAACGATCCCAAAATGGTCAATATGGATGAAATTTTAACATTTAATCTTTTGACTCTAAATGACTGTTGGATGTGAATTATGACTTTGTCAACTAAAATAAGTGTGTTTAAAGTCATTTCTGTGCCTGAAACGGGTCAAAATTGAAGCTTTTGAGTAAGCAAAACTCTGTAAAAATGGCAATTTTCGTCACTGTGAGGGTTTAAAAAGTGGTTATTCAACATGAGGCACGATCCAATTGACATTTTGAATCATTTTTGGTACAGTCCAAAAAATCAATTTTCGGATGAAAAACGATGACTCCGGACCTGTCGAACGATCCCAAAATGGTCAATATGGATGAAATTTTAACATTTAATCGTTTGACTCTAAATGACTGTTGGATGTGAATTATGACTTTGTCAACTAAAAAAAGTGTGTTTAAAGTCATTTCTGTGCCTGAAACGGGTCAAAATTGAAGCTTTTGAGTAAGCAAAACTCTGTAAAAATTGCAATTTTGGTCACTGTGAGGGTTTAAAAAGTGGTTATTCAACATGAGGCACGATCCAATTGACATTTTGAATCATTTTTGGTACAGTCCAAAAAATCAATTTTCGGATGAAAAACGATGACTCCGGACCTGTCGAACAATCCCAAAATGGTCAATATGGATGAAATTTTAACATTTAATCTTTTGACTCTAAATGACTGTTGGATGTGAATTATGACTTTGTCAACTAAAATAAGTGTGTTTAAAGTCATTTCTGTGCCTGAAACGGGTCAAAATTGAAGCTTTTGAGTAAGCAAAACTCTGTACAAATGGCAATTTTGGTCACTGTGAGGGTTTAAAAAGTGGTTATTCAACATGAGGCACGATCCAATTGACATTTTGAATCATTTTTGGTACAGTCCAAAAAATCAATTTTCGGATGAAAAACGATGACTCCGGACCTGTCGAACAATCCCAAAATGGTCAATATGGATGAAATTTTAACATTTAATCTTTTGACTCTAAATGACTGTTGGATGTGAACTATGACTTTGTCAACTAAAATAAGTGTGTTTAAAGTCATTTCTGTGCCTGAAACGGGTCAAAATTGAAGCTTTTGAGTAAGCAAAACTCTGTAAAAATGGCAATTTTGGTCACTGTGAGGGTTTAAAAAGTGGTTATTCAACATGAGGCACGATCCAATTGACATTTTGAATCATTTTTGGTACAGTCCAAAAAATCAATTTTCGGATGAAAAACGATGACTCCGGACCTGTCGAACGATCCCAAAATGGTCAATATGGATGAAATTTTAACATTTAATCTTTTGACTCTAAATGACTGTTGGGTGTGAATTATGACTTTGTCAACTAAAAAAAGTGTGTTTAAAGTCATTTCTGTGCCTGAAACGGGTCAAAATTGAAGCTTTTGAGTAAGCAAAACTCTGTAAAAATGGCAATTTTGGTCACTGTGAGGGTTTGAAAAGTGGTTATTCAACATGAGGCACGATCCAATTGATATTTTGAATAATTTTTGGTACAGTCCAAAAAATCAATTTTCGGATGAAAAACGATGACTCCGGACCTGTCGAACAATACCAAAATGGTCAATATGGATGAAATTTTAACATTTAATTCTTTTGACTCTAAATGACTGTTGGATGTGAATTATGACTTTGTCAACTAAAATAAGTATGTTTAAAGTCATTTCTGTGCCTGAAACGGGTCAAAATCGAAGCTTTTGAGTAAGCAAAACTCTGTAAAAATGGCCATTTTGGTCACTGTGAGGGTTTAAAAAGTGGTTATTCAACATGAGGCACGATCCAATTGACATTTTGAATCGTTTTTGGTACAGTCCAAAAAATCAATTTTCGGATGAAAAACGATGACTCCGGACCTGTCGAACGATCCCAAAATGGTCAATATTGATGAAATTTTAACATTTAATCTTTTGACTCTAAATGACTGTTGGATGTGAATTATGACTTTGTCAACTAAAATAAGTGTGTTTAAAGTCATTTCTGTGCCTGAAACGGGTCAAAATTGAAGCTTTTGAGTAAGCAAAACTCTGTAAAAATGGCAATTTTCGTCACTGTGAGGGTTTAAAAAGTGGTTATTCAACATGAGGCACGATCCAATTGACATTTTGAATCATTTTTGGTACAGTCCAAAAAATCAATTTTCGGATGAAAAACGATGACTCCGGACCTGTCGAACGATCCCAAAATGGTCAATATGGATGAAATTTTAACATTTAATCGTTTGACTCTAAATGACTGTTGGATGTGAATTATGACTTTGTCAACTAAAATAAGTGTGTTTAAAGTCATTTCTGTGCCTGAAACGGGTCAAAATTGAAGCTTTTGAGTAAGCAAAACTCTGTAAAAATTGCAATTTTGGTCACTGTGAGGGTTTAAAAAGTGGTTATTCAACATGAGGCACGATCCAATTGACATTTTGAATCATTTTTGGTACAGTCCAAAAAATCAATTTTCGGATGAAAAACGATGACTCCGGACCTGTCGAACAATCCCAAAATGGTCAATATGGATGAAATTTTAACATTTAATCGTTTGACTCTAAATGACTGTTGGATGTGAATTATGACTTTGTCAACTAAAATAAGTGTGTTTAAAGTCATTTCTGTGCCTGAAACGGGTCAAAATTGAAGCTTTTGAGTAAGCAAAACTCTGTAAAAATGGCAATTTTGGTCACTGTGAGGGTTTAAAAAGTGGTTATTCAACATGAGGCACGATCCAATTGACATTTTGAATAATTTTTGGTACAGTCCAAAAAATCAATTTTCGGATGAAAAACGATGACTCCGGACCTGTCGAACGATCCCAAAATGGTCAATATGGATGAAATTTTAACATTCAATCGTTTGACTCTAAATGACTGTTGGATGTGAATTATGACTTTGTCAACTAAAATAAGTGTGTTTAAAGTCATTTCTGTGCCTGAAACGGGTCAAAATTGAAGCTTTTGAGTAAGCAAAACTCTGTAAAAATGGCAATTTTGGTCACTGTGAGGGTTTAAAAAGTGGTTATTCAACATGAGGCACGATCCAATTGACATTTTGAATCATTTTTGGTACAGTCCAAAAAATCAATTTTCGGATGAAAAACGATGACTCCGGACCTGTCGAACGATCCCAAAATGGGCAATATGGATGAAATTGTAACATTTAATCTTTCGACTCTAAATGACTGTTGGATGTGAATTATGACTTTGTCAACTAAAATAAGTGTGTTTAAAGTCATTTCTGTGCCTGAAACGGGTCAAAATTGAAGCTTTTGAGTAAGCAAAACTCTGTAAAAATGGCAATTTTCGTCACTGTGAGGGTTTAAAAAGTGGTTATTCAACATGAGGCACGATCCAATTGACATTTTGAATCATTTTTGGTACAGTCCAAAAAATCAATTTTCGGATGAAAAACGATGACTCCGGACCTGTCGAACGATCCCAAAATGGTCAATATGGATGAAATTTTAACATTTAATCGTTTGACTCTAAATGACTGTTGGGTGTGAATTATGACTTTGTCAACTAAAAAAAGTGTGTTTAAAGTCATTTCTGTGCCTGAAACGGGTCAAAATTGAAGCTTTTGAGTAAGCAAAACTCTGTAAAAATGGCAATTTTGGTCACTGTGAGGGTTTAAAAAGTGGTTATTCAACATGAGGCACGATCCAATTGACATTTTGAATAATTTTTGGTACAGTCCAAAAAATCAATTTTCGGATGAAAAACGATGACTCCGGACCTGTCGAACAATACCAAAATGGTCAATATGGATGAAATTTTAACATTTAATTCTTTTGACTCTAAATGACTGTTGGATGTGAATTATGACTTTGTCAACTAAAATAAGTATGTTTAAAGTCATTTCTGTGCCTGAAACGGGTCAAAATCGAAGCTTTTGAGTAAGCAAAACTCTGTAAAAATGGCCATTTTGGTCACTGTGAGGGTTTAAAAAGTGGTTATTCAACATGAGGCACGATCCAATTGACATTTTGAATCGTTTTTGGTACAGTCCAAAAAATCAATTTTCGGATGAAAAACGATGACTCCGGACCTGTCGAACGATCCCAAAATGGTCAATATGGATGAAATTTTAACATTTAATCTTTTGACTCTAAATGACTGTTGGATGTGAATTATGACTTTGTCAACTAAAATAAGTGTGTTTAAAGTCATTTCTGTGCCTGAAACGGGTCAAAATTGAAGCTTTTGAGTAAGCAAAACTCTGTAAAAATGGCAATTTTCGTCACTGTGAGGGTTTAAAAAGTGGTTATTCAACATGAGGCACGATCCAATTGACATTTTGAATCATTTTTGGTACAGTCCAAAAAATCAATTTTCGGATGAAAAACGATGACTCCGGACCTGTCGAACGATCCCAAAATGGTCAATATGGATGAAATTTTAACATTTAATCGTTTGACTCTAAATGACTGTTGGATGTGAATTATGACTTTGTCAACTAAAAAAAGTGTGTTTAAAGTCATTTCTGTGCCTGAAACGGGTCAAAATTGAAGCTTTTGAGTAAGCAAAACTCTGTAAAAATTGCAATTTTGGTCACTGTGAGGGTTTAAAAAGTGGTTATTCAACATGAGGCACGATCCAATTGACATTTTGAATCATTTTTGGTACAGTCCAAAAAATCAATTTTCGGATGAAAAACGATGACTCCGGACCTGTCGAACAATCCCAAAATGGTCAATATGGATGAAATTTTAACATTTAATCTTTTGACTCTAAATGACTGTTGGATGTGAATTATGACTTTGTCAACTAAAATAAGTGTGTTTAAAGTCATTTCTGTGCCTGAAACGGGTCAAAATTGAAGCTTTTGAGTAAGCAAAACTCTGTACAAATGGCAATTTTGGTCACTGTGAGGGTTTAAAAAGTGGTTATTCAACATGAGGCACGATCCAATTGACATTTTGAATCATTTTTGGTACAGTCCAAAAAATCAATTTTCGGATGAAAAACGATGACTCCGGACCTGTCGAACAATCCCAAAATGGTCAATATGGATGAAATTTTAACATTTAATCTTTTGACTCTAAATGACTGTTGGATGTGAACTATGACTTTGTCAACTAAAATAAGTGTGTTTAAAGTCATTTCTGTGCCTGAAACGGGTCAAAATTGAAGCTTTTGAGTAAGCAAAACTCTGTAAAAATGGCAATTTTGGTCACTGTGAGGGTTTAAAAAGTGGTTATTCAACATGAGGCACGATCCAATTGACATTTTGAATCATTTTTGGTACAGTCCAAAAAATCAATTTTCGGATGAAAAACGATGACTCCGGACCTGTCGAACGATCCCAAAATGGTCAATATGGATGAAATTTTAACATTTAATCTTTTGACTCTAAATGACTGTTGGGTGTGAATTATGACTTTGTCAACTAAAAAAAGTGTGTTTAAAGTCATTTCTGTGCCTGAAACGGGTCAAAATTGAAGCTTTTGAGTAAGCAAAACTCTGTAAAAATGGCAATTTTGGTCACTGTGAGGGTTTAAAAAGTGGTTATTCAACATGAGGCACGATCCAATTGACATTTTGAATCATTTTTGGTACAGTCCAAAAAATCAATTTTCGGATGAAAAACGATGACTCCGGACCTGTCGAACAATCCCAAAATGGTCAATATGGATGAAATTTTAACATTTAATCTTTTGACTCTAAATGACTGTTGGATGTGAATTATGACTTTGTCAACTAAAATAAGTGTGTTTAAAGTCATTTCTGTGCCTGAAACGGGTCAAAATTGAAGCTTTTGAGTAAGCAAAACTCTTTAAAAATGGCAATTTTGGTCACTGTGAGGGTTTAAAAAGTGGTTATTCAACATGAGGCACGATCCAATTGACATTTTGAATCATTTTTGGTACAGTCCAAAAAATCAATTTTCGGATGAAAAACGATGACTGCGGACCTGTCGAACGATCCCAAAATGGTCCATATGGATGAAATTTTAACATTTAATCTCTTGACTCTAAATGACTGTTGGATGTGAATTATGACTTTGTCAACTAAAATAAGTGTGTTTAAAGTCATTTCTGTGCCTGAAACGGGTCAAAATTGAAGCTTTTGAGTAAGCAAAACTCTGTAAAAATGGCAATTTTGGTCACTGTGAGGGTTTAAAAAGTGGTTATTCAACATGAGGCACGATCCAATTGACATTTTGAATCATTTTTGGTACAGTCCAAAAAATCAATTTTCGGATGAAAAACGATGACTCCGGACCTGTCGAACAATCCCAAAATGGTCAATATGGATGAAATTTTAACATTTAATCTTTCGACTCTAAATGACTGTTGGATTTGAATTATGACTTTGTCAACTAAAATAAGTGTGTTTAAAGTCATTTCTGTGCCTGAAACGGGTCAAAATTGAAGCTTTTGAGTAAGCAAAACTCTGTAAAAATGGCAATTTTGGTCACTGTGAGGGTTTAAAAAGTGGTTATTCAACATGAGGCACGATCCAATTGACATTTTGAAACATTTTTGGTACAGTCCAAAAAATCAATTTTCGGATGAAAAACGATGACTCCGGACCTGTCGAACGATCCCAAAATGGTCCATATGGATGAAATTTTAACATTTAATCTTTTGACTCTAAATGACTGTTGGATGTGAATTATGACTTTGTCAACTAAAATAAGTGTGCTTAAAGTCATTTCTGTGCCTGAAACGGGTCAAAATTGAAGCTTTTGAGTAAGCAAAACTCTGTAAAAATGGCAATTTTGGTCACTGTGAGGGTTTAAAAAGTGGTTATTCAACATGAGGCACGATCCAATTGACATTTTGAATCATTTTTGGTACAGTCCAAAAAATCAATTTTCGGATGAAAAACGATGACTCCGGACCTGTCGAACGATCCCAAAATGGTCAATATGGATGAAATTTTAACATTTAATCGTTTGACTCTAAATGACTGTTGGATGTGAATTATGACTTTGTCAACTAAAATAAGTGTGTTTAAAGTCATTTCTGTGCCTGAAACGGGTCAACATTGAAGCTTTTGAGTAAGCAAAACTCTGTAAAAATGTCAATTTTGGTCACTGTGAGGGTTTAAAAAGTGGTTATTCAACATGAGGCACGATCCAATTGACATTTTGAATCATTTTTGGTACAGTCCAAAAAATCAATTTTCGGATGAAAAACGATGACTCCGGACCTGTCGAACGATCCCAAAATGGGCAATATGGATGAAATTTTAACATTTAATCTTTCGACTCTAAATGACTGTTGGATGTGAATTATGACTTTGTCAACTAAAATAAGTGTGTTTAAAGTCATTTCTGTGCCTGAAACGGGTCAAAATTGAAGCTTTTGAGTAAGCAAAACTCTATAAAAATGGCAATTTTGGTCACTGTGAGGGTTTAAAAAGTGGTTATTCAACATGAGGCACGATCCAATTGACATTTTGAATCATTTTTGGTACAGTCCAAAAAATCAATTTTCGGATGAAAAACGATGACTCCGGACCTGTCGAACGATCCCAAAATGGTCAATATGGATGAAATTTTAACATTTAATCGTTTGACTCTAAATGACTGTTGGATGTGAATTATGACTTTGTCAACTAAAATAAGTGTGTTTAAAGTCATTTCTGTGCCTGAAACGGGTCAAAATTGAAGCTTTTGAGTAAGCAAAACTCTGTAAAAATGGCAATTTTGGTCACTGTGAGGGTTTAAAAAGTGGTTATTCAACATGAGGCACGATCCAATTGACATTTTGAATCATTTTTGGTACAGTCCAAAAAATCAATTTTCGGATGAAAAACGATGACTCCGGACCTGTCGAACGATCCCAAAATGGTCAATATGGATGAAATTTTAACATTCAATCGTTTGACTCTAAATGACTGTTGGATGTGAATTATGACTTTGTCAACTAAAATAAGTGTGTTTAAAGTCATTTCTGTGCCTGAAACGGGTCAAAATTGAAGCTTTTGAGTAAGCAAAACTCTGTAAAAATGGCAATTTTGGTCACTGTGAGGGTTTAAAAAGTGGTTATTCAACATGAGGCACGATCCAATTGACATTTTGAATCATTTTTGGTACAGTCCAAAAAATCAATTTTCGGATGAAAAACGATGACTCCGGACCTGTCGAACGATCCCAAAATGGGCAATATGGATGAAATTGTAACATTTAATCTTTCGACTCTAAATGACTGTTGGATGTGAATTATGACTTTGTCAACTAAAATAAGTGTGTTTAAAGTCATTTCTGTGCCTGAAACGGGTCAAAATTGAAGCTTTTGAGTAAGCAAAACTCTGTAAAAATGGCAATTTTGGTCACTGTGAGGGTTTAAAAAGTGGTTATTCAACATGAGGCACGATCCAATTGACATTTTGAATCATTTTTGGTACAGTCCAAAAAATCAATTTTCGGATGAAAAACGATGACTCCGTACCTGTCGAACGATCCCAAAATGGTCAATATGGATGAAATTTTAACATTTAATCTTTTGACTCTAAATTACTGTTGGATGTGAATTATGACTTTGTCAACTAAAATAAGTGTGTTTAAAGTCATTTCTGTGCCTGAAACGGGTCAAAATTGAAGCTTTTGAGTAAGCAAAACTCTGTAAAAATGGCAATTTTGGTCACTGTGAGGGTTTAAAAAGTGGTTATTCAACATGAGGCACGATCCAATTGACATTTTGAATCATTTTTGGTACAGTCCAAAAAATCCATTTTCGGATGAAAAACGATGACTCCGGACCTGTCGAACGATCCCAAAATGGTCAATATGGATGAAATTTTAACATTTAATCTTTTGACTCTAAATGACTGTTGGATGTGAATTATGACTTTGTCAACTAAAATAAGTGTGTTTAAAGTCATTTCTGTGCCTGAAACGGGTCAAAATTGAAGCTTTTGAGTAAGCAAAACTCTGTAAAAATGGCAATTTTCGTCACTGTGAGGGTTTAAAAAGTGGTTATTCAACATGAGGCACGATCCAATTGACATTTTGAATCATTTTGGGTACAGTCCAAAAAATCAATTTTCGGATGAAAAACGATGACTCCGGACCTGTCGAACGATCCCAAAATGGTCAATATGGATGAAATTTTAACATTTAATCGTTTGACTCTAAATGACTGTTGGATGTGAATTATGACTTTGTCAACTAAAAAAAGTGTGTTTAAAGTCATTTCTGTGCCTGAAACGGGTCAAAATTGAAGCTTTTGAGTAAGCAAAACTCTGTAAAAATTGCAATTTTGGTCACTGTGAGGGTTTAAAAAGTGGTTATTCAACATGAGGCACGATCCAATTGACATTTTGAATCATTTTTGGTACAGTCCAAAAAATCAATTTTCGGATGAAAAACGATGACTCCGGACCTGTCGAACAATCCCAAAATGGTCAATATGGATGAAATTTTAACATTTAATCTTTTGACTCTAAATGACTGTTGGATGTGAATTATGACTTTGTCAACTAAAATAAGTGTGTTTAAAGTCATTTCTGTGCCTGAAACGGGTCAAAATTGAAGCTTTTGAGTAAGCAAAACTCTGTAAAAATGGCAATTTTGGTCACTGTGAGGGTTTAAAAAGTGGTTATTCAACATGAGGCACGATCCAATTGACATTTTGAATCATTTTTGGTACAGTCTAAAAAATCAATTTTCGGATGAAAAACGATGACTCCGGACCTGTCGAACAATCCCAAAATGGTCAATATGGATGAAATTTTAACATTTAATCTTTTGACTCTAAATGACTGTTGGATGTGAATTATGACTTTGTCAACTAAAATAAGTGTGTTTAAAGTCATTTCTGTGCCTGAAACGGGTCAAAATTGAAGCTTTTGAGTAAGCAAAACTCTGTAAAAATGGCAATTTTGGTCACTGTGAGGGTTTAAAAAGTGGTTATTCAACATGAGGCACGATCCAATTGACATTTTGAATCATTTTTGGTACAGTCCAAAAAATCAATTTTCGGATGAAAAACGATGACTCCGGACCTGTCGAACGATCCCAAAATGGGCAATATGGATGAAATTTTAACATTTAATCTTTCGACTCTAAATGACTGTTGGATGTGAATTATGACTTTGTCAACTAAAATAAGTGTGTTTAAAGTCATTTCTGTGCCTGAAACGGGTCAAAATTGAAGCTTTTGAGTAAGCAAAACTCTATAAAAATGGCAATTTTGGTCACTGTGAGGGTTTAAAAAGTGGTTATTCAACATGAGGCACGATCCAATTGACATTTTGAATCATTTTTGGTACAGTCCAAAAAATCAATTTTCGGATGAAAAACGATGACTCCGGACCTGTCGAACGATCCCAAAATGGTCAATATGGATGAAATTTTAACATTTAATCGTTTGACTCTAAATGACTGTTGGATGTGAATTATGACTTTGTCAACTAAAATAAGTGTGTTTAAAGTCATTTCTGTGCCTGAAACGGGTCAAAATTGAAGCTTTTGAGTAAGCAAAACTCTGTAAAAATGGCAATTTTGGTCACTGTGAGGGTTTAAAAAGTGGTTATTCAACATGAGGCACGATCCAATTGACATTTTGAATCATTTTTGGTACAGTCCAAAAAATCAATTTTCGGATGAAAAACGATGACTCCGGACCTGTCGAACGATCCCAAAATGGTCAATATGGATGAAATTTTAACATTCAATCGTTTGACTCTAAATGACTGTTGGATGTGAATTATGACTTTGTCAACTAAAATAAGTGTGTTTAAAGTCATTTCTGTGCCTGAAACGGGTCAAAATTGAAGCTTTTGAGTAAGCAAAACTCTGTAAAAATGGCAATTTTGGTCACTGTGAGGGTTTAAAAAGTGGTTATTCAACATGAGGCACGATCCAATTGACATTTTGAATCATTTTTGGTACAGTCCAAAAAATCAATTTTCGGATGAAAAACGATGACTCCGGACCTGTCGAACGATCCCAAAATGGGCAATATGGATGAAATTGTAACATTTAATCTTTCGACTCTAAATGACTGTTGGATGTGAATTATGACTTTGTCAACTAAAATAAGTGTGTTTAAAGTCATTTCTGTGCCTGAAACGGGTCAAAATTGAAGCTTTTGAGTAAGCAAAACTCTGTAAAAATGGCAATTTTGGTCACTGTGAGGGTTTAAAAAGTGGTTATTCAACATGAGGCACGATCCAATTGACATTTTGAATCATTTTTGGTACAGTCCAAAAAATCAATTTTCGGATGAAAAACGATGACTCCGTACCTGTCGAACGATCCCAAAATGGTCAATATGGATGAAATTTTAACATTTAATCTTTCGACTCTAAATGACTGTTGGATGTGAATTATGACTTTGTCAACTAAAATAAGTGTGTTTAAAGTCATTTCTGTGCCTGAAACGGGTCAAAATTGAAGCTTTTGAGTAAGCAAAACTCTGTAAAAATGGCAATTTTGGTCACTGTGAGGGTTTAAAAAGTGGTTATTCAACATGAGGCACGATCCAATTGACATTTTGAATCATTTTTGGTACAGTCCAAAAAATCAATTTTCGGATGAAAAACGATGACTCCGGACCTGTCGAACAATACCAAAATGGTCAATATGGATGAAATTTTAACATTTAATTCTTTTGACTCTAAATGACTGTTGGATGTGAATTATGACTTTGTCAACTAAAATAAGTATGTTTAAAGTCATTTCTGTGCCTGAAACGGGTCAAAATCGAAGCTTTTGAGTAAGCAAAACTCTGTAAAAATGGCCATTTTGGTCACTGTGAGGGTTTAAAAAGTGGTTATTCAACATGAGGCACGATCCAATTGACATTTTGAATCATTTTTGGTACAGTCCAAAAAATCCATTTTCGGATGAAAAACGATGACTCCGGACCTGTCGAACGATCCCAAAATGGTCAATATGGATGAAATTTTAACATTTAATCTTTTGACTCTAAATGACTGTTGGATGTGAATTATGACTTTGTCAACTAAAATAAGTGTGTTTAAAGTCATTTCTGTGCCTGAAACGGGTCAAAATTGAAGCTTTTGAGTAAGCAAAACTCTGTAAAAATGGCAATTTTCGTCACTGTGAGGGTTTAAAAAGTGGTTATTCAACATGAGGCACGATCCAATTGACATTTTGAATCATTTTGGGTACAGTCCAAAAAATCAATTTTCGGATGAAAAACGATGACTCCGGACCTGTCGAACGATCCCAAAATGGTCAATATGGATGAAATTTTAACATTTAATCGTTTGACTCTAAATGACTGTTGGATGTGAATTATGACTTTGTCAACTAAAAAAAGTGTGTTTAAAGTCATTTCTGTGCCTGAAACGGGTCAAAATTGAAGCTTTTGAGTAAGCAAAACTCTGTAAAAATTGCAATTTTGGTCACTGTGAGGGTTTAAAAAGTGGTTATTCAACATGAGGCACGATCCAATTGACATTTTGAATCATTTTTGGTACAGTCCAAAAAATCAATTTTCGGATGAAAAACGATGACTCCGGACCTGTCGAACAATCCCAAAATGGTCAATATGGATGAAATTTTAACATTTAATCTTTTGACTCTAAATGACTGTTGGATGTGAATTATGACTTTGTCAACTAAAATAAGTGTGTTTAAAGTCATTTCTGTGCCTGAAACGGGTCAAAATTGAAGCTTTTGAGTAAGCAAAACTCTGTAAAAATGGAAATTTTGGTCACTGTGAGGGTTTAAAAAGTGGTTATTCAACATGAGGCACGATCCAATTGACATTTTGAATCATTTTTGGTACAGTCTAAAAAATCAATTTTCGGATGAAAAACGATGACTCCGGACCTGTCGAACAATCCCAAAATGGTCAATATGGATGAAATTTTAACATTTAATCTTTTGACTCTAAATGACTGTTGGATGTGAATTATGACTTTGTCAACTAAAATAAGTGTGTTTAAAGTCATTTCTGTGCCTGAAACGGGTCAAAATTGAAGCTTTTGAGTAAGCAAAACTCTGTAAAAATGGCAATTTTGGTCACTGTGAGGGTTTAAAAAGTGGTTATTCAACATGAGGCACGATCCAATTGACATTTTGAATCATTTTTGGTACAGTCCAAAAAATCAATTTTCGGATGAAAAACGATGACTCCGGACCTGTCGAACGATCCCAAAATGGGCAATATGGATGAAATTTTAACATTTAATCTTTCGACTCTAAATGACTGTTGGATGTGAATTATGACTTTGTCAACTAAAATAAGTGTGTTTAAAGTCATTTCTGTGCCTGAAACGGGTCAAAATTGAAGCTTTTGAGAAAGCAAAACTCTGTAAAAATGGCAATTTTGGTCACTGTGAGGGTTTAAAAAGTGGTTATTCAACATGAGGCACGATCCAATTGACATTTTGAATCATTTTTGGTACAGTCCAAAAAATCAATTTTCGGATGAAAAACGATGACTCCGGACCTGTCGAACGATCCCAAAATGGTCAATATGGATGAAATTTTAACATTTAATCATTTGACTCTAAATGACTGTTGGATGTGAATTGTGACTTTGTCAACTAAAATAAGTGTGTTTAAAGTCATTTCTGTGCCTGAAACGGGTCAAAATTGAAGCTTTTGAGTAAGCAAAACTCTGTAAAAATGGCAATTTTGGTCACTGTGAGGGTTTAAAAAGTGGTTATTCAACATGAGGCACGATCCAATTGACATTTTGAATCATTTTTGGTACAGTCCAAAAAATCAATTTTCGGATGAAAAACGATGACTCCGGACCTGTCGAACAATCCCAAAATGGTCAATATGGATGAAATTTTAACATTTAATCTTTTGACTCTAAATGACTGTTGGATGTGAATTATGACTTTGTCAACTAAAATAAGTGTGTTTAAAGTCATTTCTGTGCCTGAAACGGGTCAAAATTGAAGCTTTTGAGTAAGCAAAACTCTTTAAAAATGGCAATTTTGGTCACTGTGAGGGTTTAAAAAGTGGTTATTCAACATGAGGCACGATCCAATTGACATTTTGAATCATTTTTGGTACAGTCCAAAAAATCAATTTTCGGATGAAAAACGATGACTGCGGACCTGTCGAACGATCCCAAAATGGTCCATATGGATGAAATTTTAACATTTAATCTCTTGACTCTAAATGACTGTTGGATGTGAATTATGACTTTGTCAACTAAAATAAGTGTGTTTAAAGTCATTTCTGTGCCTGAAACGGGTCAAAATTGAAGCTTTTGAGTAAGCAAAACTCTGTAAAAATGGCAATTTTGGTCACTGTGAGGGTTTAAAAAGTGGTTATTCAACATGAGGCACGATCCAATTGACATTTTGAATCATTTTTGGTACAGTCCAAAAAATCAATTTTCGGATGAAAAACGATGACTCCGGACCTGTCGAACAATCCCAAAATGGTCAATATGGATGAAATTTTAACATTTAATCTTTCGACTCTAAATGACTGTTGGATTTGAATTATGACTTTGTCAACTAAAATAAGTGTGTTTAAAGTCATTTCTGTGCCTGAAACGGGTCAAAATTGAAGCTTTTGAGTAAGCAAAACTCTGTAAAAATGGCAATTTTGGTCACTGTGAGGGTTTAAAAAGTGGTTATTCAACATGAGGCACGATCCAATTGACATTTTGAAACATTTTTGGTACAGTCCAAAAAATCAATTTTCGGATGAAAAACGATGACTCCGGACCTGTCGAACGATCCCAAAATGGTCCATATGGATGAAATTTTAACATTTAATCTTTTGACTCTAAATGACTGTTGGATGTGAATTATGACTTTGTCAACTAAAATAAGTGTGCTTAAAGTCATTTCTGTGCCTGAAACGGGTCAAAATTGAAGCTTTTGAGTAAGCAAAACTCTGTAAAAATGGCAATTTTGGTCACTGTGAGGGTTTAAAAAGTGGTTATTCAACATGAGGCACGATCCAATTGACATTTTGAATCATTTTTGGTACAGTCCAAAAAATCAATTTTCGGATGAAAAACGATGACTCCGGACCTGTCGAACGATCCCAAAATGGTCAATATGGATGAAATTTTAACATTTAATCGTTTGACTCTAAATGACTGTTGGATGTGAATTATGACTTTGTCAACTAAAATAAGTGTGTTTAAAGTCATTTCTGTGCCTGAAACGGGTCAACATTGAAGCTTTTGAGTAAGCAAAACTCTGTAAAAATGTCAATTTTGGTCACTGTGAGGGTTTAAAAAGTGGTTATTCAACATGAGGCACGATCCAATTGACATTTTGAATCATTTTTGGTACAGTCCAAAAAATCAATTTTCGGATGAAAAACGATGACTCCGGACCTGTCGAACGATCCCAAAATGGGCAATATGGATGAAATTTTAACATTTAATCTTTCGACTCTAAATGACTGTTGGATGTGAATTATGACTTTGTCAACTAAAATAAGTGTGTTTAAAGTCATTTCTGTGCCTGAAACGGGTCAAAATTGAAGCTTTTGAGTAAGCAAAACTCTATAAAAATGGCAATTTTGGTCACTGTGAGGGTTTAAAAAGTGGTTATTCAACATGAGGCACGATCCAATTGACATTTTGAATCATTTTTGGTACAGTCCAAAAAATCAATTTTCGGATGAAAAACGATGACTCCGGACCTGTCGAACGATCCCAAAATGGTCAATATGGATGAAATTTTAACATTTAATCGTTTGACTCTAAATGACTGTTGGATGTGAATTATGACTTTGTCAACTAAAATAAGTGTGTTTAAAGTCATTTCTGTGCCTGAAACGGGTCAAAATTGAAGCTTTTGAGTAAGCAAAACTCTGTAAAAATGGCAATTTTGGTCACTGTGAGGGTTTAAAAAGTGGTTATTCAACATGAGGCACGATCCAATTGACATTTTGAATCATTTTTGGTACAGTCCAAAAAATCAATTTTCGGATGAAAAACGATGACTCCGGACCTGTCGAACGATCCCAAAATGGTCAATATGGATGAAATTTTAACATTCAATCGTTTGACTCTAAATGACTGTTGGATGTGAATTATGACTTTGTCAACTAAAATAAGTGTGTTTAAAGTCATTTCTGTGCCTGAAACGGGTCAAAATTGAAGCTTTTGAGTAAGCAAAACTCTGTAAAAATGGCAATTTTGGTCACTGTGAGGGTTTAAAAAGTGGTTATTCAACATGAGGCACGATCCAATTGACATTTTGAATCATTTTTGGTACAGTCCAAAAAATCAATTTTCGGATGAAAAACGATGACTCCGGACCTGTCGAACGATCCCAAAATGGGCAATATGGATGAAATTGTAACATTTAATCTTTCGACTCTAAATGACTGTTGGATGTGAATTATGACTTTGTCAACTAAAATAAGTGTGTTTAAAGTCATTTCTGTGCCTGAAACGGGTCAAAATTGAAGCTTTTGAGTAAGCAAAACTCTGTAAAAATGGCAATTTTGGTCACTGTGAGGGTTTAAAAAGTGGTTATTCAACATGAGGCACGATCCAATTGACATTTTGAATCATTTTTGGTACAGTCCAAAAAATCAATTTTCGGATGAAAAACGATGACTCCGTACCTGTCGAACGATCCCAAAATGGTCAATATGGATGAAATTTTAACATTTAATCTTTTGACTCTAAATTACTGTTGGATGTGAATTATGACTTTGTCAACTAAAATAAGTGTGTTTAAAGTCATTTCTGTGCCTGAAACGGGTCAAAATTGAAGCTTTTGAGTAAGCAAAACTCTGTAAAAATGGCAATTTTGGTCACTGTGAGGGTTTAAAAAGTGGTTATTCAACATGAGGCACGATCCAATTGACATTTTGAATCATTTTTGGTACAGTCCAAAAAATCCATTTTCGGATGAAAAACGATGACTCCGGACCTGTCGAACGATCCCAAAATGGTCAATATGGATGAAATTTTAACATTTAATCTTTTGACTCTAAATGACTGTTGGATGTGAATTATGACTTTGTCAACTAAAATAAGTGTGTTTAAAGTCATTTCTGTGCCTGAAACGGGTCAAAATTGAAGCTTTTGAGTAAGCAAAACTCTGTAAAAATGGCAATTTTCGTCACTGTGAGGGTTTAAAAAGTGGTTATTCAACATGAGGCACGATCCAATTGACATTTTGAATCATTTTGGGTACAGTCCAAAAAATCAATTTTCGGATGAAAAACGATGACTCCGGACCTGTCGAACGATCCCAAAATGGTCAATATGGATGAAATTTTAACATTTAATCGTTTGACTCTAAATGACTGTTGGATGTGAATTATGACTTTGTCAACTAAAAAAAGTGTGTTTAAAGTCATTTCTGTGCCTGAAACGGGTCAAAATTGAAGCTTTTGAGTAAGCAAAACTCTGTAAAAATTGCAATTTTGGTCACTGTGAGGGTTTAAAAAGTGGTTATTCAACATGAGGCACGATCCAATTGACATTTTGAATCATTTTTGGTACAGTCCAAAAAATCAATTTTCGGATGAAAAACGATGACTCCGGACCTGTCGAACAATCCCAAAATGGTCAATATGGATGAAATTTTAACATTTAATCTTTTGACTCTAAATGACTGTTGGATGTGAATTATGACTTTGTCAACTAAAATAAGTGTGTTTAAAGTCATTTCTGTGCCTGAAACGGGTCAAAATTGAAGCTTTTGAGTAAGCAAAACTCTGTAAAAATGGCAATTTTGGTCACTGTGAGGGTTTAAAAAGTGGTTATTCAACATGAGGCACGATCCAATTGACATTTTGAATCATTTTTGGTACAGTCTAAAAAATCAATTTTCGGATGAAAAACGATGACTCCGGACCTGTCGAACAATCCCAAAATGGTCAATATGGATGAAATTTTAACATTTAATCTTTTGACTCTAAATGACTGTTGGATGTGAATTATGACTTTGTCAACTAAAATAAGTGTGTTTAAAGTCATTTCTGTGCCTGAAACGGGTCAAAATTGAAGCTTTTGAGTAAGCAAAACTCTGTAAAAATGGCAATTTTGGTCACTGTGAGGGTTTAAAAAG
This sequence comes from Lissotriton vulgaris, assembly GCF_964263255.1. Taxonomy (NCBI): domain Eukaryota; kingdom Metazoa; phylum Chordata; class Amphibia; order Caudata; family Salamandridae; genus Lissotriton; species Lissotriton vulgaris. Next base: position 974,514 of record NW_028243682.1, read on the forward strand.
TGGTTATTCAACATGAGGCACGATCCAATTGACATTTTGAATCATTTTTGGTACAGTCCAAAAAATCAATTTTCGGATGAAAAACGATGACTCCGGACCTGTCGAACGATCCCAAAATGGGCAATATGGATGAAATTTTAACATTTAATCTTTCGACTCTAAATGACTGTTGGATGTGAATTATGACTTTGTCAACTAAAATAAGTGTGTTTAAAGTCATTTCTGTGCCTGAAACGGGTCAAAATTGAAGCTTTTGAGTAAGCAAAACTCTATAAAAATGGCAATTTTGGTCACTGTGAGGGTTTAAAAAGTGGTTATTCAACATGAGGCACGATCCAATTGACATTTTGAATCATTTTTGGTACAGTCCAAAAAATCAATTTTCGGATGAAAAACGATGACTCCGGACCTGTCGAACGATCCCAAAATGGTCAATATGGATGAAATTTTAACATTTAATCGTTTGACTCTAAATGACTGTTGGATGTGAATTATGACTTTGTCAACTAAAATAAGTGTGTTTAAAGTCATTTCTGTGCCTGAAACGGGTCAAAATTGAAGCTTTTGAGTAAGCAAAACTCTGTAAAAATGGCAATTTTGGTCACTGTGAGGGTTTAAAAAGTGGTTATTCAACATGAGGCACGATCCAATTGACATTTTGAATCATTTTTGGTACAGTCCAAAAAATCAATTTTCGGATGAAAAACGATGACTCCGGACCTGTCGAACGATCCCAAAATGGTCAATATGGATGAAATTTTAACATTCAATCGTTTGACTCTAAATGACTGTTGGATGTGAATTATGACTTTGTCAACTAAAATAAGTGTGTTTAAAGTCATTTCTGTGCCTGAAACGGGTCAAAATTGAAGCTTTTGAGTAAGCAAAACTCTGTAAAAATGGCAATTTTGGTCACTGTGAGGGTTTAAAAAGTGGTTATTCAACATGAGGCACGATCCAATTGACATTTTGAATCATTTTTGGTACAGTCCAAAAAATCAATTTTCGGATGAAAAACGATGACTCCGGACCTGTCGAACGATCCCAAAATGGGCAATATGGATGAAATTGTAACATTTAATCTTTCGACTCTAAATGACTGTTGGATGTGAATTATGACTTTGTCAACTAAAATAAGTGTGTTTAAAGTCATTTCTGTGCCTGAAACGGGTCAAAATTGAAGCTTTTGAGTAAGCAAAACTCTGTAAAAATGGCAATTTTGGTCACTGTGAGGGTTTAAAAAGTGGTTATTCAACATGAGGCACGATCCAATTGACATTTTGAATCATTTTTGGTACAGTCCAAAAAATCAATTTTCGGATGAAAAACGATGACTCCGTACCTGTCGAACGATCCCAAAATGGTCAATATGGATGAAATTTTAACATTTAATCTTTCGACTCTAAATGACTGTTGGATGTGAATTATGACTTTGTCAACTAAAATAAGTGTGTTTAAAGTCATTTCTGTGCCTGAAACGGGTCAAAATTGAAGCTTTTGAGTAAGCAAAACTCTGTAAAAATGGCAATTTTGGTCACTGTGAGGGTTTAAAAAGTGGTTATTCAACATGAGGCACGATCCAATTGACATTTTGAATCATTTTTGGTACAGTCCAAAAAATCAATTTTCGGATGAAAAACGATGACTCCGGACCTGTCGAACAATACCAAAATGGTCAATATGGATGAAATTTTAACATTTAATTCTTTTGACTCTAAATGACTGTTGGATGTGAATTATGACTTTGTCAACTAAAATAAGTATGTTTAAAGTCATTTCTGTGCCTGAAACGGGTCAAAATCGAAGCTTTTGAGTAAGCAAAACTCTGTAAAAATGGCCATTTTGGTCACTGTGAGGGTTTAAAAAGTGGTTATTCAACATGAGGCACGATCCAATTGACATTTTGAATCATTTTTGGTACAGTCCAAAAAATCCATTTTCGGATGAAAAACGATGACTCCGGACCTGTCGAACGATCCCAAAATGGTCAATATGGATGAAATTTTAACATTTAATCTTTTGACTCTAAATGACTGTTGGATGTGAATTATGACTTTGTCAACTAAAATAAGTGTGTTTAAAGTCATTTCTGTGCCTGAAACGGGTCAAAATTGAAGCTTTTGAGTAAGCAAAACTCTGTAAAAATGGCAATTTTCGTCACTGTGAGGGTTTAAAAAGTGGTTATTCAACATGAGGCACGATCCAATTGACATTTTGAATCATTTTGGGTACAGTCCAAAAAATCAATTTTCGGATGAAAAACGATGACTCCGGACCTGTCGAACGATCCCAAAATGGTCAATATGGATGAAATTTTAACATTTAATCGTTTGACTCTAAATGACTGTTGGATGTGAATTATGACTTTGTCAACTAAAAAAAGTGTGTTTAAAGTCATTTCTGTGCCTGAAACGGGTCAAAATTGAAGCTTTTGAGTAAGCAAAACTCTGTAAAAATTGCAATTTTGGTCACTGTGAGGGTTTAAAAAGTGGTTATTCAACATGAGGCACGATCCAATTGACATTTTGAATCATTTTTGGTACAGTCCAAAAAATCAATTTTCGGATGAAAAACGATGACTCCGGACCTGTCGAACAATCCCAAAATGGTCAATATGGATGAAATTTTAACATTTAATCTTTTGACTCTAAATGACTGTTGGATGTGAATTATGACTTTGTCAACTAAAATAAGTGTGTTTAAAGTCATTTCTGTGCCTGAAACGGGTCAAAATTGAAGCTTTTGAGTAAGCAAAACTCTGTAAAAATGGAAATTTTGGTCACTGTGAGGGTTTAAAAAGTGGTTATTCAACATGAGGCACGATCCAATTGACATTTTGAATCATTTTTGGTACAGTCTAAAAAATCAATTTTCGGATGAAAAACGATGACTCCGGACCTGTCGAACAATCCCAAAATGGTCAATATGGATGAAATTTTAACATTTAATCTTTTGACTCTAAATGACTGTTGGATGTGAATTATGACTTTGTCAACTAAAATAAGTGTGTTTAAAGTCATTTCTGTGCCTGAAACGGGTCAAAATTGAAGCTTTTGAGTAAGCAAAACTCTGTAAAAATGGCAATTTTGGTCACTGTGAGGGTTTAAAAAGTGGTTATTCAACATGAGGCACGATCCAATTGACATTTTGAATCATTTTTGGTACAGTCCAAAAAATCAATTTTCGGATGAAAAACGATGACTCCGGACCTGTCGAACGATCCCAAAATGGGCAATATGGATGAAATTTTAACATTTAATCTTTCGACTCTAAATGACTGTTGGATGTGAATTATGACTTTGTCAACTAAAATAAGTGTGTTTAAAGTCATTTCTGTGCCTGAAACGGGTCAAAATTGAAGCTTTTGAGAAAGCAAAACTCTGTAAAAATGGCAATTTTGGTCACTGTGAGGGTTTAAAAAGTGGTTATTCAACATGAGGCACGATCCAATTGACATTTTGAATCATTTTTGGTACAGTCCAAAAAATCAATTTTCGGATGAAAAACGATGACTCCGGACCTGTCGAACGATCCCAAAATGGTCAATATGGATGAAATTTTAACATTTAATCATTTGACTCTAAATGACTGTTGGATGTGAATTGTGACTTTGTCAACTAAAATAAGTGTGTTTAAAGTCATTTCTGTGCCTGAAACGGGTCAAAATTGAAGCTTTTGAGTAAGCAAAACTCTGTAAAAATGGCAATTTTGGTCACTGTAAGGGTTTAAAAAGTGGTTATTCAACATGAGGCACGATCCAATTGACATTTTGAATCATTTTTGGTACAGTCCAAAAAATCAATTTTCGGATGAAAAACGATGACTCCGGACCTGTCGAACGATCCCAAAATGGTCAATATGGATGAAATTTTAACATTTAATCGTTTGACTCTAAATGACTGTTGGATGTGAATTATGACTTTGTCAACTAAAATAAGTGTGTTTAAAGTCATTTCTGTGCCTGAAACGGGTCAAAATTGAAGCTTTTGAGTAAGCAAAACTCTGTAAAAATGGCAATTTTGGTCACTGTGAGGGTTTAAAAAGTGGTTATTCAACATGAGGCACGATCCAATTGACATTTTGAATCATTTTTGGTACAGTCCAAAAAATCAATTTTCGGATGAAAAACGATGACTCCGGACCTGTCGAACGATCCCAAAATGGGCAATATGGATGAAATTTTAACATTTAATCTTTCGACTCTAAATGACTGTTGGATGTGAATTATGACTTTGTCAACTAAAATAAGTGTGTTTAAAGTCATTTCTGTGCCTGAAACGGGTCAAAATTGAAGCTTTTGAGTAAGCAAAACTCTGTAAAAATGGCAATTTTGGTCACTGTGAGGGTTTAAAAAGTGGTTATTCAACATGAGGCACGATCCAATTGACATTTTGAATCATTTTTGGTACAGTCCAAAAAATCAATTTTCGGATGAAAAACGATGACTCCGGACCTGTCGAACGATCCCAAAATGGTCAATATGGATGAAATTTTAACATTTAATCTTTCGACTCTAAATGACTGTTGGATGTGAATTATGACTTTGTCAACTAAAATAAGTGTGTTTAAAGTCATTTCTGTGCCTGAAACGGGTCAAAATTGAAGCTTTTGAGTAAGCAAAACTCTGTAAAAATGGCAATTTTGGTCACTGTGAGGGTTTAAAAAGTGGTTATTCAACATGAGGCACGATCCAATTGACATTTTGAATCATTTTTGGTACAGTCCAAAAAATCAATTTTCGGATGAAAAACGATGACTCCGGACCTGTCGAACAATCCCAAAATGGTCAATATGGATGAAATTTTAACATTTAATCGTTTGACTCTAAATGACTGTTGGATGTGAATTATGACTTTGTCAACTAAAATAAGTGTGTTTAAAGTCATTTCTGTGCCTGAAACGGGTCAACATTGAAGCTTTTGAGTAAGCAAAACTCTGTAAAAATGGCAATTTTGGTCACTGTGAGGGTTTAAAAAGTGGTTATTCAACATGAGGCACGATCCAATTGACATTTTGAATCATTTTTGGTACAGTCCAAAAAATCAATTTTCGGATGAAAAACGATGACTCCGGACCTGTCGAATGATCCCAAAATGGGCAATATGGATGAAATTTTAACATTTAATCTTTCGACTCTAAATGACTGTTGGATGTGAATTATGACTTTGTCAACTAAAATAAGTGTGTTTAAAGTCATTTCTGTGCCTGAAACGGGTCAAAATTGAAGCTTTTGAGTAAGCAAAACTCTATAAAAATGGCAATTTTGGTCACTGTGAGGGTTTAAAAAGTGGTTATTCAACATGAGGCACGATCCAATTGACATTTTGAATCATTTTTGGTACAGTCCAAAAAATCAATTTTCGGATGAAAAACGATGACTCCGGACCTGTCGAACGATCCCAAAATGGTCAATATGGATGAAATTTTAACATTTAATCGTTTGACTCTAAATGACTGTTGGATGTGAATTATGACTTTGTCAACTAAAATAAGTGTGTTTAAAGTCATTTCTGTGCCTGAAACGGGTCAAAATTGAAGCTTTTGAGTAAGCAAAACTCTGTAAAAATGGCAATTTTGGTCACTGTGAGGGTTTAAAAAGTGGTTATTCAACATGAGGCACGATCCAATTGACATTTTGAATCATTTTTGGTACAGTCCAAAAAATCAATTTTCGGATGAAAAACGACTCCGGACCTGTCGAACGATCCCAAAATGGTCAATATGGATGAAATTTTAACATTCAATCGTTTGACTCTAAATGACTGTTGGATGTGAATTATGACTTTGTCAACTAAAATAAGTGTGTTTAAAGTCATTTCTGTGCCTGAAACGGGTCAAAATTGAAGCTTTTGAGTAAGCAAAACTCTGTAAAAATGGCAATTTTGGTCACTGTGAGGGTTTAAAAAGTGGTTATTCAACATGAGGCACGATCCAATTGACATTTTGAATCATTTTTGGTACAGTCCAAAAAATCAATTTTCGGATGAAAAACGATGACTCCGGACCTGTCGAACGATCCCAAAATGGGCAATATGGATGAAATTGTAACATTTAATCTTTCGACTCTAAATGACTGTTGGATGTGAATTATGACTTTGTCAACTAAAATAAGTGTGTTTAAAGTCATTTCTGTGCCTGAAACGGGTCAAAATTGAAGCTTTTGAGTAAGCAAAACTCTGTAAAAATGGCAATTTTGGTCACTGTGAGGGTTTAAAAAGTGGTTATTCAACATGAGGCACGATCCAATTGACATTTTGAATCATTTTTGGTACAGTCCAAAAAATCAATTTTCGGATGAAAAACGATGACTCCGTACCTGTCGAACGATCCCAAAATGGTCAATATGGATGAAATTTTAACATTTAATCTTTCGACTCTAAATGACTGTTGGATGTGAATTATGACTTTGTCAACTAAAATAAGTGTGTTTAAAGTCATTTCTGTGCCTGAAACGGGTCAAAATTGAAGCTTTTGAGTAAGCAAAACTCTGTAAAAATGGCAATTTTGGTCACTGTGAGGGTTTAAAAAGTGGTTATTCAACATGAGGCACGATCCAATTGACATTTTGAATCATTTTTGGTACAGTCCAAAAAATCAATTTTCGGATGAAAAACGATGACTCCGGACCTGTCGAACGATCCCAAAATGGTCAATATGGATGAAATTTTAACATTTAATCGTTTGACTCTAAATGACTGTTGGGTGTGAATTATGACTTTGTCAACTAAAAAAAGTGTGTTTAAAGTCATTTCTGTGCCTGAAACGGGTCAAAATTGAAGCTTTTGAGTAAGCAAAACTCTGTAAAAATGGCAATTTTGGTCACTGTGAGGGTTTAAAAAGTGGTTATTCAACATGAGGCACGATCCAATTGACATTTTGAATCATTTTTGGTACAGTCCAAAAAATCAATTTTCGGATGAAAAACGATGACTCCGGACCTGTCGAACAATACCAAAATGGTCAATATGGATGAAATTTTAACATTTAATTCTTTTGACTCTAAATGACTGTTGGATGTGAATTATGACTTTGTCAACTAAAATAAGTATGTTTAAAGTCATTTCTGTGCCTGAAACGGGTCAAAATCGAAGCTTTTGAGTAAGCAAAACTCTGTAAAAATGGCCATTTTGGTCACTGTGAGGGTTTAAAAAGTGGTTATTCAACATGAGGCACGATCCAATTGACATTTTGAATCATTTTTGGTACAGTCCAAAAAATCCATTTTCGGATGAAAAACGATGACTCCGGACCTGTCGAACGATCCCAAAATGGTCAATATGGATGAAATTTTAACATTTAATCTTTTGACTCTAAATGACTGTTGGATGTGAATTATGACTTTGTCAACTAAAATAAGTGTGTTTAAAGTCATTTCTGTGCCTGAAACGGGTCAAAATTGAAGCTTTTGAGTAAGCAAAACTCTGTAAAAATGGCAATTTTGGTCACTGTGAGGGTTTAAAAAGTGGTTATTCAACATGAGGCACGATCCAATTGACATTTTGAATCATTTTTGGTACAGTCCAAAAAATCAATTTTCGGATGAAAAACGATGACTCCGGACCTGTCGAACGATCCCAAAATGGTCAATATGGATGAAATTTTAACATTTAATCTTTTGACTCTAAATGACTGTTGGATGTGAATTATGACTTTGTCAACTAAAATAAGTGTGTTTAAAGTCATTTCTGTGCCTGAATTGGGTCAAAATTGAAGCTCTTGAGTAAGCAAAACTCTGTAAAAATGGCAATTTTGGTCACTGTGAGGGTTTAAAAAGTGGTTATTCAACATGAGGCACGATCCAATTGACATTTTGAATCATTTTTGGTACAGTCCAAAAAATCAATTTTCGGATGAAAAACGATGACTCCGGACCTGTCGAACGATCCCAAAAGGGTCAATATGGATGAAATTTTAACATTTAATCGTTTGACTCTAAATGACTGTTGGATGTGAATTATGACTTTGTCAACTAAAATAAGTGTGTTTAAAGTCATTTCTGTGCCTGAAACGGGTCAAAATTGAAGCTTTTGAGTAAGCAAAACTCTGTAAAAATGGCAATTTTGGTCACTGTGAGGGTTTAAAAAGTGGTTATTCAACATGAGGCACGATCCAATTGACATTTTGAATCATTTTTGGTACAGTCCAAAAAATCAATTTTCGGATGAAAAACGATGACTCCGGACCTGTCGAACGATCCCAAAATGGTCAATATGGATGAAATTTTAACATTTAATCTTTTGACTCTAAATGACTGTTGGATGTGAATTATGACTTTGTCAACTAAAATAAGTATGTTTAAAGTCATTTCTGTGCCTGAAACGGGTCAAAATTGAAGCTTTTGAGTAAGCAAAACTCTGTAAAAATGGCAATTTTGGTCACTGTGAGGGTTTAAAAAGTGGTTATTCAACATGAGGCACGATCCAATTGACATTTTGAATCATTTTTGGTACAGTCCAAAAAATCAATTTTCGGATGAAAAACGATGACTCCGGACCTGTCGAACGATCCCAAAATGGTCAATATGGATGAAATTTTAACATTTAATCATTTGACTCTAAGTTACTGTTAGGTGTGAATTATGACTTTGTCAACTAAAAAAAGTGTGTTTAAAGTCATTTCTGTGCCTGAAACGGGTCAAAATTGAAGCTTTTGAGTAAGCAAAACTCTGTAAAAATGGCAATTTTGGTCACTGTGAGGGTTTAAAAAGTGGTTATTCAACATGAGGCACGATCCAATTGACATTTTGAATCATTTTTGGTACAGTCTAAAAAATCAATTTTCGGATGAAAAACGATGACTCCGGACCTGTCGAACAATCCCAAAATGGTCAATATGGATGAAATTTTAACATTTAATCTTTTGACTCTAAATGACTGTTGGATGTGAATTATGACTTTGTCAACTAAAATAAGTGTGTTTAAAGTCATTTCTGTGCCTGAAACGGGTCAAAATTGAAGCTTTTGAGTAAGCAAAACTCTGTAAAAATGGCAATTTTGGTCACTGTGAGGGTTTAAAAAGTGGTTATTCAACATGAGGCACGATCCAATTGACATTTTGAATCATTTTTGGTACAGTCCAAAAAATCAATTTTCGGATGAAAAACGATGACTCCGGACCTGTCGAACGATCCCAAAATGGGCAATATGGATGAAATTTTAACATTTAATCTTTCGACTCTAAATGACTGTTGGATGTGAATTATGACTTTGTCAACTAAAATAAGTGTGTTTAAAGTCATTTCTGTGCCTGAAACGGGTCAAAATTGAAGCTTTTGAGTAAGCAAAACTCTGTAAAAATGGCAATTTTGGTGACTGTGAGGGTTTAAAAAGTGGTTATTCAACATGAGGCACGATCCAATTGACATTTTGAATCATTTTTGGTACAGTCCAAAAAATCAATTTTCGGATGAAAAACGATGACTCCGGACCTGTCGAACGATCCCAAAATGGTCAATATGGATGAAATTTTAACATTTAATCTTTTGACTCTAAATGACTGTTGGATGTGAATTATGACTTTGTCAACTAAAATAAGTGTGTTTAAAGTCATTTCTGTGCCTGAAACGGGTCAAAATTGAAGCTTTTGAGTAAGCAAAACTCTGTAAAAATGGCAATTTTGGTCACTGTGAGGGTTTAAAAAGTGGTTATTCAACATGAGGCACGATCCAATTGACATTTTGAATCATTTTTGGTACAGTCCAAAAAATCAATTTTCGGATGAAAAACGATGACTCCGGACCTGTCGAACGATCCCAAAATGGTCAATATGGATGAAATTTTAACATTTAATCTTTTGACTCTAAATGACTGTTGGATGTGAATTATGACTTTGTCAACTAAAATAAGTGTGTTTAAAGTCATTTCTGTGCCTGAATTGGGTCAAAATTGAAGCTCTTGAGTAAGCAAAACTCTGTAAAAATGGCAATTTTGGTCACTGTGAGGGTTTAAAAAGTGGTTATTCAACATGAGGCACGATCCAATTGACATTTTGAATCATTTTTGGTACAGTCCAAAAAATCAATTTTCGGATGAAAAACGATGACTCCGGACCTGTCGAACGATCCCAAAAGGGTCAATATGGATGAAATTTTAACATTTAATTGTTTGACTCTAAATGACTGTTGGATGTGAATTATGACTTTGTCAACTAAAATAAGTGTGTTTAAAGTCATTTCTGTGCCTGAAACGGGTCAAAATTGAAGCTTTTGAGTAAGCAAAACTCTGTAAAAATGGCAATTTTGGTCACTGTGAGGGTTTAAAAAGTGGTTATTCAACATGAGGCACGATCCAATTGACATTTTGAATCATTTTTGGTACAGTCCAAAAAATCAATTTTCGGATGAAAAACGATGACTCCGGACCTGTCGAACGATCCCAAAATGGTCAATATGGATGAAATTTTAACATTTAATCTTTTGACTCTAAATGACTGTTGGATGTGAATTGTGACTTTGTCAACTAAAATAAGTATGTTTAAAGTCATTTCTGTGCCTGAAACGGGTCAAAATTGAAGCTTTTGAGTAAGCAAAACTCTGTAAAAATGGCAATTTTGGTCACTGTGAGGGTTTAAAAAGTGGTTATTCAACATGAGGCACGATCCAATTGACATTTTGAATCATTTTTGGTACAGTCCAAAAAATCAATTTTCGGATGAAAAACGATGACTCCGGACCTGTCGAACGATCCCAAAATGGTCAATATGGATGAAATTTTAACATTTAATCGTTTGACTCTAAGTGACTGTTAGGTGTGAATTATGACTTTGTCAACTAAAAAAAGTGTGTTTAAAGTCATTTCTGTGCCTGAAACGGGTCAAAATTGAAGCTTTTGAGTAAGCAAAACTCTGTAAAAATGGCAATTTTGGTCACTGTGAGGGTTTAAAAAGTGGTTATTCAACATGAGGCACGATCCAATTGACATTTTGAATCATTTTTGGTACAGTCTAAAAAATCAATTTTCGGATGAAAAACGATGACTCCGGACCTGTCGAACAATCCCAAAATGGTCAATATGGATGAAATTTTAACATTTAATCGTTTGACTCTAAGTTACTGTTAGGTGTGAATTATGACTTTGTCAACTAAAAAAAGTGTGTTTAAAGTCATTTCTGTGCCTGAAACGGGTCAAAATTGAAGCTTTTGAGTAAGCAAAACTCTGTAAAAATGGCAATTTTGGTCACTGTGAGGGTTTAAAAAGTGGTTATTCAACATGAGGCACGATCCAATTGACATTTTGAATCATTTTTGGTACAGTCTAAAAAATCAATTTTCGGATGAAAAACGATGACTCCGGACCTGTCGAACAATCCCAAAATGGTCAATATGGATGAAATTTTAACATTTAATCTTTTGACTCTAAATGACTGTTGGATGTGAATTATGACTTTGTCAACTAAAATAAGTGTGTTTAAAGTCATTTCTGTGCCTGAAACGGGTCAAAATTGAAGCTTTTGAGTAAGCAAAACTCTGTAAAAATGGCAATTTTGGTCACTGTGAGGGTTTAAAAAGTGGTTATTCAACATGAGGCACGATCCAATTGACATTTTGAATCATTTTTGGTACAGTCCAAAAAATCAATTTTCGGATGAAAAACGATGACTCCGGACCTGTCGAACGATCCCAAAATGGGCAATATGGATGAAATTTTAACATTTAATCTTTCGACTCTAAATGACTGTTGGATGTGAATTATGACTTTGTCAACTAAAATAAGTGTGTTTAAAGTCATTTCTGTGCCTGAAACGGGTCAAAATTGAAGCTTTTGAGTAAGCAAAACTCTGTAAAAATGGCAATTTTGGTGACTGTGAGGGTTTAAAAAGTGGTTATTCAACATGAGGCACGATCCAATTGACATTTTGAATCATTTTTGGTACAGTCCAAAAAATCAATTTTCGGATGAAAAACGATGACTCCGGACCTGTCGAACGATCCCAAAATGGTCAATATGGATGAAATTTTAACATTTAATCTTTTGACTCTAAATGACTGTTGGATGTGAATTATGACTTTGTCAACTAAAATAAGTGTGTTTAAAGTCATTTCTGTGCCTGAAACGGGTCAAAATTGAAGCTTTTGAGTAAGCAAAACTCTGTAAAAATGGCAATTTTGGTCACTGTGAGGGTTTAAAAAGTGGTTATTCAACATGAGGCACGATCCAATTGACATTTTGAATCATTTTTGGTACAGTCCAAAAAATCAATTTTCGGATGAAAAACGATGACTCCGGACCTGTCGAACGATCCCAAAATGGTCAATATGGATGAAATTTTAACATTTAATCTTTTGACTCTAAATGACTGTTGGATGTGAATTATGACTTTGTCAACTAAAATAAGTGTGTTTAAAGTCATTTCTGTGCCTGAATTGGGTCAAAATTGAAGCTCTTGAGTAAGCAAAACTCTGTAAAAATGGCAATTTTGGTCACTGTGAGGGTTTAAAAAGTGGTTATTCAACATGAGGCACGATCCAATTGACATTTTGAATCATTTTTGGTACAGTCCAAAAAATCAATTTTCGGATGAAAAACGATGACTCCGGACCTGTCGAACGATCCCAAAAGGGTCAATATGGATGAAATTTTAACATTTAATTGTTTGACTCTAAATGACTGTTGGATGTGAATTATGACTTTGTCAACTAAAATAAGTGTGTTTAAAGTCATTTCTGTGCCTGAAACGGGTCAAAATTGAAGCTTTTGAGTAAGCAAAACTCTGTAAAAATGGCAATTTTGGTCACTGTGAGGGTTTAAAAAGTGGTTATTCAACATGAGGCACGATCCAATTGACATTTTGAATCATTTTTGGTACAGTCCAAAAAATCAATTTTCGGATGAAAAACGATGACTCCGGACCTGTCGAACGATCCCAAAATGGTCAATATGGATGAAATTTTAACATTTAATCTTTTGACTCTAAATGACTGTTGGATGTGAATTGTGACTTTGTCAACTAAAATAAGTATGTTTAAAGTCATTTCTGTGCCTGAAACGGGTCAAAATTGAAGCTTTTGAGTAAGCAAAACTCTGTAAAAATGGCAATTTTGGTCACTGTGAGGGTTTAAAAAGTGGTTATTCAACATGAGGCACGATCCAATTGACATTTTGAATCATTTTTGGTACAGTCCAAAAAATCAATTTTCGGATGAAAAACGATGACTCCGGACCTGTCGAACGATCCCAAAATGGTCAATATGGATGAAATTTTAACATTTAATCTTTTGACTCTAAATGACTGTTGGATGTGAATTATGACTTTGTCAACTAAAATAAGTGTGTTTAAAGTCATTTCTGTGCCTGAAACGGGTCAAAATTGAAGCTTTTGAGTAAGCAAAACTCTGTAAAAATGGCAATTTTGGTCACTGTGAGGGTTTAAAAAGTGGTTATTCAACATGAGGCACGATCCAATTGACATTTTGAATCATTTTTGGTACAGTCCAAAAAATCAATTTTCGGATGAAAAACGATGACTCCGGACCTGTCGAACGATCCCAAAATGGGCAATATGGATGAAATTTTAACATGTAATCTTTCGACTCTAAATGACTGTTGGATGTGAATTATGACTTTGTCAACTAAAATAAGTGTGTTTAAAGTCATTTCTGTGCCTGAAACGGGTCAAAATTGAAGCTTTTGAGTAAGCAAAACTCTGTAAAAATGGCAATTTTGGTCACTGTGAGGGTTTAAAAAGTGGTTATTCAACATGAGGCACGATCCAATTGACATTTTGAATCATTTTTGGTACAGTCCAAAAAATTAATTTTCGGATGAAAAACGATGACTCCGGACCTGTCGAACAATCCCAAAATGGTCAATATGGATGAAATTTTAACATTTAATCTTTCGACTCTAAATGACTGTTGGATGTGAATTATGACTTTGTCAACTAAAATAAGTGTGTTTAAAGTCATTTCTGTGCCTGAAACGGGTCAAAATTGAAGCTTTTGAGAAAGCAAAACTCTGTAAAAATGGCAATTTTGGTCACTGTGAGGGTTTAAAAAGTGGTTATTCAACATGAGGCACGATCCAATTGACATTTTGAATCATTTTTGGTACAGTCCAAAAAATCAATTTTCGGATGAAAAACGATGACTCCGGACCTGTCGAACGATCCCAAAATGGTCAATATGGATGAAATTTTAACATTTAATCGTTTGACTCTAAATGACTGTTGGATGTGAATTGTGACTTTGTCAACTAAAATAAGTGTGTTTAAAGTCATTTCTGTGCCTGAAACGGGTCAAAATTGAAGCTTTTGAGTAAGCAAAACTCTGTAAAAATGGCAATTTTGGTCACTGTAAGGGTTTAAAAAGTGGTTATTCAACATGAGGCACGATCCAATTGACATTTTGAATCATTTTTGGTACAGTCCAAAAAATCAATTTTCGGATGAAAAACGATGACTCCGGACCTGTCGAACGATCCCAAAATGGTCAATATGGATGAAATTTTAACATTTAATCGTTTGACTCTAAATGACTGTTGGATGTGAATTATGACTTTGTCAACTAAAATAAGTGTGTTTAAAGTCATTTCTGTGCCTGAAACGGGTCAAAATTGAAGCTTTTGAGTAAGCAAAACTCTGTAAAAATGGCAATTTTGGTCACTGTGAGGGTTTAAAAAGTGGTTATTCAACATGAGGCACGATCCAATTGACATTTTGAATCATTTTTGGTACAGTCCAAAAAATCAATTTTCGGATGAAAAACGATGACTCCGGACCTGTCGAACGATCCCAAAATGGGCAATATGGATGAAATTTTAACATTTAATCTTTCGACTCTAAATGACTGTTGGATGTGAATTATGACTTTGTCAACTAAAATAAGTGTGTTTAAAGTCATTTCTGTGCCTGAAACGGGTCAAAATTGAAGCTTTTGAGTAAGCAAAACTCTGTAAAAATGGCAATTTTGGTCACTGTGAGGGTTTAAAAAGTGGTTATTCAACATGAGGCACGATCCAATTGACATTTTGAATCATTTTTGGTACAGTCCAAAAAATCAATTTTCGGATGAAAAACGATGACTCCGGACCTGTCGAACGATCCCAAAATGGTCAATATGGATGAAATTTTAACATTTAATCTTTCGACTCTAAATGACTGTTGGATGTGAATTATGACTTTGTCAACTAAAATAAGTGTGTTTAAAGTCATTTCTGTGCCTGAAACGGGTCAAAATTGAAGCTTTTGAGTAAGCAAAACTCTGTAAAAATGGCAATTTTGGTCACTGTGAGGGTTTAAAAAGTGGTTATTCAACATGAGGCACGATCCAATTGACATTTTGAATCATTTTTGGTACAGTCCAAAAAATCAATTTTCGGATGAAAAACGATGACTCTGGACCTGTCGAACGATCCCAAAATGGTCAATAAGGATGAAATTTAAACATTTAATCTTTTGACTCTAAATGACTGTTGGGTGTGAATTATGACTTTGTCAACTAAAAAAAGTGTGTTTAAAGTCATTTCTGTGCCTGAAACGGGTCAAAATTGAAGCTTTTGAGTAAGCAAAACTCTGTAAAAATGGCAATTTTGGTCACTGTGAGGGTTTAAAAAGTGGTTATTCAACATGAGGCACGATCCAATTGACATTTTGAATCATTTTTGGTACAGTCCAAAAAATCAATTTTCGGATGAAAAACGATGACTCCGGACCTGTCGAACAATCCCAAAATGGTCAATATGGATGAAATTTTAACATTTAATCTTTTGACTCTAAATGACTGTTGGATGTCAATTATGACTTTGTCAACTAAAATAAGTGTGTTTAAATTCATTTCTGTGCCTGAAACGGGTCAAAATTGAAGCTTTTGAGTAAGCAAAACTCTGTAAAAATGGCAATTTTGGTCACTGTGAGGGTTTAAAAAGTGGTTATTCAACATGAGGCACGATCCAATTGACATTTTGAATCATTTTTGGTACAGTCCAAAAAATCAATTTTCGGATGAAAAACGATGACTCCGGACCTGTCGAACGATCCCAAAATGGGCAATATGGATGAAATTTTAACATTTAATCTTTTGACTCTAAATGACTGTTGGATGTGAATTATGACTTTGTCAACTAAAATAAGTGTGTTTAAAGTCATTTCTGTGCCTGAAACGGGTCAAAATTGAAGCTTTTGAGTAAGCAAAACTCTGTAAAAATGGCAATTTTGGTCACTGTGAGGGTTTAAAAAGTGGTTATTCAACATGAGGCACGATCCAATTGACATTTTGAATCATTTTTGGTACAGTCCAAAAAATCAATTTTCGGATGAAAAACGATGACTCCGGACCTGTCGAACAATCCCAAAATTGTCAATATGGATGAAATTTTAACATTTAATCTTTTGACTCTAAATGACTGTTGGATGTGAATTATGACTTTGTCAACTAAAATAAGTGTGTTTAAAGTCATTTCTGTGCCTGAAACGGGTCAAAATTGAAGCTTTTGAGTAAGCAAAACTCTGTAAAAATGGCAATTTTGGTCACTGTGAGGGTTTAAAAAGTGGTTATTCAACATGAGGCACGATCCAATTGACATTTTGAATCATTTTTGGTACAGTCCAAAAAATCAATTTTCGGATGAAAAACGATGACTCCGGACCTGTCGAACGATCCCAAAATGGTCAATATGGATGAAATTTTAACATTTAATCGTTTGACTCTAAATGACTGTTGGATGTGAATTATGACTTTGTCAACTAAAATAAGTGTGTTTAAAGTCATTTCTGTGCCTGAAACGGGTCAAAATTGAAGCTTTTGAGTAAGCAAAACTCTGTAAAAATGGCAATTTTAGTCACAGTGAGGGTTTAAAAAGTGGTTATTCAACATGAGGCACGATCCAATTGACATTTTGAATCATTTTTGGTACAGTCCAAAAAATCAATTTTCGGATGAAAAACGATGACTCCGGACCTGTCGAACGATCCCAAAATGGGCAATATGGATGAAATTTTAACATTTAATCTTTCAACTCTAAATGACTGTTGGATGTGAATTATGACTTTGTCAACTAAAATAAGTGTGTTTAAAGTCATTTCTGTGCCTGAAACGGGTCAAAATTGAAGCTTTTGAGTAAGCAAAACTCTGTAAAAATGGCAATTTTGGTCACTGTGAGGGTTTAAAAAGTGGTTATTCAACATGAGGCACGATCCAATTGACATTTTGAATCATTTTTGGTACAGTCCAAAAAATCAATTTTCGGATGAAAAACGATGACTCCGGACCTGTCGAACGATCCCAAAATGGTCAATATGGATGAAATTTTAACATTTAATCTTTCGACTCTAAATGACTGTTGGATGTGAATTATGACTTTGTCAACTAAAATAAGTGTGTTTAAAGTCATTTCTGTGCCTGAAACGGGTCAAAATTGAAGCTTTTGAGTAAGCAAAA
Organism: Lissotriton vulgaris; assembly: GCF_964263255.1. NCBI lineage: Eukaryota > Metazoa > Chordata > Amphibia > Caudata > Salamandridae > Lissotriton > Lissotriton vulgaris. The sequence goes on from NW_028243682.1 coordinate 991,885, forward strand.
CTCTGTAAAAATGGCAATTTTGGTCACTGTGAGGGTTCAAAAAGTGGTTATTCAACATGAGGCACGATCCAATTGACATTTTGAATCATTTTTGGTACAGTCCAAAAAATCAATTTTCGGATGAAAAACGATGACTCCGGACCTGTCGAACGATCCCAAAATGGTCAATATGGATGAAATTTTAACATTTAATCTTTTGACTCTAAATGACTGTTGGATGTGAATTATGACTTTGTCAACTAAAATAAGTGTGTTTAAAGTCATTTCTGTGCCTTAAACGGGTCAAAATTGAAGCTTTTGAGTAAGCAAAACTCTGTAAAAATGGCAATTTTGGTCACTGTGAGGGTTTAAAAAGTGGTTATTCAACATGAGGCACGATCCAATTGACA